>NC_140169.1:193234316-193621816 GCF_963971535.1 Notolepis coatsorum | reverse complement strand
GAGTGCTTGTCTATTTGTGTCAATAGCGGTGCAACTCTGAGGCCTAATCCAGTCTTTGTGCCAAAAAAATATCCGGAGCTCTTTTCGCTCCAGGGATATTGTGGTTCAGGCATTTCATCCGCCTCCTCACGCTGGTGAGTTAGAGGCGAGCCTTCACCTGTCGTGTCCGGTCCGGGCTTTGGGGGTTTACCTCAGCCGGACTCAGGACCTCAGGGCCACCGATCAGCTCTTTGTCTGTTACGGTGGCTCTCGCGCTGGTAAGGCATTGTCGAAACAGCGCCTGTCCCATTGGTTGTGCGAGGGCATTGCCCTTTGCTACACGTTGGCTGGGCTGGCCCCCCCTGGGGGTGTCAGGGCGCACTCCACTCGTGGGGTGGCGGCCTCTGCCGCCCTGTTAGGAGGGGCCTCGGTGGAGGACATCTGTGCTGCGGCCTCATGGTCCTCCCCGGATCCCTTCGTTAGGTTTTACCTCATGGACAAGACTGGGGGTTCTGTCTCCCAGGCGGTTCTGAGGTCTGGAACCTCCCCTGCTTCCCGCCTTTCATGGGTTAGCAGTGATGTGTGGGTATGTGCCACAAGGTGTTGTGTCACACGTGGTCCCGCCTGTGCTGTGCGTTAGAGGTTTCTAATTCCCTCTTTTTCGCACTTGGGTGGAGTTGACTGCCGCCCCCTCTTCGCTAGGAAGGGGGGGTGACGGGACTCCCCTCCCCCCTGGTGTAGGGCTTGCGTGTCCTCAGGGGGTACATTTGTCGGTCCTCGCGTCTGCTCTGTCCCCATATCTCGATGGCGAAAGAGCAAGACGCGATTCGCCAGTACGACTATATAACGATAGGTTATGTATATAACCTAGTTATATGAGTACTGGCTGAGCGTCTCGCTCTTAGCGCGCCCTGAGGTCCCTTGAGGGGGTTTTTCTGATGGAAAACTATTTCCGAGGAAGGGCGAGTGTGACCACGCCTGGTGACTTATAGTAAGTCACTGGGGCGGGGCCTGGTCAAGTGCAAGGGTGTTTTGTTTTCATTCAAGTAGTACAGTAGGTACTGGAGATGAGGTATATCTCGATGGCGAAAGAGCGAGACGCTCAGCCAGTACTCATATAACTAGGTTATATACATAACCTATCGATTTCACTTTGGATGATGAGAAACCTCCTACAGTATCTGCACGACTGCACCTATTCAGTCTGTCTGCAAGATATTTTCCAAAAGCCAAAAGCAGTGTATTGTATTGGGTATCCTTAAAAAATGGCATTCTGCAAGAACACCACACGTTTTTTTAGTTTAAAAAAAAAAGTTAAATGTTCAGATTGGAGGTCTTGCATTTCAGCCATCGTTATGTGTTTTGATACAGTAGATACATTAAGCCCAATATCACTGTAAAACAATATACAGGTTATTAAAGTATTGATATTGATTGTGTGTTACAATTTATGAGCTGCTTTTGTCCACTTAGCTGTTGGGATACAAATTATTTAGTTTTTGAACACATTGAGGCAGTGCAGAACATTGGGATTAGCATAATAAAGGAATTACTGTAGAGCGATAGTGATGGTCGATTCTTCCCACTCTATTGACCATATTCACCATTTTGCTCTCATGTCATGGGATTCCTTTCCACCCAACCTGAGCATGACGTAAGAGCAAAATGGCAAAAATGGCCACTGTGTGAATATGGTCAATGGGTTTAACACCAACAACCTCTCTCTATCTATCTATCTATCTTTCTCTCTCACACACACACACACACACACACACACACACACACACACACACACACACACACACGCGCGCGCACGCGCGTGCACACACACACACACACACACACACACACACAGGTTTGCACGGATCATGTGTGCAGAAGCTCTGCTCCTTTTCAAGTATTACTTGACTGTATTGAAATATGCTCCATAAAGGTTTACCTACTTACACACAGTACAGTCTGTGTTTACTGTCTCAGTAAAGCTGAGATACATGGAGCACGCACGCACGCACGCACGCACGCACGCACGCACGCACGCACGCACGCACGCACGCACGCACGCACGCACGCACACACACACACACACACACACACACACACACACACACACACACACACACACACACACACACACACACACACACACACACAGGGGGGCAAGAAGAGCCCCCCCCCCGATTCCCATCTCCATCCGAGGGGTGGATGTGGAGATGGTGGACTCATACAAGTTCCTTGGGGTACACCTGAACAATAAACTGGACTGGTCGGATAACACAGAGGCCCTCTACAGGAAGGGACAGAGCAGGCTGTTCTTCCTGAGGAGACTCAGGTCCTTCAATGTGTGCAACAGACTGCTGCAGTCTTTTTACCAGTCTGTTGTGGCCAGCATCCTCTTCTATGCTGTGGCATGCTGGGGAGGCTACATCAACTCAAGGGACACCAACAAGCTCAACAAGCTGGTGAGGAAGGCTAGCTCCGTGGTGGGAGTCGAGCTACCTAGACTTGAGGTGATGGCAGAGAGGGGGATGATAAGGAACCTGGCTGCCATCATGGAGAACCCCTACCACCCCCTCTACGACGAGCTAGTCAAGATGAGAAGCTCGTTCAGCCACAGACTCATTCCCCCACGACACTCAACTAACCGCCTCGGACAGTCCTTCATACCAGCGGCCATCAGGCTCCACAACAGTGGGCAGCGACTAGCAGCCTCCAGGCTCCACAACAGGGGGCAGCGACAGCGACTGCTACCAGACATTGACCTGGGACTTATAGGAACCCAAGGAGGACAACCTACACTACCATAGGCTTACTGCACCTTATGTGGACACTGTGATAATGTGAATAATGTATATTTCAGTGGATACCGTGATACTGTGAATAATGTATACTCAGTAGATAGTAAATTATAACACTACCTCACGCATACTGCACCTTATGTGACACTGTGAATAATGTGAATATTCTTCAGCTAGTCAGATAGTAAATTATATTGACCATATTGACCAAATTGTTTACACTGCCTGTGTTGTTTTTACTACCTGTACACTGTGTTGTTTACTACCTACACCCCCCCCCCCCCCCACCCCCCCCCCCCCCCCATGCTGCTATGATGCCTGAATTTCCCCAAGGGGATCAATAAAGGAATATCTTATCTTATACACAGGAATATCTTATCTTATACACACACACACACACACACACACACACACACACACACACACACACACACACACACACACACACACACACACACACACACACACACACACACACACACACACACACACACACACACACACACACACACACACACACACACACACACACACACACACAGGGGGGCAAGAAGAGGCCAGTTGTTGGAGAGGGTACGTTGAGGAGCGCAGGACCTTGATCCTGATTGCGCCAGACCGGGGCGCAGCTGTGTGGTTCCCGGTCCTGATCCAGCTCTTGGTAGCCCCGCCGCGGCCTGTTCCTTGGTCATTGCGGGCCCTCTCTCAAGCGCACGGGTCTCTGTGGCGGTCCCTGTGCTGGGCCAGCCGCTGATGGTTTGGCTGGTGAGAGGGTGAGTCTGGAGAGGATGGACCCTTCTATGGTCGACACCATCCGGATCGCGCATGCTCCCTCCACTATCGCGGTTTACGCGGGTAGGTGGCATATTTTCCAAGAGTGGTGTAAGGTGGGGGGCTGGGACCCGGTGTCCTGCCCCCTGGACGCTGTCCTTATCTTCCTTCAGTCCATTTTTGATAGACTGTCGGCTTCGACGGTGAGGGTATATGCTGCGGCTATATCCTCTTGTCATGAGGGGTTGAGGGTGTTACGTTGTTCAGCCACCCTCTTGTGAAGCATTTCCTGCTTGGCGCTCGGCGCCTTAAGCCGGTGAAACGTTCTCTATCTCCGAGTTGGGACCTTCAATTGGTCCTCGGTCGGTTGTCCGAGGCCCCGTTTGAGCCTCTTGAGCAGACACCTTTGGAACAGCTGTCTTTCAAGACTGCGTTCCTGCTGGCCATCACCTCCGCTAAGCGTGTGGGTGAGCTCTGTGCTCTCTTGGTGCGGCCTGAGTGCTTGTCTATTCGTGTCAATAGCGGTGCAACTCTGAGGCCTAATCCAGTCTTTGTGCCAAAAAAATATCCGGAGCTCTTTTCGCTCCAGGGATATTGTGGTTCAGGCGTTTCATCCGCCTCCTCACGCTGGTGAGTTAGAGGCGAGCCTTCACCTGTCGTGTCCGGTCCGGGCTTTGGGGGTTTACCTCAGCCGGACTCAGGACCTCAGGGCCACCGATCAGCTCTTTGTCTGTTACGGTGGCTCTCGCGCTGGTAAGGCATTGTCGAAACAGCGCCTGTCCCATTGGTTGTGCGAGGGCATTGCCCTTTGCTACACGTTGGCTGGGCTGGCCCCCCCTGGGGGTGTCAGGGCGCACTCCACTCGTGGGGTGGCGGCCTCTGCCGCGCTGTTAGGAGGGGCCTCGGTGGAGGACATCTGTGCTGCGGCCTCATGGTCCTCCCCGGGTCCCTTCGTTAGGTTTTACCTCATGGACAAGACTGGGGGTTCTGTCTCCCAGGCGGTTCTGAGGTCTGGAACCTCCCCTGCTTCCCGCCTTTCGGTGGGTTAGCAGGGATGTGTGGGTGTGTGCCACAAGGTGTTGTGTCACACGTGGTCCCGCCTGTGCTGTGCGTTAGAGGTTTCTAGTTCCCTCTTTTTCGCACTTGGGTGGAGTTGACTGCCGGCACCTCTTCGCTAGGAAGGGGGGGTGACGGGACTCCCCTCCCCCCTGGTGTAGGGCTTGCGTGTCCTCAGGGGGTACATTTGTCGGTCCTCGCGTCTGCTCTGTCCCCATATCTCGATGGCGAAAGAGCGAGACGCGATTCGCCAGTACGACTATATAACGATAGGTTATGTATATAACCTAGTTATATGAGTACTGGCTGAGCGTCTCGCTCTTAGCGCGCCCTGAGGTCCCTTGAGGGGGTTTTTCTGATGGAAAACTCTTTCCGAGGAAGGGCGAGTGTGACCACGCCTGGTGACTTATAGTAAGTCACTGGGGCGGGGCCTGGTCAAGTGCAAGGGTGTTTTGTTTTCGTTCAAGTAGTACAGTAGGTACTGGAGATGAGGTATATCTCGATGGCGAAAGAGCGAGACGCTCAGCCAGTACTCATATAACTAGGTTATATACATAACCTATCGATTTCACTTTGGATGATGAGAAACCTCCTACAGTATCTGCACGACTGCACCTATTCAGTCTGTCTGCATGATATTTTCCAAAAGCCAAAAGCAGTGTATTGTATTGGGTATCCTTAAAAAATGGCATTCTGCAAGAAAACCACACGTTTTTTTAGTTTTCAAAAAAAAGTTAAATGTTCAGATTGGAGGTCTTGCATTTCAGCCATCGTTATGTGTTTTGATACAGTAGATACATTAAGCCCAATATCACTGTAAAACAATATACAGGTTATTAAAGTATTGATATTGATTGTGTGTTTCAATTTATGAGCTGCTTTTGTCCACTTAGCTGTTGGGATACGAATTATTTAGTTTTTGAACACATTGAGGCAGTGCAGAACATTGGGATTAGCATATAAAGGAATTACTGTAGAGCGATAGTGATGGTCGATTCTTCCCACTCTATTGACCATATTCACCATTTTGCTCTCATGTCATGGGATTCCTTTCCACCCAACCTGAGCATGACGTAAGAGCAAAATGGCAAAAATGGCCACTGTGTGAATATGGTCAATGGGTTTAACACCAACAACCTCTCTCTATCTATCTATCTATCTATCTATCTATCTATCTATCTATCTATCTATCTATCTATCTATCTATCTATCTATCTATCTATCTATCTATCTATCTATCTATCTATCTATCTATCTATCTATCTATCTATCTATCTATCTATCTATCTATCTATCTATCTATCTATCTATCTATCTATCTATCTATCTATCTATCTATCTATCTATCTATCTATCTATCTATCTATCTATCTATCTATCTATCTATCTATCTATCTATCTATCTATCTATCTATCTATCTATCTATCTATCTATCTATCTATCTATCTATCTATCTATCTATCTATCTATCTATCTATCTATCTATCTATCTATCTATCTATCTATCTATCTATCTATCTATCTATCTATCTATCTATCTATCTATCTATCTATCTATCTATCTATCTATCTATCTATCTATCTATCTATCTATCTATCTATCTATCTATCTATCTATCTATCTATCTATCTATCTATCTATCTATCTATCTATCTATCTATCTATCTATCTATCTATCTATCTATCTATCTATCTATCTATCTATCTATCTATCTATCTATCTATCTATCTATCTATCTATCTATCTATCTATCTATCTATCTATCTATCTATCTATCTATCTATCTATCTATCTATCTATCTATCTATCTATCTATCTATCTATCTATCTATCTATCTATCTATCTATCTATCTATCTATCTATCTATCTATCTATCTATCTATCTATCTATCTATCTATCTATCTATCTATCTATCTATCTATCTATCTATCTATCTATCTATCTATCTATCTATCTATCTATCTATCTATCTATCTATCTATCTATCTATCTATCTATCTATCTATCTATCTATCTATCTATCTATCTATCTATCTATCTATCTATCTATCTATCTATCTATCTATCTATCTATCTATCTATCTATCTATCTATCTATCTATCTATCTATCTATCTATCTATCTATCTATCTATCTATCTATCTATCTATCTATCTATCTATCTATCTATCTATCTATCTATCTATCTATCTATCTATCTATCTATCTATCTATCTATCTATCTATCTATCTATCTATCTATCTATCTATCTATCTATCTATCTATCTATCTATCTATCTATCTATCTATCTATCTATCTATCTATCTATCTATCTATCTATCTATCTATCTATCTATCTATCTATCTATCTATCTATCTATCTATCTATCTATCTATCTATCTATCTATCTATCTATCTATCTATCTATCTATCTATCTATCTATCTATCTATCTATCTATCTATCTATCTATCTATCTATCTATCTATCTATCTATCTATCTATCTATCTATCTATCTATCTATCTATCTATCTATCTATCTATCTATCTATCTATCTATCTATCTATCTATCTATCTATCTATCTATCTATCTATCTATCTATCTATCTATCTATCTATCTATCTATCTATCTATCTATCTATCTATCTATCTATCTATCTATCTATCTATCTATCTATCTATCTATCTATCTATCTATCTATCTATCTATCTATCTATCTATCTATCTATCTATCTATCTATCTATCTATCTATCTATCTATCTATCTATCTATCTATCTATCTATCTATCTATCTATCTATCTATCTATCTATCTATCTATCTATCTATCTATCTATCTATCTATCTATCTATCTATCTATCTATCTATCTATCTATCTATCTATCTATCTATCTATCTATCTATCTATCTATCTATCTATCTATCTATCTATCTATCTATCTATCTATCTATCTATCTATCTATCTATCTATCTATCTATCTATCTATCTATCTATCTATCTATCTATCTATCTATCTATCTATCTATCTATCTATCTATCTATCTATCTATCTATCTATCTATCTATCTATCTATCTATCTATCTATCTATCTATCTATCTATCTATCTATCTATCTATCTATCTATCTATCTATCTATCTATCTATCTATCTATCTATCTATCTATCTATCTATCTATCTATCTATCTATCTATCTATCTATCTATCTATCTATCTATCTATCTATCTATCTATCTATCTATCTATCTATCTATCTATCTATCTATCTATCTATCTATCTATCTATCTATCTATCTATCTATCTATCTATCTATCTATCTATCTATCTATCTATCTATCTATCTATCTATCTATCTATCTATCTATCTATCTATCTATCTATCTATCTATCTATCTATCTATCTATCTATCTATCTATCTATCTATCTATCTATCTATCTATCTATCTATCTATCTATCTATCTATCTATCTATCTATCTATCTATCTATCTATCTATCTATCTATCTATCTATCTATCTATCTATCTATCTATCTATCTATCTATCTATCTATCTATCTATCTATCTATCTATCTATCTATCTATCTATCTATCTATCTATCTATCTATCTATCTATCTATCTATCTATCTATCTATCTATCTATCTATCTATCTATCTATCTATCTATCTATCTATCTATCTATCTATCTATCTATCTATCTATCTATCTATCTATCTATCTATCTATCTATCTATCTATCTATCTATCTATCTATCTATCTATCTATCTATCTATCTATCTATCTATCTATCTATCTATCTATCTATCTATCTATCTATCTATCTATCTATCTATCTATCTATCTATCTATCTATCTATCTATCTATCTATCTATCTATCTATCTATCTATCTATCTATCTATCTATCTATCTATCTATCTATCTATCTATCTATCTATCTATCTATCTATCTATCTATCTATCTATCTATCTATCTATCTATCTATCTATCTATCTATCTATCTATCTATCTATCTATCTATCTATCTATCTATCTATCTATCTATCTATCTATCTATCTATCTATCTATCTATCTATCTATCTATCTATCTATCTATCTATCTATCTATCTATCTATCTATCTATCTATCTATCTATCTATCTATCTATCTATCTATCTATCTATCTATCTATCTATCTATCTATCTATCTATCTATCTATCTATCTATCTATCTATCTATCTATCTATCTATCTATCTATCTATCTATCTATCTATCTATCTATCTATCTATCTATCTATCTATCTATCTATCTATCTATCTATCTATCTATCTATCTATCTATCTATCTATCTATCTATCTATCTATCTATCTATCTATCTATCTATCTATCTATCTATCTATCTATCTATCTATCTATCTATCTATCTATCTATCTATCTATCTATCTATCTATCTATCTATCTATCTATCTATCTATCTATCTATCTATCTATCTATCTATCTATCTATCTATCTATCTATCTATCTATCTATCTATCTATCTATCTATCTATCTATCTATCTATCTATCTATCTATCTATCTATCTATCTATCTATCTATCTATCTATCTATCTATCTATCTATCTATCTATCTATCTATCTATCTATCTATCTATCTATCTATCTATCTATCTATCTATCTATCTATCTATCTATCTATCTATCTATCTATCTATCTATCTATCTATCTATCTATCTATCTATCTATCTATCTATCTATCTATCTATCTATCTATCTATCTATCTATCTATCTATCTATCTATCTATCTATCTATCTATCTATCTATCTATCTATCTATCTATCTATCTATCTATCTATCTATCTATCTATCTATCTATCTATCTATCTATCTATCTATCTATCTATCTATCTATCTATCTATCTATCTATCTATCTATCCAGTGGCGGTTGGAATGCCCCACGGGCCCTGAGGCAAGATTGACCCCGATATTTATTGTATTATTAAAAAAAAAAAAAAAAAAAAAATCCAACATGAAACAAAACATATCACAATACAATAATAATACGTCAAATGTATATACTCTCTTTTCTGGACTCTTTTCGTATCACAAACAGTACTGTATTTGCAAATCTGGTATGTCATGTATAGATGTAGCACTACTGTCTATCTGTATGTCATTATGTTATAATGAATTGAAAATGGGGGACCCTGATGTAAACAAGACGAAAGTGTTTCTCTGGTCTGCATCCCCTTAACAATTGTATGTATTGAGCTGTACTGTATTGTACCCATTCTGCAATCTGTTAAATAAAGTTTTCATTCATTCACCATGACATGTTTAGGTATTTGGCCAGATCCAGCTTGTCTGTGATGAGAGTGTTTTCTGTCTTTATGATTGACTATCATCATTAGATATTTCAGTTTCGTTATTACAGTAGCTGGCTAACAGTACGTTAGTTGACTAATACCAGAGTCAGAATTGGGTAATATGCCGACTACTGGCAGTGATGCGACCTATGTTACCACATAACTTTTGTCATCTCTGGTACTATGCAGTGCACTATGCAAAACGGCAAAGAGATAGGTAACGTTCGTTAAGTGCCAAATTACCATCATCATGATACACCCTCACATAATTCACAAAGTGTTCACGTGCTCCACCCATGTGGTAACCTAGAAATACCATAGATTGTGGCTAGGTGGTAACGTATATGTTTTCTATGATCACTATGAATTGAAAATGGGGGACCCTGATGTAAACAAGACAAACGTCTTTCTCTGGTCTGCATCCCCTTAACGAGCCGTACTGTATTGTACCCATTCTGCAATCTGTTAAATAAAGTTTTCATTCATTCATTCATTCATTCACATTACGTTAGTTAGCATCCAAGCTAGCGTGATAACGTTAGTAATAGTAGTACTAGTTAGCTTACCTGCAATAATGTTGTCATCGTCCTGGACAGATAAAACTTGTTAAATCATAATATATCCACACTTTGTGCTGGTCCTCGGTTAGCCCCTTTCGTGACTTTCGGTTTGCAAGCCTGTGGCTTTTGTGACCGGAGTCACTTGCCCACCCGCCCCGATCACCCAGTAGAGAAACGACCAAGCGTCGTCAAGGGGCTTGCGGTGTGTCAAGAATACATCAGATCTGAATTTCAAAGA
The DNA here is from genome assembly GCF_963971535.1 of Notolepis coatsorum. NCBI lineage: Eukaryota > Metazoa > Chordata > Actinopteri > Aulopiformes > Paralepididae > Notolepis > Notolepis coatsorum. The sequence continues at coordinate 193,611,066 of NC_140169.1, read as the reverse complement.
TACCCAGCGTACAATATGGGTCCAACACAGCTCCACGATGGGGTCTGGAAGCTCGCAGTTGCCAATAAACAGTTTAAAACATTGTTACTCGACGAGTGGTATTTACAGACCGAACGTCCATCTCCGCCGTTGGTGTCACAGCGCATGCGCACCATGCCGCGTTCACGTTACTGGGAAGAAGCGGAAGAACCAGAGGACATCTCGTTGCTACAACTAGGAAGCCTTCACGCATTGACTCGATCAAAACGCCCACATCCATACTTCCGCAATTCGTGACGCGAAGTGGGAGATATCGGGGTCTATAAAAAATCCCATATGTCCTAGTAGGAATTACAACTAGGAGGCTGACGTGAATGGTTTTTCCCAGTCGGAAGCTGTTTCTTCCGATTCTTCCCACGTAACGTGAACGTGGCACCTCCGCGCTGCTTGTGAGATTTACGTGGCTACGTCACAGCCAAGGAAAGGGAGCGCTGGATTTGTGCAAAACGCCCTGTTCCTAAACCACACGCTATCAGTCGTACTCGTACCACAGTACTGGCAAAACGGGAGGAGCCTAGAATCAAAACAAACGCACCAGTCCCAGTTGCCGTTACCACCAGTTGTGTTCGATCCAGTCCCACACGCGAACGGCAACTCCATTCAGTCCCGGGCCTGGGCCCGGGGCCGGGGGGGGGACCGGGGCCCGGGCCCCCCCTCCCGCCAGACGGTGGGCGGGCCCTAAGGCAGCTGCCTCCCCTGCCGCGCCTATAGCTCCGCCCCTGTATCTATCTATCTATCTATCTATCTATCTATCTATCTATCTATCTATCTATCTATCTATCTATCTATCTATCTATCTATCTATCTATCTATCTATCTATCTATCTATCTATCTATCTATCTATCTATCTATCTATCTATCTATCTATCTATCTATCTATCTATCTATCTATCTATCTATCTATCTATCTATCTATCTATCTATCTATCTATCTATCTATCTATCTATCTATCTATCTATCTATCTATCTATCTATCTATCTATCTATCTATCTATCTATCTATCTATCTATCTATCTATCTATCTATCTATCTATCTATCTATCTATCTATCTATCTATCTATCTATCTATCTATCTATCTATCTTTCTCTCTCTCTCACACACACACACACACACACACACACACACACACACACACACACACACACACACACACACACACACACACACACACACACACACACACACACACACACACACACACACACACACTCACACACACACACACACACGCTGGCCAGTAAAGCAGTGAAGCCAGATGGTATGTTATGGACAAGTTGGATATGTTATGAATGAGACAGAAAAGCTGAATTCTTCAATGCTATTTTCAGAGCTCCTCCGCAGTCGTGTGGCTCTGCAACATGTTCTGCTTTATCTCATCCATATCATCTGTCTTCTCCATATCATCTGTCTTCTCCGTATCATCTATCTTCTCCGTATCATCTGTCTTCTCCGTATCATCTGTCTTCTCCATATCATCTGTCTTCTCCGTATCATCTGTCTTCTCCATATCATCTGTCTTCTCCATATCATCTGTCTTCTCCGTATCATCTGTCTTCTCCGTATCATCTGTCTTCTCCATATCATTTGTCTTCTCCGTATCATCTGTCTTCTCCGTATCATCTGTCTTCTCTGTAGCCTCTCTGTCTTCTCCATATCATCTGTCTTCTCCATATCATGTCTTCTCCGTAGCCTCTCTGTCTTCTCCGTAGCCTCTCTGTCTTATCTGTAGCCTCTCTGTCTTCTCCATATCATCTGTATTCTCCGTATCATCTGTCTTCTCCGTATCATCTGTCTTCTCCATATCATCTGTCTTCTCCATATCATCTGTCTTCACCGTAGCCTCTGTCTTCTCTGTATCATCTGTCTTCTCCGTAGCCTCTCTGTCTTCTCTGTAGCCTCTTTGTCTTCTCCGTAGCCTCTCTGTCTTCTCTGTAGCCTCTCTGTCTTCTCCGTAGCCTCTCTGTCTTCTCTGTATCATCTGTCTTCTCCGTAGCCTCTCTGTCTTCTCCTTAGCCTCTTCCCCCAGACGCCGCCATGCCCACCACAGCAGATCCTACAGTATGTGTGAAAATGATAACGTGAATAGCTTTCATTCTAATCTCTTCAAGTTTGAGGTGCACATTCATGACTCCTAGAGGGAGAACCCTATTGATTTTGGTGAACCCATGACCTGTCGTCTAGCGCCACCATCAGGCTAAACGCACAATTCTCACATTAGTGTATCCCGAACAGCTTTAATTAGAATCTTGTAAAATGTGTGATGCACATTCATGACCCCTAGAGGGCCCTATTGATTTTGGTGAGCCCATGACCAACTTTATGTCAACTTTATATTGTAGCGACCCTGGGATTTGGGTCGGTTGGTCAGCCGAGCTGTCACTCTGCACTATTGGACGCTATTGGTTGTGCCAGCCACGGGTTGACAGAGTCGAGAGTGCACGGCTGACCTGTGGAGGCTATAATAGGGTGGAGAACCTGGGGTGCGGCCTCTTGAGGCATGGGAATGTGTAGCAATAAGGCAATGGAACTGCAGCCTGTAACTGAGAGTTGGAATAAAGACCTGAACTGAGAAATACATCTGCCTCGAGAGTCGTGAATAACGTGGTGCAAAACCAAGCAACATTACAATATTTTCAAATGAGTGTTTCTCCGGCGGCTAGGTGGTGCAGTGGGCAAGTCGTTCACCACCAATGCAGGAGACACTGGGTTCGAGCCCAGCTCTCCGCATTGCTATCAGCTTGGCTGGTCGTTCATACTAATACAATTGGCAGTATTAGGGGGTGGGAAGCTGATGGGTGGGGATCGGACGTTGTGGACAGCGACTCCTACAGGTCGGTTGGTGCGCCTGCGCAGCAGAATCAGGAAGCGACGGGGGCGGCGTGCCTCCAAATGCAGACCCCCGACGCTGAGAGATCACGCTGTGCAGGTGAAAATATGCGACTGCTGCTTCCTCGAGTACCGGAGGGGACACGTGATGTAAGGCTTAGTCCACATTGCAGCCGGCTTGTGGGAGGCATGGCTTAACAACGTTCGAGACAGGGGAGGGTAGAATTGGACGATACGAAATTGGGGATGGGAGAAAAATAGAAAAATGGGAGAAAAAGTAGATAAAAAAAAAAAAGTGTGTTTCTCCTGATCTGCTAGTCAGACTACTCAGATGTAACTGGTATCCAGGGATGTGTCCCCTCACGGACAACACATTTGCCATAATGATGTCCGACATTTCTTGTTTTTTGAAAAAACTAGTTTTTCCCTACTCCCCCTAGCCTGTTCATCTGATTCTCACTCAACTTTGAGTGTTCTTTTTATTATCAGAATCACTAGAGCAAGATACTGTAACGAACAAAAGAGAAGCCAGGCTTCAACTGAGGGTACTTAAGGCAGAGAATTAAATAATATAAACAGCGACAAGAGGGTCCATTACTTGTCCTGTGGCCGACTGCTTGCAGGTTCTGTTTGAAAATCTGACAAAAGACAGAGAACAAGACATTACTATATGGCCAATTTCCCAGCAACCCACACGCAGCAATTAGTGACAACAAACCACAGGTGACAGTCAATCAGTGCTAATTACAGAGAACAGGGTGACATACTCCAGAATGGCGGTAGGGTTTCCAGTCCTGGGAGAGGACAGAAACCCAGAACGTTACAGTACCTCTCCCCGACGAACGGCACCTGACGTTCACCTAGGGGCCTCGGGATGCAGCAGATGAAAATAAGGCTGTGATCTAAGATATCCCTTTGATGCACCCAGGAACGCTCTTCTACCCTGTACCCCTCCCAATCCACCAAGAACTGAAACCCCCTACCCCTCCGCCTACAACCCAGGATCCTCCGCACCATGTAGACAGTTTGACCGTCAAGGATGCGGGGCGGAGGAACCGCGAGAAGTGGCGGGGACAAGGGCGATGAGAGGAATGGCTTCAACAGGGACACATGGAACGTCGGATGAACCCGCATGGAAGCTGGAAGCAGCAACCTGTAAGCCACAGGGTTCACCCGACAAACCACTTTAAAGGGGCCTATGAAGCGAGGAGCCAGCTTCCTGGATTCCACCCGGAGAGGGAGATCACGGGTGGAAAGCCAAACCCGCTGCCCAGGGCGGAAAACCAGAGCCGGACGACACTTGCGGTTAGCCTGCCGCTGAGCCTTAACAGAGGCCTTCTGTAGCGCCATCCGAACCCGGTTCCACGTCCCGGGACAGCGAGCCACGTGGGCCTGGACCGACAGCACCTCAGCCTCCTGCTCCTGTTCGGGGAAAAGAGGAGATTGAAACCATACTGACACTGAAAGGGAGACATACCTGTAGAGGAGGAGAGGAGGGTATTATGCACGTACTCTGCCCAGGCCAACCTCCTACTCCACGTCGCCCGACAACCGGCAAGCTAGCACCTCAGAATCCCCTCCAAACCCTGGTTGACGCGCTCCGTCTGCCCGTTGGACTGCGGGTGAAACCCAGACGACAGGCTGACGGAGGCGCCGAGGCTGGAGGCAAACGCCTTCCAGAACCTGGAGGCGAACTGAGGACCACGGTCTGACACAATATCCACTGGAAGCCCGTGGACCCGAAAGACGTGCTGCACCACCAGGTCAGCCGTCTCTCGAGCCGAGGGAAGTTTGGGGAGGGGAATGAAGTGGGCCGCCTTGGAGAAGCGGTCCACTATCATCAAAATGGTAGTGAACCCATCTGACGGGGGAAGGCCAGAAATAAAATCCAGGGATATGTGCGACCAGGGATGTTTGGGAATAGGAAGCGGCCGGAGGAGACCCGCCGGTGCACGGCGAGAGGTCTTACTACGCGCGCACACCGGACAGGCCGCCACAAAGGAACGCATATCCCCCTCCTCTGTAGGCCACCAGAACCTCCTACGGATAAACTCCAGGGTTCTGGCGGCCCCAGGGTGGCCGGTGAGGGAGGAGGTATGTGCCCACTGCAGCAGTCGCGAGCGCACAGCCCTGGGCACATACATCCGCCCTGGAGGACCCCCACACCGGACAGGCCGCCACAAAGGAATGCATATCCCCCTCCTCTGTAGACCACCAGAACCTCCTATGGATAAACTCCAGGGTTCTGGCGGCCCCAGGGTGGCCGGTGAGGGAGGAGGTATGTGCCCACTGCAGCAGTCGCGAGCGCGCAGCCCTGGGCACATACATCCGCCCTGGAGGACTCCCACCGGGATCGGGCTCCCGTGCCAGAGCCGATCTTACCACCCTATCTATGCCCCATGACACGGGAACCAAAATAAGGGCCTGTGGAATAATAGGATGGGGCTTCTCCTCGCGGTCCGAGGGGTCAAACTGGCGTGACAGAGCGTCAGGCTTGACGTTCTTGGAACTGGGCCGGTAGGAGATGGAAAATCGAAATCGAGTGAAGAATAACGCCCACCTGGCCTGGCGAGCGTTAAGGCGTTTAGCCCCCTGGATGTAAGCCAAGTTCTTATGATCAGTCCAAACAATGAAAGGGTGTGCCGCACCCTCCAACCAATGTCTCCATTCCTCCAGTGCCAATTTGATTGCCAACAACTCCCGATTACCCACGTCGTAGTTGCACTTGGCCGAATACAGCCGGCACGGAAAAAAAGCGCAAGGATGCACTTTCCCGTCCTTTAAGCATCTCTGAGAGATCACCCCCCCCACCGCGATATCAGAGGCATCCACCTCCACTATAAACTGAGCCTCCGAATCGTGGCAGATCAGTACAGGGGCGGAGGTAAACCGACGTTTGAGGTCGCAAAAGGCTGACTCTGCCCGAGGCGACCATTCAAAGCCAGGGAGAGAGGCCTTAATGAGAGCTGTCAGAGGATTGGCTAAGGCGCTAAAATTGCTAATAAAAACGCCTGTAAAAATTTGCAAAGCCCAAAAAACGCTGTAACTCCTTGAGCGACGAAGGGCGTGGCCAGTCCAAGACTGCACTCACCTTCGCTGGATCCATGTGAAGATCACCCTTCCTCAACACAAAGCCCAGGAAGGAAACGGTGTCAGTGTGAAACACACACTTCTCTGCCTTAACAAATAGCTGATGCTTGAGGAGACGCTGTAGCACCTGACGAACATGCTGTTGGTGATGCACCATATTGCGGGAATAAATGAGGATATCGTCTAAGTACACAAAGACTGACACATCGTTCAATCCCCTATAATCGATGCACGGCCGCTGGCTACCATCCTTCTTTGCTACAAAAAAGAATCCAGCGCCTGCAGGGGATGTGGATGGACGAATATGCCCTGCGGACAGTGCCTCCTGAATTTAGGTGTTCATGGAGACTGTCTCAGGGCGAGAGACAGAAAACATACGCACACGGGGTGGAGAGGTACCAGGAAGAAGATTAATGGGGCAGTCGTGAGATCTATGAGGCGGTAGTGCTTTAGCACAAGTTTTACTAAAAACCTTCGCCAGGTCCCAATAAATCTCAGGCACGCCTGCTAAATCGGGATTAGAAGGTGTGACAGAGTCTGCAACGCTCACCACCATCCTGGAGAGAGACAAGGGAGACAAAAGAGAAGAGGGAGAAGGGGCGGGTGAACTCTCGCCGGAAACCGACTTAACGCCACTCCCCATGGATAGTTCACCCGTAGCCCAATTAATACAGGGATTATGCTCTGCTAGCCAAGGGTGACCTAAAACAATGGCAGAATGAGGAGACATGACAACATAAAATTGTAAGCATTCTCACTCACTACCAGCCACCTGAATACGCAGCTGCACAGTGCACTGGGTAATGATCTCACTACCCAGTGGTTGACCGTCCAATGACTGAACCGGAATGGGTACCTCCAGTGTCTCCAACGGGACCCCCCACTCAAATGCCAATCCCACATGAATTAAATTACCCACCGCCCCCGAATCAATTAATGCCCTGGTCTTCCTGAGAGAATTCCACCACCCAACAGTGACATCAAAAAAGGTGCGTGTATCATCAATGACAGAAGAAAAATGCCCACCTGCTAAAATTTTCCCCAAGCTTAGCGATCCCCCCCCGTTTCCCGACAATCCCCGACAGTTAATGAAGCGATGTCCAGTACGGCCGCAACGGAAACAACGCTTCTGGTCGATCCGCCTCTGTCTCTCCGCATCAGACAGGCTCAGAGTGCCCAGTTGCATCGGCTCGTCACCCAGGCTCTCGCTTGTGAAATGCATTGTGGGTTCGACACCGGAAGAAGGGCGGAAGAGTACCTGTGTCAACATCTCCCTCTCGCGTTCCCTCTCCCGATGTCGATTGTCCATCCGTATAGCCAAGTTGATGACGTCATCCAGTTGTTCGGGTAACTCCCGTGAGGAGAGTTCTTCTTGCATCCATACTGAAAGACCTTGAACAAACAAAACACAACAGGGTATTTCCTGCCACGCCATCTCCCGAGCGACGATGCGGAAATTAATGGCGTAATCTGCCACAGAGCGGTTACCTTTGCCGGCAGGCGATGAGCCACCCACCGGCTTCATAGATGGATATCACCCGAGAGGTATCGAACACATGTCGCAACTCTCGGGTGAATGCAACCGTGCTGCGGCAGATCGCTGACCCATTCTCCCATTTTGCTGTGGCCCAAGAGAGAGTACGACCTGTGAGAAGAGTGATTATATATGCAACTCTAGACATGTCAGTGGGGAATGTACGAGGCTGAAATTGGAACAGAAGAGAGCACTGGGTGACGAACTCTCAGCAACCATAGCGATCTGGTGGCGGCAGCCGTGGTTCTCGGGTCTCTTCTCGACCAACTGGACGTACCTGCCCTTCCTCCTTACCGGCAGGCGGGGCTCCAGACGCGGCTTCCACCGCAACAGCGGCTGCAGTGTGAGCGTGGCCAGCTGCAGCCAATGCTGAATCTGCTGTGGGACGAGATGGACAGCAGACGACAACGCCTACTTCCATCTGGTGTTCGATGATGACCCTCAGTTGTTCTCTCTGAGCCTCCAATTCTTCCCAAAGTCCTTCTGTGGAACTCATGGTTGGTCGGATCTTCTGTTACGATTCAAGGTAGGAGTTGAGTTCCAATAGTAGAAGGTAATAAGGAGACGGAAATGTGGTTGCTCTTCTCAAAATGCGTGTTCTTTTTATTATCAGAATCACTAGAGCAAGATACTGTAACGAACAAAAGAGAAGCCAGGCTTCAACTGAGGGTACTTAAGGCAGAGAATTAAATAATATAAACAGCGACAAGAGGGTCCATTACTTGTCCTGTGGCTGACTGCTCACAGGTTCTGTTTGAAGATCCGACAAAAGACAGCGAACAAGACATTACTATACGGCCAATTTCCCAGCAAACCACACGCAGCAATTAGTGACAACAAACCACAGGTGACAGTCAATCAGTGCTAATTACAGAGAACAGGGTGACATACTCCAGAATGGCTGTATGGTTTCCAGTCCTGGGAGAAGAAACCCAGAACGTTACAATAATTTTTTGGAATAATGCATGGTAAACAGGAAGTGATCCGTTACTTGTGTGCTTTTCTTTTTTTTTTTTACTTAAATTTACATTTATAGACATACAACACTTAGACAATACTTAAAATTACATCAAACCCATAACAATACATTGACATGGGACCCTTGAATTCCTATGTAATGGCTGTGTCCAGCAGCCCAGACCCCCTTAAGAGGGACGCCCCCCCTCCCGCCATCCACCCCGAGAAATAGGACTCCCCCATATCCCAGGTCCGCTATACCCGGGATATGGGACAAGCCCGCTACCTCCCATGTCACCAAGAACCCCACCCCACGCACACCGACCCAGCGACACACAAGACCCCACTGGGAAAAGCTCAGCCGCTCTGACCCCCTTAAGAGAAACCCCTCCCTCCCACCATCCTCCCCGAGAAACAGAACACCCCCATATCCAGGTCCACCATGCACGGAGCCGAGCACCCAGAGCCCCCACCCGCCCCCGCCCGACCGCCAGGCCCCCGGCCCACGAGAACCCCAAGCCCAGGCCCGCAGTAGGCCAGAGCACCACGCCTCAATGGCCCCGCGACCCCAAGCCCGGTGTCCCCCCGGCCCGGTGACCAGACCGCCCAGGCCACGGCGGCCGAGGGCCCCAAGGAACCCCACCCCACCCATACCGACCCCACAACACGCAAGGCCCCCCTCTCCCGGGTCTAACCGCCGGAACGATGGTCTCTCCCCCCCACTGAACAAAGCCCACCCACTTCTGTACCTCCCATGTCACTGATATCACTATGTACATATTATAGCAACCGCTATTCTAACATGACTTAAAAAATAAAATGAAAATAAAATACGCTATATGATTAGCACATTTTTCCCCCATTGGCGGGTTGGAGGGGAATCAGCTCTCCTAGGGAGAGGCCCCCCCCCCCCCTAGTGACGGAGTTGTCCGCAATGGAGATTCTCTCAAGCCTCTATTATTGTCCACATTTTATTTTTTTTTATTTTAACAAATGTCCATTTAAAGCAACTGCTATTCTAACAAAACTCCGAAAAAAATACTAAAGTCAATTGGCACTTCCCAGGTTTTTGACCCCCGTTGGCGGGCTGGAGGGGTAAGGCTCTCCTGGAGAGGGCCCCTCCTATAACGACGGAGATATCCCCAATGGGGATTCTCCAATGGCCCTATTATTGTCCAACATTTACAGTACATAGTACAGTTCCAGAGCTCCCGGTCAGGTCTCCGAATGTGTTTCATCTTGTTCCCCACCGTCTTAGTTGTGCGCAGGGCTTGACATTAACTTTTTGGCTCACTAGCCACTGTGGCTAGTGGTTTTCCAAAGTCACTAGCCACTCAGCATTTTCACCAGCCAAAAATCCCCACACACGCCGATCATAACCCAACAATGGTAATAATGTGAGAGAGAGAGAGAGAGAGAGAGAGAGAGAGAGAGAGAGAGAGAGAGAGAGAGAGAGAGAGAGAGAGAGAGAGAGAGAGAGAGAGAGAGAGAGAGAGAGAGAGAGAGAGAGAGAGAGAGAGAGAGAGAGAGAGAGAGAGAGAGAGAGAGAGAGAGAGAGAGAGAGAGAGAGAGAGAGAGAGAGAGAGAGAGTAGGTTCTAGGTTGAATGAATTGATGAACAATGTCGCCGTTGGAACCTTTCATTATAAGCGCCTTGCAAGTTGCAACGTTGGTTAAGATATGAAAATACTTGCCAGTAGTGTAAGGATGCATTAGCCATTAGCTAGCTTACTTACAGAGACTTGTGGTGGAGTGGAGGTTGTAGCTGTGTTCAACTTCAAACGAGCCCGCCAGCTTGATTTCAGCCAGGCAGAAAACGGGTCCATAAACAAACGTTTTAATCCACACCAGTATGATAGGTTTTTAGTTCATTAATGTTAATATCCTATATATCTGAGCACCCATTGTCTCCCCACGATGCAGGCTGTAGGACCGTGGCTCTGTGTCTCCCTCCACACACACACACACACACACACACACACACACACACACACACACACACACACACACACACACACACACACACACACACACACACACACACACACACACACACACACACACACACACACACACACACACACACACACACACACACACACACACACACACACACACACACACACACACACACAGACAAGCACACACACACACACATACATACACACACACATACACACACAGCTGTCGGGCCCCTTGATTTGTTGGGTTGTTGTTTGGTGTCACACCATGTTACCTGTTTATTGCACTGTTGTTTTTATTGGATTCTATTATATGTTGTACCACTGTATTTTTATTGGATTCTATTATATGTTGTACCACTGTATTGCACATCGTCGCGGGCAAGACCACCCGCATTTCATTGTATACCTGTATGCCGTGACAATTAAAACTATTGACTTGACTTGACTTGACTTGACTTGACTTGACTTGACTTGACTTGACTTGGTTGCTGTCAGCTGGTCCATACTAATATCAATCCAAAGAACTTGGGTGGATTGAATTCCTAACAAGTATGTAAACAAAGGTTTTAACCATCCACAACAGAATACTGCAGTCCAAATGTATTTCCGATGCTTGATTCTTCTCTCAGACCGACGCAATGTCTTGAAACTATTATGTTTATTGGCGACGCAACTCCGTATGAGATGCTGTGTTTTTTTAACGTTGATGCTCCGAAAGCAAACTTGTGGTGTCGCTCACTGAGGAAGTGGGCACGGTGTCAGGTTTCACAGTACCACATGGCTTTTTTGTTTATCTCGTCATTCAGCTAATATCAGGGTGATGATCAGAGCCAATCAGCGGCAGATCAGGGCTGGTCTTTGCATAATGCACGTGTTATAGCCAATACATTTTTTTTTTAACGCACATGGCCACGGAGAAAAAGACGCTAAACACACACACATACACACAGACAGACAGACAGACCTTTCATAGAAAAAAATAGGGATGCTCGATATTGGCTTTTTTTTACCGATACCGATATTCCGATATTGTCCAACTCTTAATTTCCGATACCGATATCAACCGATATCAACCGATACCGATATATGCAGGGTTTCCCCGTCCAAAAAACTGAATAATTTCAGGTAACTAATAATTTCACTGGATATATATATAACAAATATTGTTATTGTTTTTTTTTGTTTTTAAACCGATACCGATATTTTCCGATATCACATTTTACTGCCGATATCGGCCGATAATATCGGTCGGTCGATAATATCGGACATCCCTAGAAAAAAAGCCACTAGCCACTGTGGCGGGTAGAATGACGGAGTTACACGCCACAGCCAAATTCTACCCGCATTTGGCGGGTGGCCGGTGCTAATGTCAAGCCCTGGTTGTGCGTCATGTGTGTTAGTGTCTTCAGTTTAGTCTAGTACATGATATTTATATTATATGTCCCGAATCAAGACCCAATTTTTCCCAACTAATGTGTTACCTTGTCTGTATTCTCAGTGGTTTGTGTGGTATTTGTAGTGTAGCTAGCCCCTGTGTTCACCGCAATATTTAATCAATCCCTGGCAGAGTCAGTGGTCCCTGCCTGTTTCACAAGATGTCTACCATCATCCCTGTACCAAAGAAACCCTCCCCAACATGTCTCAATGACTACAGACCGGTGGCACTCACCTCTGTGGCCATGAAATGTTTCGAGAGGCTGGTCAAGGATCACATTTGTGCCTCCCTCCCCAGTGATATGGACCCCATGCAATTTGCATACAGGCCAAACAGGTCCACTGACGATGCGGTCTCCCAGGTACTGCACAGCACCCTCTCTCACCTTGACCGCCAGAAGGGGGGCTATGTGAGACTGTTGTTCATTGACTATAGCTCAGCGTTCAACACCATAGTCCCCACCAGACTGGTGGACAAGCTGATCGAGCTGGGTCTGAGCTCCGCTCTGAGCGCCTGGATACTGGACTTTCTGAGCGAAAGGCACCAGGCGGACAGGGTGGGGGGTCAGACCTCCAACACCATCACCCTGAGCATCGGGTCCCCCCAGGGCTGTGTTCTGAGCCCCCTGCTGTACTCACTATACACACACGACTGTGTGGCCAAGTTTAGCTCCAACTCCATAGTGAAGTTTGCGGACGACACAGTGGTGGTAGGGCTGATCTCGGACAACGACGAGAAGGCCTACCGGGAGGAGGTTGAGGTACTGGAACGCTGGTGCCAGGACAACAGCCTGCTCCTGAACATTGGTAAAACCAAGGAGCTGATCGTGGATTATAGGAGAGGACAGCAGGAGACACACACACCACTGAGTATAAACGGGGCTACCGTGGACAGGGTGAGCAGCTTTAAGTACCTGGGGGTCCACATCTCAGAGGATCTGACATGGTCAACACACATAGACTCAGTCGTAAAAAAGGCGAAGCAGCGCCTCTACCACCTGAGACAGTTAAGGAAGTTCAGAGTATCTGGGAAGATACTCCAGTCCTTCTACTCCGGAGCTGTAGAGAGCATCTTGACTGGAAACATCACTGCCTGGTATGGAAACAGCACGGCACAGGACAAGAAGGCCCTACAGAGAGTGGTGCGCTCAGCCGAGCGTACCACGGGTATTGCACTACCACCCCTGCAGGTTCTATACAACAAGAGGTGCAAATCCAGAGCCTGCAGAATAATGAAAGACCCACACCACCCCAACAACAGCCTGTTCATGCTGCTGAGGTCAGGCAGACGCCTGCGAACCCCAGCTACTAGGACAGAGAGGCTTCGGCTCAGCTTCTTCCCCCAGGCCATCATAGCCTTGAACACTGAACTCTCCACACACACAAGCACACATGAGCACACACACGACACACACACTGTACACGCTCACACACTAGCAGCCACTTTAACATGAGCAAGCACACACTCATGCTGCACACGCCCACACTTATGGCCACTAAGGAAAGGTCACTTTAAAAATAGTATAGTATAACCTGAGATTGTATAAAATAGCAATGTACAGAAAGACCCAGTGCCTCATCCGTAGCTAACAGTGTATGCACTACCACAGGACCTAGCATGTCCTCCATGCTCTGTAAATAACTTATGTACAAATACAGATATGCCCTACTATGTTACTGTTTATTGCACAATGTTGTTTTATTGGATTCTATTATATGTTGTTACTACTGTATTGCACATCGTTGCGGGCAAGACCACCTGCATTTCATTGAATACTTGTATGCCGTGACAAATAAAACTCTTGACTCTTGACTTGACTCTTGGTATTTGTAGTGTCTCGAGTCATAACCTCTATTCATTATCAAATAATATGCATATGTAATGTGGTATTGAATCTTGGTTGGTGTGTGTGACCTCAGTGCTCGAGTCCTGTTTGGTGTGTGAGATCTCGATATTTTAATCCTGGCTGGTCTGGTTGATCTCGGTGCTCGAATCCCGTTGGTGTGCGCGGCCCCAACGCCCGAATCTTGGCCGGTCGGGGCGATCTCCGTGCCTGCATCTCGGATGGTCCGGCTGACCTCGGTGCCTGAGTCCCGGTCGGCCCGGGCGTATCCAGCGTCTCTTTGTCCTTCTTTTGGGGGGGGGGGGGGGGGGGCATTTGTTTTATTTCTTTTGAATTAGCCTCCATGCTCCTCTGAATATTCTGTATTGCATCGAGTCTGGTCTGCATGTTGGTTTGCATGTTAGCATCGTTAGCGTTCTGTATTGCTTCTAGCCCGATCCGAATGCTAGCTTGCATATTCATCGTGTTAGCTTTCATGTTAGCTTGTAGCTTTGTCATCCGGCCAGGCCTCGCTGTTGTCTAACGTTATGTTAGCTTGTTTTACCTGTTGCGTCATCCCCTCGTGTTGTACCTTTCCCTTCGTTGTATTTTCTTTGTCAGGGGTCATTCTTCTCTCTCTTCTCCTCGAGTTTTGTGCACTGGGTCTTGTCATCGTTCTTTTATCTTCAAGTTGTTACTTTTTATCGTGTTTTAAAACTTTTTATTACCTTTCTTGAATTTTGGGCCGGGAGCTCTGTTCTGCAGCTGCTCACCTGCTTCTCGCCAAACCGGAAGTCCTACTTGTGTGCTTTTCACAAAAAATTATAAATATGTTTGCCTTACAATAGCAAGGAGGCCTGTGCTTTTCTGAGTCATCTGGCCTCATGGTGGCGCTATTATCATGAAACAAAACAAATTTAACTACTCCTCAACGGGTCAGATTAGGGTCAACAGGTCAGATTAGGGGCGTGGTCAAAAGGTGGACTGAGAATTTGGGTTGTTCGGGGACATACTGACAGCAAATGTTTAGTTATCATTAAGCTCTTGTCACAATCGGAGCTCGAGTCTGCCAGATGAGGAGCAATCAGCGCGGCTGCAAGAGATCACAATCACGAGATCAAGCGTTCCCTACTTCAACTGGCAGATCCCGTCATCCGACGTCGCAGTGTTAAACTGCCTACCGAGGTACGACGACGCTACAGTACCTGAAGACCAGCTGTAGCTACCCCTGTTTATGCCTTCCCTAACCTTCTGTTTCTTGTGCCCCAGGACTCCGCTCCAGCGCCCTTCCACCCTGACGTCTCGAGATCCAGCGTCCTTCCACCCTGACGTCTCGAGCCCCAGCGTCCTTCCACCCTGACGTCTCGAGCCAAACAAAGAGGACTCCTGCTCGCTCTCAAGCGCAAGACCTGTGCCCTCTCTCTCTCGCTGCCGACAGCTGCACCTGCTCTCGTTCTTCTCCCCCCCAAGAACATTATAACCTCCGTGTTGTTCACATTCCTGTTTCACATTCCTGTTATACTCTGCTTGGTTGGGAAGAATAATTAAAGAAAAACCGCTCCATTCTCTCCTCCTGTGTTTTGCTATTGGGCTCCGCAAGAACCCCATCCTCACAGCTCTGTGTTACCGTGAGATTAACACTGAGACAACACACACAATAATAATAATAATAATAATAATAATAATAATAATAATAATAATAATAATAATAATAATAATAATAATAATAATAATAATAATAATAATAATAATAATAATAATAATAATAATAATAATAATAATAATAATAATAATAATAATAATAATAATAATAATAATAATAATAATAATAATAATAATAATAATAGATTGAATTTTAAGAGAGAAGCGCCTTTCTCAGACTCAAGGACACTGTACAAGGAAAAGGATGGAAAAAAATAAAAATAAGAAATAAAATTGAAAAAAAAATATAATAAAATACATAAAATATCTGTGTATGGTAACAACAAGAAAAAAACAAATAAGATAAGAGATAAAAAAAATAAAAAAGGAGGCAAGTTCTGTCCAATTGGATGAAGTGGTTGAAATTAACAAACAAACAAACAACAAAACAAAACAAAACAACGGAATCTGTGGCTTAAAAAAAAAGTCAGGGGTGGGCTACTTGGGAGCAGGGCCGTGTTGCGTGAAGGCAAGTGAGAACAGGTGGGTTTTTAGCTTGGTTTTGAAGAGGTTGATGGTGTCAGAGCCTCGGATGAGGGGGGAGAGGGAGTTCCACAGTCTGGGGGCAGCTGCAGCGAAAGCTCGGTCTCCCAGTGTGGAACGCCTAGTGCGGGGGATGGTGAGGAGGTCGGAGTTGGAGGATCGGAGGCCTCGTGCTGGAGTGTAGGGGTGGAGTAGATTGGTCAGGTAGGAAGGGGCCAACCCGTGCAGGGATTTGTAGGTGAGGAGGAGGATCTTGTAGGGGATTCAGTAGTTTATGGGGAGCCAGTGGAGTTTTTGCAGGGTGGGGGTGATGTGCTGCCAGGGTTTGGTGCGTGTGAGGACCCTCGCAGCAGAGTTTTGGACGTACTGTAAGCGATCCAGAACCTTCTTGGAGGCACCAAGAAGGATTCCGTTACAGTAGTCGAGGCGGGAAGTGATGAAGGCGTGAATGAGTGTTTCCGCTGAGGTGTCGGAGAGTGAGGGGCGGAGGCGGGAGATGGTTCTGAGGTGGAAGAAGGCGGATCTGGTGACAGACTTGACGTGAGGGTGAAATGAGAGGGTGGAGTCCAGTATTACGCCCAGGTTCCTTACCTCTGTGGAGGGGCAGATGGAGTAGCCATCCACGGAGAGAACAAGGTGGTCGATCTTTTGGAGGAGGGCTGGGGAGGCTACAACTATGAGTTCGGTCTTCTTACTATTGAGTTGAAGGAAATTGGTGGTCATCCATGTTTTTATGTCCTGGAGGCAGGCAGTGAGGGAGGGGGGAGGAAGGGGGGCCGAGGGTTTGGTGTCGAGGTAAAGCTGTGTGTCGTCTGCATAGAAGTGGAAGTGGAGGCCGTGTTTCCTTATGATGTCACCGAGTGGGAGGAGGTAAATCATAAAAAGGAGCGGACCTAGCACCGAACCCTGGGGAACACCCTGTTTAACAAGTGCTGGAGCTGACCTGGAGCCCCCGAGGGAAACATACTGCCACCTGTTGGTGAGGTAGGATGTGAACCAGGACAAGGTGATGCCAAGGACACTTTCCAGGCGGTCTAGGAGGATTGAGTGTGAGATGGTGTCGAAGGCAGCTGAGAGGTCCAGGAGGATGAGGATGTTGATGTTGCCAGCATCAGCAGCCATGAGGAGGTCATTTGTCACCTTGATCAGGGCGGTCTCGGTGCTGTGTTTAGCCCTGAACCCAGACTGGAGTGGTTCAAACAGGTCATGGTAGGCCATGTGACTCTGTAGCTGGGCGGCTACTGCGCGCTCGAGGACCTTGCTGAGGAAGGGGAGGTTTGAGATGGGGCGGAAGTTGTTGAGGTTATCGGGGTCCAGACAGGTTTTTTTTAGAATTGGGGTGACTGCTGCCACCTTTAAGTCAGCAGGGACGGAGCCAGTGGACAGGGATGAGTTAATGATGTCTACCATGAGAGGACAGAGGGCAGGCAGGCCAGCCTTCACCAGGGTGGTGGGCATAGGGTCCAGAGAGCAGGTGGAAGATTTAGAGCCCGACACCAGCTTCGTAATGGAGTCGGTGTCCACCAGGGAGAAGGATGAAAAGGAGTGGGTGGGATGGGGCAGAGGGTCATGTTTAGCAACCGGAGGTGTGGGGGACACAGGAGTAGACTGGAGCTGCTGGTAGATGGCGTCGATTTTGTTTTGGAAGAATTCCGTGAATCTGTTGCAGAGATCAGAGGAGGTGGTCTGGAGGGGGTTGTCGGGGGGCTTGAGGAGTTTGGTGATGGTGGAGAAGAGGGCTTTGGAATTCCCTTGGCCTTTGGAGATGATATCGGAGTAGAAGGAGGACTTGGTTTGGGTGAGGGCGAATCTGTAGGAAATGATGTGGTCAGAGTAGGCCTGGGCATGGACAGCGAGGCCTGTTTTCCTGCAGCGCCTCTCCAACTGGCGGCCCTTGGCTTTCATGGAGCGGAGTTCAGGGGTGTACCAGGGGGCGGAGTATGTAAATGTGACAGTGCGGGTTTTGAGGGGTGCGAGGGAGTCCAGGGTGGCAGCTAGGGCTGTGTTGTAGGTGTTCACCAACTCAATGGTTGAGAGCAGCTGAGGATCATGAGCGAGGTGGGAGCTCAGGGCGTTGGTGAGGTTAGTGGGGGTGATGTTTTTTGTGTTCCTGTACGTCATGGGGCGCTGTGGGCAGCCAGGGGAGGAGGGGAGAGAAACTGAGAACTTGACGGCAAGATGATCAGCAACGTGGAGGTCCACGCCACTGAGATTGGAGGGAGTGATGGTCTCGGTGGAACACACCAGGTCCAGTATGTGGCCTCTGGTGTGGGTGGGGAAATCTACATGCTGGGTGAGATTGTGGCAGTCAAGGAGGGACAGGAGGTCGTCGGAGGCGGTGATGTTGTCAACGTGAATGTTGAAGTCGCCAAGGAGGAGAATTGAGGAGATGGATGAGCTGACAGAGGTGAGTAGGTCAGATAATTCTGAAATAAACACAGGGGAGGGAGGGGGGGGACGGTAGATCAGGATGACAATCACAGGCTGGGGGCCAAGCAGTTTGAAGGCAAGGCATTCAAATGATGTAGCAGGAGGGGTGGGGACAGCCTTAACCTTGAAACAGGTACGATGGAGAACAGCAAGTCCACCACCCCGCTTACCAACACGGGGTTGTTGTAGATATGTGTAGCCTGGTGGGGTGGCCTGGTTGAGTGTTAGGAACTCATTTGGTATCTGCCAAGTCTCGACAAGGCAGGTAAAGTCAAATTTATGGTCCAAGATGATGTCATTGATGTAGTGGGATTTGTTGTTGAGGGACCGAGTGTTGAGGAGAGCAAAACTGGTCATGTGAACAGGGGCAGGAGTGCTGGGAGTGTGTCGTTGTAAGGGCCGGAGTAGGCTAAAATCCACTCCACGTTTTCTAAAATCCTTTGTGAGTATTGCTCTCGCGATACTCCCCATACTATTCTGCAGAGGTCTTGCAGGGTTTCCCGAGCTACTAGCGCCAGCTGTAACAGAGATCTGATGACGTGTCAGATGTGCGACACGGCGATCAGCTGAGCAGATGGATGGGATAGTTGGGTGTCCAAACTGGGAGTAAACAAACTTCCTCTGAGTGCTTCTGTGGATGTAGCGAGGCCGGCGGAGAAGTCCAAGTTGTTTTATGAGTGTGCCGAACGTTGGAAAGTTGTGGTTGTTGAGACTCAGGAGTTGCGGGATGGAGTATTTCAACATACTGGGCGCCGACGCAGTTAGCCAAATGCTAACTGTTAGCCATGGAGAACTGATGTTTGGTGCGGAGAGTTGGAGTGCTAGTAGCCAGACAGACCATAGCATGGCAGGAGGCGAGTGGAAGTCCGGGGGAGGAACAGGAGAGCTGAGACTCCAGATGGAACACAGGAGGATCGGGTCGTCGGGAGGGAGAGGGGCCGACCGGCAGGCGGCTGGTGATCGGTAGCCGTCAGATCAGTCGAAAACCGTGCACGAAAGTAAATCCCAAGGTAAGACGCTTTGAAGCAATCTAACGTTTAGTCGTGTAACTTTGTCTAAAAGAAAGCTAAAAAGCAGGTAAACACTTAAAACTAACTAAATCTAACATTTAGTCGTGTAAATTTGTCTAAAAGAAAGCTAAAAAGCAGGTAAAAAGCAGGTAAAAACTTAAAACTTAGAGACGTAGGAGAAGCGGCGAACAGATGAGCGCCAGCGTCCTCTCACTACCTGATAAACACAATAAACACTCTTGACCCAGTTCTCTGAGAAGGATTACAGTTTTGTGTAATAATGGTCTTGAAACAAGTGGCTGAAGCCAGCCAAGCTCAGAATGTACTTTACAACTCTCCTTGGTTGCGCCAACATTGAGGCCATTGTAGATCCACAAAATAGGATCTGTAATCAACTGTAATTCATTCAACAAACTAATAGAATACAATAAATTCTATTTATTTATTTTTGTAAAGTTGGTGATCAATCCACTCTAGGTAGTATTTTTCTGAGACAATGGCAAAGCTGAAAGAGATTAATAAAATATTCAGCAGAGAAGAGGATTCAACCCCAGGCCAGAAGGGTATAGTTCCAGAGGTGGTTGTTTTTAAATACCATCTCTTTGCATGGAATAATGAGTAAAATAATGAGTAAAAATATTAGAAAATGTTAATAAAAAGCAGTTATATTAAGAGTAAAGGTAAAATATCCTCAGTTGTGCTATTATGTGCTATATATATATATATATATATATATATATATATATATATATATATATATATATATATATATATATATATATATATATATATATATATATATATATATATATATCAATGTGTTCTCTGTATATATTACGAGTGCAGTAATGTTGTTGTAACACTATGGGGCGCTCTAACTAAAGGTAGAGGCACACATCTGTTTCACCGTGCTGAGCCTATTCTCCACTTGCACAACCTGAAAGTAGGCACTTCCGGCTGACTTCTGGTTGCGAATGGTACTTCCTGTCCCATCCAAATACATTGGTTTTAGCTACTTTTCTCCCGTTATTTAAAGGGGCTATGTACTGCTATTCCTAGCACTATTTGGGCAACTTTACACAATTCCTGTTAGTCTATTGAAGACATTTGTAAGTTTTTTTAAAAAAAAAATGCATTGTTTTATATTTCTAATCAAGTACTCAAAACCATCATTTTTCAGCCTCAAGAAATCAGGCTGTTATGGCCTGGCTCCGCCCATAAGCACTTTGAGTGACAGTGCCACACAGTCTGCACTGGTAGAGGGAGGGAGGGAGGGGGGGAGAGAGAGAGAGAGAGAGAGAGAGAGAGAGAGAGAGAGAGAGAGAGAGAGAGAGAGAGAGAGAGAGAGAGAGAGAGAGAGAGAGAGAGAGAGAGAGAGAGAGAGAGAGAGAGAGAGAGAGAGAGAAAAAAGACAGGCCGTTATTGACAAGGCCCCCTCTCTCCCTCCCTCCCTCTCTCTTCCTTTCTCTCTCTCGGTGATGAGAGTCCGCGGCAGCTTGTGTTTTTTTTTTTTTTTCTTTCAATCTCCCGTTTGCGGGTGTGTGGCGCGCGGCCGGCAGGTACCCCCCCCCAAGTGCTCTCTATCTCTCTCTCTCTCTCTCTCTCTCTCTCTCTCTCTCTCCCCATGCAGAGTATGAGGAAATGGTTTCGCTGTGTACAGTTAGTCTAGGTAGAATGTGGGCGGGCATTAGCTACAACCACAGAGCCAATCACATCACTGTCTGCTACCCAGCGGCCGTATGACGTATATCGGCCGTTCAAATCAAATGGCCTGATTTACTGGAGGAGGAAAGGGGCTGAGCTGAATCACAGCAATCCGCCAATATGGTATTTAGACACTAAAACACATTGATACGAACTCCTATTACTATAATACAATGCTAGAGACTGAAAAATGACATTTATAGTACATGTCACCTTTATTTAAACAACTTTGTCGTCACAGAGAGGCAATGAAACGTTTGTATTATTATAGTATAGAATGTATTTAATAAGCAAACGTTTGTCAGCAGGGTTTTTGGGCTGTATTTCATGTAAAAACGTTCACTGTTAGTTTACTTGCTCATGCTAATTAAGGCTAATGCTGGCTAACAGAAGCTAGCGCAAGAAACAACGCCACAAAGTATTGTTTATAGTGCATTTCTT
Source organism: Notolepis coatsorum (assembly GCF_963971535.1). Lineage (NCBI taxonomy): Eukaryota > Metazoa > Chordata > Actinopteri > Aulopiformes > Paralepididae > Notolepis > Notolepis coatsorum. Next base: position 193,589,626 of record NC_140169.1, on the reverse strand, counting down.
GCCACCTTATAGCATTTGTACATTTGTATGACAGTCTATAATGCTCCCGTGAGGTTTTTCTGGACGTTTTGGTAATGATTTTCACTATAAAATCATATTTCTAAATGACAGGAAGTTGATGAAAACTGTCCGGGATAGCTTTGAGCTAACGATCTTTTCCATTCTAAACGTAACGTTAGTTGTTCAAAACATTACCTGTCTATATAATTTGTTCCTCAACGTTATATAGACAGGTAATGTTTTGTAAACTAACTGCAGCCTGCTACAGTTAGAAGCTAACGTTAGCCAGCAAGCTGCAGCCTGCTACAGTTAGAAGCTAATGTTAGCCAGCAAGCTGCAGCCTGCTACAGTTAGAAGCTAACGTTAGCCAGCAAGCTTCTAAACGTAACGTTAGTTGTTCAAAACATTACCCGTCTATATAATTTGTTCCTCAACATTAGCTTCTAACTGTAGCAGGCTGCAGCTTGCTGGCTAACGTTAGCTTCTAACTGTAGCAGGCTGCAGCTTGCTGGCTAACATTAGCTTCTAACTGTAGCAGGCTGCAGTTAGTTTACAAAACATTACCTGTCTATATAACGTTGAGGAACAAATTATATAGACAGGTAATGTTTTGAACAACTAACGTTACGTTTAGAATGGAAAAGATCGTTAGCTCAAAGCTATCCCGGACAGTTTTCATCAACTTCCTGTCATTTAGAAATATGATTTTATAGTGAAAATCATTACCAAAACGTCCGGAAAAACCTCACGGGAGCATTATAGACTGTCATACAAATGTACAAATGCTATAAGGTGGCAAGAAATGCACTATAAACAATACTTTGCGGCGTCGTTTCTTGCGCTAGCTTCTGTTAGCCAGCATTAGCCTTAAGTAGCGTGAGCAAGTAAACTAACAGTGAACGTTTTTACATGAAATACAGCCCAAAAACCCTGCTGACAAACGTTTGCTTATTAAATACATTCTATACTATAATAATACAAACGTTTCATTGCCTCTCTGTGACGACAAAGTTGTTTAAATAACGGGAGAAAAGTAGCTAAAACCAATGTATTTGGATGGGACAGGAAGTACCATTCGCAACCGGAAGTCAGCCGGAAGTGCCTACTTTCAGGTTGTGCAAGTGGATAATAAAAGGGGTGTGTCCACCTGCTCAGCTCTCTAGCTCTTCCTCTCTCAGCTACACCTTGAATTAGCAGGTGCACGCTGCAACAATGTTTATGACCAATGTGAAATAAACCAAGCCAAAAAGGCTAAAGAGTTCATCGTCTCTCATCGATTCCTTTCCTCCGAATGCAACCCAAAGATAAGCTGCAGTCATTATCTTAACAAGTTATAAACATGAGAAAACAAAGACCGGTCCTGAGAGCGGCTGAGAGGAAGTATAGAAAGTCACGCCTCACTGCTGACATCGCCACATATCACAACCTCTTGTTCTGTATCGTATACGCTCTCGCTCGGCATCGCTCTCTGCACTATCTCGCATATGTGCATGCGCACTGAATAAAGACCACAAATGTACCTTTAATCCCAATATTCGTCTGACCACACCCCTATCAGCTTACCCATATAAGCAGGGGTGGGGCCACCCACTCGCCTCCTTCTCGCTTTCACCACAAGGAAGAAGTGCCTCGGTAGATCCCCACACTTGACACCATGATGGAAAGGATTAGGAGCAGCTTTGGGAAACAAGGATACGTTGACATCATATCTTTATTTTCTCTCTCACTATTTTCGAGAAAATTCGGCGATATTGTCTTCGTACTGGAGTGTCTGGAAGATGATGATCATTCTAAAAACCCTCCACCGGTTTTCGTATTGGGAGCACGCCGCTGCATGCTTCTCAACTGCAGTTCCTTGCTGTGTTTGTTGGGGTGAAACCTGTCAGGCCACGGCTGAACTGTCGGACGCGCCGCTGTTGTGAGAAGCGGTGGGTTTCAGGTTGGGTGAGTACTGTTGCTGGCGGGCTTCACTTGTCTGTTAGTGCTATGGGGGCTACTTGACAATGTTTATGGAAACCGGCCCCAGGCTAGGGTCCTTTGTTCAGCCACCTAGGCGACAGAAGGCCTTGGTCTGAAGACCATTGTAGTTTTAACTAGTGGGCCGCGACCATTAACACTGGTGATCCCTGTGTGTTCTGGACGAGTGGATTCTCTCTGTCCCGTGTTAAGCCCCTTCTTTCATATCCAAATGAGAGTATTCCTTCACGAGGAGATATGTGCATGGATGTGCGATAGCGGCAGATCCATGTTCAAGTCAGCTACACAGGCCAGTTTGGTATTGTGCTGATTCCGTCGGGTGTTGGTAAAATCACCGTTGTAAAGCAGTGTTGACATCTTGTTTCTCTTTTCTCTTAAAAAGTGAGGAGAGGTTCAGAACGGCGGCCTGTCTGGGTGAGTGTTATGTCATTGTTTACATGTTCAGGTGATAGCTGCTTAGCTTACGGTTAGCCAGTCAGCTGTTAGCTGCTGCGTTAGCCTGCTGGGATCGCTGCATGGCCTACTTAGGTGGGCCTACTGTTAGCCAGTCAGCTGTTAGCTGCGGCGCTAGCATGTCGTGATCACTAGGTAACGTTAGCTTGCTGCTGTAGGCCAAGGCCTGGCGCGGGGTAGCTTTAGCTCCTCGCGCGCCGCCGCGAGCGCTTCTGGTCGTGTGCGCCGTTAGCTCGGCGTCTCGCGAGCAGGGGCAGTAGCGCCCTAACGGTTGGAGCGGCCGTTAGCTTAATGCTACTCTGTTGAACGTGCTTTGATTTTAACGTGTTTTACACTCTTGACTACGACGTCATCCTTGACAGGGGATGTTCGTCGACCCTGCCCTGAGCCTGGATGGAGATTGCGTCAACAAAGAGGACTGTAGCGACTGGTTGGAGCGACGACGCTGCCCAGTTCGAGCAACACAGGATCGGCTGTGTTGTCTACGGGGTCTCGAGTCTGCACTTCGCTGATCTACGTTCCGGGTAGGACAAGGTTTGACCAGACCTTATAACACGTCTTCTGGTTTTACTTTTCTAAATGTTTTGTGAATAACGATGTTTTTCCCAAAACGTGTGTTGCTGCAATGCATTTAGGATACGACGCGAGTTATGTGTGAGCTGTTTTTGTCACTGGCAGTTAGCTTCTCCGTGCAAATCGGGTTGTTGTTACAGATGTGAAAATGATCTGGTTGTTGTGTGAGAAACATCATGGTGTTTATATGTACCGTGTACTCACAACTAAGGTAACTAACCTATGAAGCTATGCTTAGTGACAAGTGAGTAAAAGAATGTTCTTTTCTCAGCCTGTGATTACAATGAACAGTGTGTTCACACATTAACAGGTTTTCCTGTTTTAACTGGCCGTATTGAGGGTAAAATAAGAGGATTGTGTTTCCCCCCGGTTCCCTGGGGACTTTTTCATCCTCCTATCAGACATGTTGTGCACTAATTGTGTCTTTTGTGTGGTAGGGATGCGATGTAACCCTTAGCTTGATTGCTGAGGTTGTGTTAAAACTGCTGGAGAAACTTTATTTTCCTAAACGAAAAGATTGTTTGGTCGCTGTCGTGTGTGCTTAGCAAGGCCTGTGGCCGATACTAATCGAGAATTATGTATTCTCTCATTATGAAAAACGGCGTTCCTCTGTAGAGTGTTTTTGCCATTTTTTGTAGGTGATGATGGGTTGTGTGTGTCATGTGACCTACAACTGGGTTGGACTGGCCACAGAAGCACATGTGTATGTTGGACCGGGGCTCTTAGAGCCCTCTCTATTCTGTGTTTTTTCCTTAGTAAAAATCAGATAGCAGGTTAGCTCATGCGCTGTGTGGAGCTGTCAAACGCTTCATGGAGCTGACTATGACTGTGTCATATTCTCTTTTTGTCATTACATCGTATCATGGGTGTGGGGTCGTAAAGGGGTGAACTGGTAACCTTTCCTCTTCTCCTTGTTTCTGTCGGTCAGGGGTACACCCCCTGTCCTTCAAGGTTCCCGTCACGTGGCGGTTCGGCACGTTACGGGGGGGGGGGGGGGGGGAGTTTCCTGGTCCCACGGCCTGGTATATTGGGCGTGTGCACCGCAGGAATTCCCCCGCCATAGAGTACGTCACCGTGCGCGTCTCTGTTGGTAGGACTTCCGTGTGCTGTTCAGGTCCATGTGATGGATCTGTTTCGGGGGGGTGGTCAGGGCTCCTCCTCACCAAGCGCCTATTCGGGCCTTCTGTGAGTTCGGACTCCTTCTTCCATGTGAGGGAGCCTCCATCAGAGTACAGAGCCTTCCTCCTCAGATTGTCGAAGTGAGTGGACCCTCTAGAAGGTGTCCTATTCTATTGTATATGTATTCGATTCAATTCGATTGTTGAGTGTGTATGGGTTCAGTGCCTCTTCCCCGGAGAGCCCTAAAACCAATTTTTTACATGGCTCAAGGTGCAATATATTCTTTTCAATCTGTACAGCTCGCGTGGGAAGTCTCTCTGGGGATCCCCGTCTCCTTCCTATGGGAGGGTGGTGGGATGTAAAAATGTGAAAAAAATTTACCCCTGGCTGTGTAGACTGGGATACATACTGTTGATGCTTCCTTCTTTTCTATTCAAAAAGTGTTGGAGTTAGGAAGTGTCACACCCCTCTTGTCGTTCCCCTGGGCGCCTTGGGGATTCAATGACAGGTCTGAATAGCCTGTTCATTGATGGGAGTGTGTCCCGACGCACGTATAGTGCTAGCTCGCTGTAAACAGGCGACTGACTGGCACGCCTTGGTTGCTTGTGGTTGAAACAGCGTTTTTATAAAGCAACTGAGATGGGGGTTTTTCCTCTTCCGACGACCAAATCCCACGACCTGGGTCGGTTTTTCAACGGATTCTCGTTCATGTCTTGGGGATGATGACGGAATGGATCTGAACATATGTAGAGGGCTCTCACGCCCTTGGGGTGGGCCACCAGGCGCGGTTCGGCCGAACGTCTGGGTGGCGCCTTCTTTTCATGTTAAGATCGACACGCATATCTGCCCTTTCTCCTGGAGTAGGCATGTCGGCGTGGTTAGGGCACGGGACTGGTTCTGGTCACGCTGGTCCGGATCAGTTGAACCCGTTGTCCGCCGGGGATGCAGATCTGCTGTTCTGGTACCCTGAGGGACTTGGGCTTTTTTCAGGGGGAAAAATGCCAGGTCGGTCCGGGTGTCACGGGGTTAAGCGCTATGGAGACCCTGGTTGGGTACGTTTTTACTCAGCACTGTCGTAATGGCTTGCGGCCATGCCAACCTGTACACGCTCGATCTCGTCGGATCTCGGCCGCTACACAGGTTGGTCCTGGTTGGTACTTGGTTGGGAGACCGCCTGGGAATGCCAGGTGCGGTGTGCTTAGGGGCTGGTTCTCCATTCTTTTTCGCTCCTCTCTCGCGCATGGCGAAGAGGGGCCTGTTGGGGTGGTCTTTGACCTCCTCTGGTGACCCTGTGCTTCCCGTATCGCCAGGCCCGGTCCAAGGTGATGTTCGTCGACCCGTAGGCCTGGGTTAACCCTTTTTTGAAAACTGAGACACTTGTACTGCGGTATAGCCGGTGTATACCCGCAGGTGTGTTTTGGAGTTTTTTCTTGAGGGGTTATAGGAACAACCACCGCATTGGGTAACGCCAAGGTGGTTGATTCCCTGGTGTGTTGGAGCAGTGTCAACTCTCGGGTTCACCAGTTGAGGGTGCCCCTGCACGTTCATGACGTCTGCCAATCGTGTCAGCCTTCTCTGCCTCAACCCCTCTGGGTGGGGGTTTTTAAATGGAGGCTTGGTCATGCAACAACGCCAGCATACGCCCCTTCCGCCGGGGCGGCTGTGTTCAGCTGTCCCCTCTGGCGCCTGTCTCGTCCGCAGTCTCCAGGCTAGGGTTAACAGCCTGTTGCCTGGTTTTTCCCCGGTGCGCTGCCTGCTTCCGTTGGTTAACCTTTTTTGTGTGCTTACGGCCATGCTGACTGCCTGTTCTGCACGGTCAGTGTGCCAGGCGGTGTACTATTGGGGGGACAGGGCCCGCTCGGCTTACGGCCATACCAACCTGAACACGCCCGATCTCGTCCGATCTCGGAAGCTAAGCAGGTTCTGGCCTGGTTAGTACTTGGATGGGATACCGCCTGGGAATACCAGGTGCAGTAACTGAGGGGCCTTTGTCCGAATACGCTGGCGATGTGGGGGGCGGGGCACTACGTGCCCACCTGGTGGGGTCTTGATGCTGGCATCATGGACTTCTCCGGGCCCCCATTCCAGGGAGTCCAGTCCTTTTGGTGGGTCTGGGTCTTCCTTCGCGCTCCGCTGCTACGGCCTTGCCACGGGGTTGGGTTTGCCCTTGACCCCGTGATTCTGGGGGCAGTAACGAGGTTGTTCCTCCGTTCGTTCCCGGGTGGCATGCGGGTTGTGCGTGTGTGTAGTCGTGGGGTCAAGCCACGGTCTGCTCACCCTGTGCGTTGAGTTGCTTGAGTGCCTCTTCGCACGGTCGGGTCCGTCGCCCTCCCGTGAAGCCCCTAATAGGGGGGATGCCCTCCATTAGGGTGGGTCGGGGGGGCTCGGCCCTCCCTGTTCTGATGGTTGTGGGGGGCTGTCAGCGGGGTGTATTTGTCGGCCGTTGGCTCTCGCTCGGCCTCCCTTGTGCAGAGAGCGATGCCGAGCGAGAGCGTATACGATACAGAACGTTAGGTTATGACTATAACCAAGTTCTGTTAGTATAGCGACGCTCGGCATCCGACGCCGCTGCAGCCTTTGACCTCGCCTTGTGGCGAAAGCTTGGGAAGGAGGCGAGTGGGTGGCCCCACCCCTGCTTATATGGGTAAGCTGATAGGGGTGTGGTCAGACGAATATTGGGATTAAAGGTACATTTGTGGTCTTTATTCAGTGCGCGTGCACATATGCGAGATAGTGCAGAGAGCGATGCCGAGCGTCGCTATACTAACAGAACTTGGTTATAGTCATAACCTAACGTTAACATTCTCCAAAACCATTACTACTGCCAAAGCTTTTTCTTTCACCATAGGATCGAGGCCTCTGCCAAGAACCTTCGCAAACTGCATGTTACCATGTCCTCCCTCCTCACCCCCCCCCCACCCTTTGCAATCTTCTTTGAAGAAAAAGTGGAGAACATCCGCAGCTCCTTCTCCCAACCCCCACCCATTCCAAATACTGAATCGAGAACCTCATCCTTCACTCTGTCATCTTTCTCTCCCATTACAGAAGCTGAGACCCTGACACTGGTAACGTCGAACCGTCCGACTACATGCCAGCTGGATCACTTACCCTCCCCACTCCTCCAGACCATAGCACCAGACATCCTCAGAGAGAGATTAAGTATACACAATGTGTCACTCCTTATAAGGAAAGTTTGATTGATTGTAACCACGCCCCTTTTAGTTTGATTGAAGCTGCATACGGCACTTTTGAGCCCTCTGATTGGTCGAGGATTCAAGGAGGTGGGACATCCGGTTTCGAGGGGAGGGACATCCGGTTTCGGAAGGGGAGGGACATCTGGTTACGGAAGGGGAGGAGTTTTCAGATTTTTTTCAAAAAAAAAGTCCTTCAAAATAAAATATTCAAAAGTTTTATTTTCAGATTGTGTATATTCCAAGTTTTTTCAATATAAGTTTTTTTTATTGTCAGATTTTTATTTTATTTTTTAGATTCAAAAGTTTTTTTTTATTTTCAGATTGTGTGTATTCCAATTTCCAAAGTCTTAAGAATATGTATTTCTGTATTTCCAAAAGTCTTAAGAAAAATACAATATCTTCACAATAAGTATTCCAAGGTTTTCAGATTAAACATTTCCAATATGTTTTTGTGTATTCCAAAAGTCTTAAGAATATATCTTCACAATATGTTTTATGTGTATCTTCACAATAAATGTGTGTATCTTCAGAATATAGTTTCACAACAATCTTAAGAATAAATGTGTGTGGTTTAAGTTACAGAATTAAGATTGTGTGTATATCTTCAGAATAAATGTGTGTGCGTATGTGTGTGAATGTGTTCAGAAATTGGTTGCATGGAGAATTAAGTTACAGAATTAAGAATAAAACACATTTTGTGTATTCCAAATGCTAAATGTAAAATACATTTTGTGTATTCCAAATGCCAAATGTAAAATACAATCTATTATCCTTCAGAAATGTTCAATATATCTGTGTTCAGAATAAGTGTATCTTAAGAATAAGTCTATCTTATGTCTCTTTGCTGTGGGGTGTGTAGAAAGAATTCTCCCCTGCTGTGTGTTCTCTCAAGTGTCTCTCAGCAGATTGAAATGAAGCGCTGCAGGTTCTCTGAAAATTCTGATAGTGACAGCCGCCGTAGCTGTCATAGTAGGCGGGAGAATGACTAGGGCCAATGGGAAGCCTAAAACTACTAGATGCAGCTTCTGCCAAAAGCAGATTTATGACCCTGCGACTTCCCGTTTCTGTAGAAAAAACGGCCCCCAAGGTGTGGGTGTGTGTGTGTGTCTGTGTGTGTATATCGTCTAAGTTACAGAATTAAGAATAAAATACATTTTGTGTATTCCAAATGCCTAATGTAAAATACAATGTCACAATCTTTAGATAATTGTGTTCAGAAAATTACAAATGTAATGTGTCTATATTTTATAGTTTCATATGGAAGAGTGTGTTTAAGCAAAAGTCTAAATAAAAGAAAATACAAATGCATGTGAATAGGTAATGTGTCTATATTTTATAGTTTCATATGGAAGAGTGTGTTTAAGCAAAAGTCTAAATAAAAGAAAATACAAATGCATGTGAATAATAGGTTAATGTTGTTTGAAAAAAAGAGTGATAACTTGTAACCACAATAAGTATGTATGTATGTTTGTATGTATGTGTGTATGTATGTATGTATGTATGTATGTATGTATGTATGTATGTATGTATGTATGTATGTATGTATGTATGTATGTATGTATGTATGTATGTATGTATGTATGTATGTATGTATGTATGTATGTATGTATGTATGTATGTATGTATGTATGTATGTATGTATGTATGTATGTATGTATGTATGTGTGTGTGTGTGTATGTATGTATGTATGTATGTATGTATGTATGTATGTATGTATGTATGTATGTATGTATGTATGTATGTATGTATGTATGTATGTATGTATGTATGTATGTATGTATGTATGTATGTATGTATGTATGTATGTATGTATGTATGTATGTATGTATGTATGTATGTATGTATGTATGTATGTATGTATGTCTATATTTTAGTTTCTTGGATAAAGACATAATCTTTATACACTTGTGTTTAAGCAAAATAAAATTACAAATGTATCCCCTTAATGCTCTTTGGGTGCCAAAGTGCACCATTTCATTTGCCTGCAAGGGTCTAGGGTTTGAATATATCGTTAATACGGTCCTGTGAAGTGTTTTTATTTAAAATAGATTCTTTAAAAAGGATGTATTACAGTGTTTTGTATTATTCACATTAATTATTACACATATATTACACTATATATGATAGTTTAGAGCTGTGTTGAAAATATAAAGTACAGAAAGGATCTGTCTATGTGGGTCTGTGTGTCAGTGAGGGTGTGTGTCTCTGTTCGGGGGTGCGAACAGGGGCCCCTCTTAGGTGCTAAAACACTGCATGGGGGCGTGAAGATTAGGGGACATGCAAACTCAATTATAGTCACATTTACAGTCATCATTCAAATACAAATGGTTTATATCTTTGTAACATGAAAGTTAGTGTACAACATTTTACTCATAGCATATTTTTAGTTCACACAATGGAAGGGGTTACATGAACAGAATTTAAAACAGGTACTAGAATTAACGGATCAGATCCCAAATCCACTGTAACCTCAAGTCTACTCACAAAGGCTATGGTTAATAAAACGTTCTATTATTCTAACCTATATGGGGACTTGTACAATGGACATTCAATTCCATCCATTTAATTCACACAACATATATAATCTGAGTTAAGGGGCTAGGGGTTAATGTTTATGAATGTAGCATAAAATCATTAGAATTGTTAACGTGTAGCAATAAAACACAAAGTAGGTTCATGAGAACATGCAGATTATTTTTTATTAATTTCAGATTATTTGACTTGTTCCAAGACCAGATGACATTTGAAGGAAATTCAAGATATTATATGAGATGTTTTTAAAAGGGGGAAGGAACTCATTTACTGGGGTCTGAATGTGTCCAGGGCTAGAGGTGTCTGTCAGCTGACAGTTTGGGACACGGTGCTTACAGAGAAGCTGTAGTTATTATTTCTTATTTCGTAAAACTAAGACTAAAACTAAAATTAAGAGGTAACAGATCAGAGAAAGACTCTAGTCTTGTTTACATCAGAGTCCCCCATTTTCAATTAATCAGGGCATACGTGACATACAGATATACATTAATGTTACATCCAGACATTTAGGACATACCAGATTACAAATACAGCACTGTTTGTGATAACTTGTAAGGGTCTGTCTGTCCAAGCTGTTCTAACTGTTTACATTTACATTTACATTTACATTTAGTCATTTAGCTGACGCTTTTATCCAAAGCGACTTACAAGTTCTGTGCGACAAGACAGCAAGAAGGGTATAACTCTATCAGCTGAGTAACAATGTTCATCAAAGTGTTGCGTGTTACAGTGTAGGTTAGTTTATTAGGACAAGTGCATGACAGTAAGGTTAGTCGGGTTAGATTTTTATTTTTTTTTTTTTTCAATAGGGTATTTCATCCATCTTTAATTAAGACTTATTTTTGGATATAGATCACCTCAAGGCCTGAATGTCCATACACTGTAGCAATGCTAAGCCTACATTTCTAGGTCAAATACCCTTTTTAACATGGTTCAGACATCACCACCCCCAATTTATGTCACAGTACCACTGAAAATAGCACAGAGTATGGGGAAAAGGCCTTTATGTGATACCTAGACCTTCTATGCTAGCTATGTCTGTAAAGGACTTTCAAAAACCCATTCAATATAGTTTGTTCCACCTCAAATGTAATGTTAAAAAAATATGTATTTTTAGGTGTTTGTTGTTGCTGTCAATTGGAACCAGGTCTAGCTAAAAGAGGGGTCAATGATCGCAAATGAATACATGGTAAAAAGGTCTACCAATTGTCATGCAAGAATGCACTTCTAATATGCTACACACGAGTAATTCAGCCATAATATTTGCAAATAGTATTCTTCTAAACAGTGTATTACAAAATATTTGTAGCTAATGTAGACAATAGGCAATTATATAATTGTCACCTGAAAACATATTGCAGGATATTTAGCAGAAACTATGGTAAATGTACTTTGGTGCATGTAAAAACTTCATACAACTTCATACAGAAGTACAGAATACTTTTATACAAAATGTTTCTTTCTGCTACGCTTTCTGTTATTTTATGAAATAAAATAGTTTAGCATGTAAAACTATAAGTAAAAATAGAAGTCATGTAGCCACAATGTTCAGTATATACATATGTACAATGATCGGTGTAGAATAGAAGTAACTGAGTTACCATACAATATACTATGCAATACTAATATACAATAATATATAGTACAAAGCAGAAATGGGGGTGAGGTACAATTTAGGCATAATTTACAGTAAGGTGTACACAGGTATGGGTTGTAGTGCAAATTCATTACCAATAAATATAACGTGTGTTTAGGTGTTCTAAAATGTGGAGAATGGGTGCTGCAATGTGTTGTTTGTTTAAAGTGAATGTATGCGTTTGGATGTGTGTGTTGTGAGTGCATTTGAAGGTTGTATAGTGTTATTGCTCGTTACGTGATAACACATAATCCTATTGAATTCTGAATTATTTTGTTTATAGGCTGAGGGTCAATGATACACTTGAAATAGACATCTAAAATCATGAAACAGGTCGATTTTTAGTAGATTTAATCAATAGTCAGAAGGATAATGCTATTTTAGTCAAGGGTTGAGATATATCACCCCCATGACACAACCCTATTTTGTAAGACAAGCAGTTTGATGTTGTAATTACAGTGATTAGGCTTGTTTGCCTGTATACATTTTTTTATCAATCTGCTTTTTGTGTATTTTTAGGTGTTTGGTTATGTTTTATCTGTCATTTTGACCAGGTCTAGCTAAAAGAGGGGATCTATGATCTCAAATGACTAAGGTTTACCAATTGTCATGCATGAATTTCAACTCTAACGTGTTACATAAGTAAAACAGACTATTTGCAAACAACATTGTTCTAAACAGTGTATCTACTATAGACAGTTTGTATTTATATTTTAGCTAAATGTAAAAAACATGAGAACATAATCCTAGTGAATTCTGAATTTGTTGTTTATTGGTTGAGTGTCAAGGCTGCACATAAATTATAAACATCTAAAACCATGAAACAGACCGATACACTTAAAACAGACATATCAACCTAGTTTTTAACCTGTTTGCATAATGATAAGGTAAAAAAACAAAGTGTTTCAATACAAATGTATTTTTTACAAGTTTAGTACGCTCAAGCCCCAAAGGTATTTTCTTTAACCTGATCTAAGGTACATTATACAACTCATTTCTGAATTACTTTGCAGAACAGTGTCTAGTTTTTTCAGGTGTAATAAGAAAGCCCCCTGAGTTTTATGCTCTCAATATTTCGATATACATTAAATCCTACACACGATAGGAAATATTCAAACAGCTCAAAGATGATAATTCTAAGGCAAATACATTTTAACTCACTCACCATAGTTAGTGTATAGTATGGCTAACATGTATGAAAGTAACATAAAGCCGTTATTAGAGTTGTTGATACAATATTATAATTCATAATAATTTTGCAGAAAAAAGCTAAATACAGAGTATTACCGGCGAGGTTGTTTGATTTGTGTCCCGATGATTGAAGGAAATTCATTTTAAGAACTATTTACCATGAAACATCTTAATACAAAGATGTATTTTATTCATTATAACCATGAAAATAATGCAATGTTAGGTTTTACCGTGATTATAGTGTTCACAGATAGGAATGTATCATTCACATTCAATTATCCAAATTTACTCTGTGAAATGTACTCTGCGAAAGTTCCCTGCACTATGCAGGGTTTTACATAGGCTACTAACAAAAACAATTCACATTGTTTCAGTGATGGCCTGGTTGATATTGTCGACTTGTCTTATTTGTACATGAAAGATTTGCTTCATTCACACAATAAATATGCTGTTTGTGTAAAAATAATGTATAATATTAGGACTGATTCACTGTATAGTGAATCCAGGGGTATAGTGGAGCGATTATATTTTGTTTTTATAATATTTTATAATATCAAAACATGTCTTATGTTCTTATATATCTACAAGTCTTATATAGAATGATGTAAAAAGAGTCCTACTAATATATTTCACTTAAAAAACTTGTATAGAAAGATAAATATCCGACCCCCGGAGCCCTGTCAGAGTGTATACAGGTTCTGTACAGTATACCACATGCAAATCCCATATGGTCTAGCGGTAAGGATGCCCTTGGTTTCAACAGGGAGGCGCGCGTTCGACTCCTGCTATGGGAATAACACCTCTTTCTATACATAGCAAATGTGTTGGTATGCTTTATTGTAACTGTTTGGCTGTTTTTAGTGCAACACTACTGTCACCAACATCTAAGAAGGATCTGAGATGCATTTAAGTCCTATCGATAGGTTTTTCCATACCTTTGCAAGGATATGTATGACTGTGTTGCATTCATTTATTTTAAATTTGGCGGACTTTATGGTATTTATAGCTTATTCATGATTTAATGTGATACTTCTTATTGAATTGTTTAAAGAATATGTGTATGACCCAAGGGTGCATTAATGTATTGTAGGACCTTACAAATATGATTTGATTCACATTAAGACCATTGAAGATATGGTTTGACCCCCAGGCTTTGGTATCTTGGAGAGAATTAGAAGAAAACATAGTAGCCCCACAGAGACTGAAAGACATAGCACATACTAAACTTTCAATCAAGCATTGTGAGCGAGAATTTGGCCCAATAATTACCCATGCAATCAGAACATGGCGGGAAACACAAAAGAAAAAACCTAACCCTCAAGAATGGCATAATCACACTCCCATATTCAATAACAATGCACTCTTAATGGGAAAACGCCCTATAAGATTCCCTATATGGGAAGAGCAAGGCATACACTCATTAGGGGATATTTTTAATAACCAGGGCCTCTGTAGTTATGTCGAAATATGCACAAAGTTTAACCTCACCGAGTCCACATGGCTTTTTTACATACAGTTAAGACTTTGTCTGAGGTCTCACGGTGTTCCATTACTCATACCAATTGAACACCACAGATACCACACATTTTTCTATGAAAGAGAAAAATTGGGAGGTTTTGTATCAGGTTTTTATTATCAATTACTAACGTCCTCGTATGAAACCCTTCAACTAGACACTGTCTGGAGGAGGGATATACCAGACCTGGAAAATGACTTTGATTGGCAAGGAGCCTGGGCAAATGTCCGACTTACATCAAGGAACCCGGATCATCAACAAATCAATCTGAACTATATTCACAGGACATACTTGACTCCTATAAGGCTGTGCAAAATGGGGCTTAAACAAGACTCCAAATGCTCCCAATGTACAAATGGGGACGAAGGAACATTTATGCACATGTATTGGGACTGCCCACCAGTTAAGGCATTCTGGAAAGATGTGTCCCAACAATTATCAATACTCGTATCTTGGAATATACCTGTACACCCCTCGGTACTACTATTGAATGATGTTTTTGAGTTTGCAGTGAATCCACAACTAAAGAGATTGGTTTTATCGGGTATCACAGTAGCTAAAAAACTGATCGCATCACGTTGGTTTCAACCGGAAAAAATGTGCCGAAAAGTGTGGTTTCTTACATATCTCGATGTGATATATCAAGAAATATCTACAGCAAGAATTCTGGGTCTCAATGAATCCAAAATGTCAATGTGGTTAGAAGTGGTGGAGAGAATAAAAGCTAGCTTATAATGGTAGTGTCTGGTTAGGAGTGAGGGATAATGGAGGTACTATCCAAGAGGGGGTCCGGGAGGGGGGGGTTCGAGCTGGAGCATATGTGTGTAGGGTTTTAGAAAATAGGTATTAGGGGTATATTCTAAACTAACATTTATATAATTGTAATTTCGCTGGATATACACTGTATACGGTTAAAATGTTATTATAGACTATTTTTGTTATATCTTGTTTCTGTACTTGCATGTATTTTAACCACCTTTACTGAAAGTTTCATTATGCATTGTGTGTTGAGTACTGACTTTTAATAATTTTTGTTTTGCAATAATAAAAAATATATATAAAAAAAAAAAAAATGATTTGATCCCAACAAGTGGTAAAATGTTTTCAAGCATTACATTTTAAAGGGATCACATTCACATACCTGAATATAGTTGCACAACTGGATAATATTTGTATTATTACTAGGATGAACTTAAAATCATTCAAAACAATTATTACATAACAATTATTACAATGAAACGCAGATGGTTATATTATAAAATATTTATTAAAGAATATTGCAGATCATGCTGTAACCTTTTTTATCAATAATATAAGCGTGCATAACATCAATAATGTGATTAATATCTAAAGTTTCTAAACACTTATGATTTTTCAGCTTAAAAGCCGTAACATCCACTATTACGGTGTATAAACATAACAGGTGTGCTCTGTTAAAATGACCATTCATATGATCTAAAATAGTAACTAAGCCGTTTTCAGATAGAAGACTTTCATCCTCTGAGAGTGTCTCTATCATATATTGCCAATTATTTAGCAAGCCTTTCTCTCTCACCAGCTTCAACATATTTTCAAAAAGCCTTAAGCGCAGGCTATTGACATTCCCGTTTACAGTGTACAAGTGGGCATCGTTGACTTTATTAGCTATAGCATACTTTAAAAGCAATGCGATATCATAGTTTATAGAGCTCATAATACAGCTGCTAGTCCTGCTGAAGAAATTACCCATTTCCTATGCTACGTTCCTGGTACTTTAAACAACAGTTGATACTTCAAAGTTTCTGTCAAAGACTGCGACTGTCAAAAAGATTGTGTGGGTGTGTATGTCTAGGTGGATGTATTTCTGTATGGGGGTGGGGGCGTAGCAGTGGACGGGTCTATATGACGCTATAGATGTGTAGGATAGAAACCTATATATTTAGAGAGTTCCCTCTTAGAGAGACCCTAAAAAAAATGGCGAGCAGTCTAGCTACAACGGTTAGCCATGTGACGGACAGAGCTACCAGGATTAAAACCATGTTACTTGCACCATGCAGATATGGTAGAGAGATCTATAACGAACTATGCCCGGTCCCCGATGGTGTCCTAGGATTTGAATACGATGCTAGAGCTGAGAGAATACTGTTCTACAAGATGACCGTGGAGGATTTCCAGGGCGTTGCAAGCAGGCCTGAGATGTATCTAAAGGAGACGGAATTTTGGAAAATGAAAAAGGCTTCTTTTAAGTCTATGGATGGACTGACGGGTAGAACGCTTAAGGATGGACAGCTAATCACGCTGTTAATAGGCCATAGCCAGCTAGGGTACGGGTATGTGCATTACGAGGGTAGGATATCTATAAAAAGTACTCCGACACTATCAGATCACTGTTATTTACTCCTTAAAGGTACATTTGGTATACTATCCTCCCGAGCCCCAAGATGGCGATTTAACTCGTTGCTGCTTAATAACAAGGAATTCATTACACAACTCAAAGAAGCTCTTATAGTATTCCAACGGGAGAATGCAAACTCGGTGCAAGACCCCAGAATAATATGGATGTCGGTAAAGGGAATGATCAAAGACTTCACGGATAGCTTTTCCTCCAAAATGCGCAAGAATCAAAGCACAAAACTGGATGAGCTGGAAACGCTTTACTCAACGGTATTTAATTCTCTGAAATACAACAACTCAACTCGACTAGAAAATCAAGTTAACGTACTAAAAATAGAGATCAATGCCATATACAGACAACAATCGGAAATACAAATACGCAGCACAAGACAACAGCAGTACTCCCATGGTTCCAAACCCAGCCACCTATTAGCCATGCGATTAAGAATTAATGCAACATTTGCAGATATAACTACCATTAGAGCACAACAAGTACTTGTAACAGATCCTGTAAAAATAAACGATACATTCAAAGTATTCTACTCCGACTTATATAAATCAGAAATGACCTTCGATCAAAACAAAATGGACACATTTCTTAATCAAATTATTCTCCCTAAACTTTCAGAGGATGACGCTAAACAGTTAGAAACACCGATCACACTAGAGGAACTCAAGAAGGCCATAACCGCAATGAAAAGTGGTAAGGCTCCTGGAAGAGACGGTTTCCCATCAGAAATGTACCTTTCTTGTTGGGACATTATAGGCCCCTTATTACTAAATATGATCTTATACTCAGTCAAGGAGGGGAACTTCCATAAAAATGACAATATTGCACTCATAACAGTCCTCCTTAAAAAAGACAAAGACCCCAACGAGTGCGGTAGTTATAGACCTTTAAGCCTCCTCGGAACAGATATCAAACTGTACTCTAAGGTATTAGCCATCAGATTACAAAAGCATATGACGTCTTTAGTTCACCCGGACCAAACTGGCTTCATAGGAGGCCGCCTGATCACTGAGAACATAAGACGTATACTGCACGTACTTGATGCCGACAAGGAGGACACCATACCTAAGGCGATGCTGTCCCTGGATGCTATGAAGGCCTTTGACAGGCTGGAATGGTCGTATCTGTGGGCAGTGCTAGAAAGGATGGGGTTAGGAAAAGGATTCATCGATATGATTAAAGTATTATACAAAGACCCATCGGCCATGATTACAACAGGCACAATCATCTCCGAAATATTTCCAGTATCACGCTCTGCCAGACAGGGTTGTCCTCTTAGTCCCGGACTGTTCAATCTATCATTAGAGCCTTTAGCACAATATATAAGACAATCCCAATCCATAGAACCTATCGTAATCAAGGGCACACAACAAAAAATTAGTTTATATGCGGACGATGTAATATTGTTCATGGAAAACCCCAACACCACATTGCCTCATCTGCTCAAGTTGATTGAGGACTTTGGTGATTTATCGGGATTTAAGATAAATTGGCCGAAGTCGGCTTTCCTTCCACTTAACACCCCTGCAAAAAAAGATACAACCCTCCCAGGACAGATACCGATGGTAAAACATTTCAGATGCTTGGGAGTGGAAATATTCCCTACCATAAGACAAACGGTGAAGCACAACTACACAAAAATCCAAAACAAAATCAAAGACGACCTTGATAGATGGGCAAAACTTAAAAACACAGTACAAGCACGGATATCAATAGTTAAGATGGATGTACTACCTAAAATCAACTTCTTCTGTTCAATGCTACCGTTACCCCCTCCAGAGGGTTACTGGAAAAGATTACACTCCTCCACATACAAATTTATTTGGAATAACAAACCACCACGTATAAAAAGATCCACCGCACAGAGAAATAAAGCAGATGGTGGCATGGCATTTCCAGATTTGTTCCTATATTTTAAGGCGTACTCATTAAGTCCATTGACAACATGGTTTGACTCCCAAGCATTAGCATCCTGGAGGAAAATAGAAGAAAACATAGTAGCCCCACATAGACTGAAGGACATAGCATACACTAAACTACCAATCAAGCACTGTGAACGGAAATTTGGCCCCATAATTACTCATGCGATCCGGATATGGCGTGAATCACACAAAAAAAAATCCTAACCCACAAAAATGGCACAATCATACTCCCTTATTCAATAACAATGCTCTCTTAATTGGAACACGACCTATAAGATTCCCTATATGGGAAGAGCAAGGCATACACTCATTAGGGGATGTTTTTAACAAACAGGGTTTTTGTAGTGATAAAGAAATATGCAAAAAATTTTATCTCACCAAGTCCACATGGCTTTTTCACAAACAGTTAGAGCTATGTTTGAAGTCTCACGGTGTTCCATTAGACAGACCAATTGAACACCACAGATACCACAAATTCTTCTACGCAAGAGAGACATCGAGAGGTTTTGTTTCAGAATTTTATCATCAATTACTAACGTCCTCGTATGAAACCCTCCAACTTGACTCTGTCTGGAGGAGGGATATACCAGACCTGGAAAATGACTTTGATTGGCAAGGAGCCTGGGCAAATGTCCGACTTACATCAAGGAACCCGGATCATCAACAAATCAATCTTAAATATATTCACAGGACATACTTGACTCCTATAAGACTGTGCCGAATGGGGCTTAAACAAGATTCCAAATGCACCCAATGTACAAATGGGGACAAAGGGACATTTATGCACATGTATTGGTACTGCTCACCAGTTAAGGCATTCTGGAAAGATGTGACCCAACAAATATCAAAACTCGTATCTTGGAATATACCTGTACACCCCTCGGTATTACTATTGAATGATGTTTTTGAGTTTGCAGTGAATCCACAGCTAAAGAGATTGGTTTTATCGGGTATCACAGTAGCCAAAAAGCTGATCGCATCACGCTGGTTTCAACCGGAAGAAATGTGCCGTAAAGTTTGGTTTCTTACATATCTCAATGTAATTTACCATGAAATATCTACAGCAAGAATTCTGGGTCTCAATGAATCCAAAATGTCAATGTGGTTAGAAGTGGTGGAGAGAATAAAAGCTAGCTTATAATGGTAGTGTCTGGTTAGGTGCGAGGGATAGTGGAGGTACTTCTCAAGGTGGGGTCCGGGGGGGGGGGGGGTTCGAGCTGAGCATATGTGTGTAGGGTTTTTTTTTTTAGATAACAGGTATTATGGGTATATCTTATATAAGACAACTAACCAAAAGGTGATCTCATTGGATGTGCCCTGACAATTAATGCTTGTATATCTTATCGTGTGTTGTCATGTTTGTTTATATGTTTGTTTAAAAAATAATAAAAAAATAAAATACAAAAAAAAAGTACTCCGACACTTGATGTAGAGCCTGATTTAGCCATCTCCAGGCGGTATAATTCAACTCTTGAGCATTTCATCTTCTCACTTCCGGTAACCAAATGGCTGCAATGTCTCCAGACATGCGGGGAGGTCCTTCAAGAGGTGTTCGAGGCGAGAAGGCTCTTACTGAGCGAATCAGGGGACCTGGAGTACGATTGACCCATCGAGGGGGCGGAGGATGGGGCGTGTCAACCCTAAATCCTCCTTTAAAAAGACTTACAGTGCATTTTGTACTTTTAGATAGCAATCATGGCTTTGTATGTGTCACATGAGGCTGATCCTGCTAACTCCGCATTGGATACACTAGATAGCCTGTTTGTTTGTTTTGTTTGTTTGTTTGTTTATTAACACAGTTAAACAGAAGTAAAAACAATACATAATAAGTTATAAAGTTATTATTAAGACATTACCCGTAACTATGTATGGTTCAACTAAAACTCCTTCATTGCTAAGCCTCCTAGACACCTTTAGGACTAGTTACAGCCCTCTTTCAACGATTTGGGTGACTTCATCGCCAGATTCATCACCGGCAAACCCCGTCATGCTTATGGATTCCCCTCCTCGTAATAGCCCCTGGTACACGGGTCCTAGGGAGACTTCGTCGCCGGATTCATCACCGCCAAACCCTGTCAGGCGTATGGATGTCCCTCCTAATAGCCCCTGGCACACCCCTCCTACATCAGAATCTGATGTATTCAACCCTGACCCCGAAGAAATACATCCACCTAGACATACACACCCACACAATCTTTTTGACAGTCGCAGTCTTTGACAGAAACTTTGAAGTATCAACTGTTGTTTAAAGTACCAGGAACGTAGCATAGGAAATGGGTAATTTCTTCAGCAGGACTAGCAGCTGTATTATGAGCTCTATAAACTATGATATCGCATTGCTTTTAAAGCATGCTATAGCTAATAAAGTCAACGATGCCCACTTGTACACTGTAAACGGGAATGTCAATAGCCTGCGCTTAAGGCTTTTTGAAAATATGTTGAAGCTGGTGAGAGAGAAAGGCTTGCTAAATAATTGGCAATATATGATAGAGACACTCTCAGAGGATGAAAGTCTTCTATCTGAAAACGGCTTAGTTACTATTTTAGATCATATGAATGGTCATTTTAACAGAGCACACCTGTTATGTTTATACACCGTAATAGTGGATGTTACGGCTTTTAAGCTGAAAAATCATAAGTGTTTAGAAACTTTAGATATTAATCACATTATTGATGTTATGCACGCTTATATTATTGATAAAAAAGGTTACAGCATGATCTGCAATATTCTTTAATAAATATTTTATAATATAACCATCTGCGTTTCATTGTAATAATTGTTATGTAATAATTGTTTTGAATGATTTTAAGTTCATCCTAGTAATAATACAAATATTATCCAGTTGTGCAACTATATTCAGGTATGTGAATGTGATCCCTTTAAAATGTAATGCTTGAAAACATTTTACCACTTGTTGGGATCAAATCATATTTGTAAGGTCCTACAATACATTAATGCACCCTTGGGTCATACACATATTCTTTAAACAATTCAATAACAAGTATCACATTAAATCATGAATAAGCTATAAATACCATAAAGTCCGCCAAATTTAAAATAAATGAATGCAACACAGTCATACATATCCTTGCAAAGGTATGGAAAAACCTATCGATAGGACTTAAATGCATCTCAGATCCTTCTTAGATGTTGGTGACAGTAGTGTTGCACTAAAAACAGCCAAACAGTTACAATAAAGCATACCAACACATTTGCTATGTATAGAAAAAGGTGTTATTCCCATAGCAGGAGTCGAACGCGCGCCTCCCTGTTGAAACCAAGGGCATCCTTACCGCTAGACCATATGGGATTTGCATGTGGTATACTGTACAGAACCTGTATACACTCTGACAGGGCTCCGGGGGTCGGATATTTATCTTTCTGTACAAGTTTTTTAAGTGAAATATATTAGTAGGACTCTTTTTACATCATTCTATATAAGACTTGTAGATATATAAGAACATAAGACATGTTTTGATATTATAAAATATTATAAAAACAAAATATAATCGCTCCACTATACCCCTGGATTAGTCCTAATATTATACATTATTTTTACACAAACAGCATATTTATTGTGTGAATGAAGCAAATCTTTCATGTACAAATAAGACAAGTCGACAATAGACCTATCAACCAGGCCATCACTGAAACAATATGAATTGTTTTTGTTAGTAGCCTATGTAAAACCCTGCATAGTGCAGGGAACTTTCGCAGAGTACATTTCACAGAGTAAATTTGGATAATTGAATGTGAATGATACATTCCTATCTGTGAACACTATAATCACGGTAAAACCTAACATTGCATTATTTTCATGGTTATAATGAATAAAATTCATCTTTGTATTAAGATGTTTCATGGTAAATAGTTCTTAAAATGAATTTCCTTCAATCATCGGGACAAAAATCAAACAACCTCGCCGGTAATACTCTGTATTTAGCTTTTTTCTGCAAAATTATTATGAATTATAATATTGTATCAACAACTCTAATAACGGCTTTATGTTACTTTCATACATGTTAGCCATACTATACACTAACTATGGTGAGTGAGTTAAAATGTATTTGCCTTAGAATTATCATCTTTGAGCTGTTTGAATATTTCCTATCGTGTGTAGGATTTAATGTATATCGAAATATTGAGAGCATAAAACTCAGGGGGCTTTCTTATTACACCTGAAAAAACTAGACACTGTTCTGCAAAGTAATTCAGAAATGAGTTGTATAATGTACCTTAGATCAGGTTAAAGAAAATACCTTTGGGGCTTGAGCGTACTAAACTTGTAAAAAATACTTTGTTTTTTTACCTTATCATTATGCAAACAGGTTAAAAACTAGGTTGATATGTCTGTTTTAAGTGTATCGTTCTGTTTCATGGTTTTAGATGTTTATAATTTATGTGCAGCCTTGACACTCAACCAATAAACAACAAATTCAGAATTCACTAGGATTATGTTCTCATGTTTTTTACATTTAGCTAAAATATAAATACAAACTGTCTATAGTAGATACACTGTTTAGAACAATGTTGTTTGCAAATAGTCTGTTTTACTTATGTAACACGTTAGAGTTGAAATTCATGCATGACAATTGGTAAACCTTAGTCATTTGAGATCATAGATCCCCTCTTTTAGCTAGACCTGGTCAAAATGACAGATAAAACATAACCAAACACCTAAAAATACACAAAAAGCAGATTGATAAAAAAATGTATACAGGCAAACGAGCCTAATCACTGTAATTACAACATCAAACTGCTTGTCTTACAAAATAGGGTTGTGTCATGGGGGTGATATATCTCAACCCTTGACTAAAATAGCATTATCCTTCTGACTATTGATTAAATCTACAAAAAATCGACCTGTTTCATGATTTTAGATGTATATTTCAAGTGTATCATTGACCCTCAGCCTATAAACAAAAGAATTCAGAATTCAATAGGATTATGTGTTATCACGTAACGAGCAATAACACTATACAACCTTCAAATGCACTCACAACACACACATCCAAATGCATACATTCACTTTAAACAAACAACACATTGCAGCACCCATTCTCCACATTTTAGAACACCTAAACACACTTTATATTTATTGGTAATGAATTTGCACTACAACCCATACCTGTGTACACCTTACTGTAAATTATGCCTAAATTGTACCTCACCCCCATTTCTGCTTTGTACTATATATTATTGTATATTAGTATTGCATAGTATATTGTATGGTAACTCAGTTACTTCTATTCTACACCGATCATTGTACATATGTATATACTGAACATTGTGGCTACGTGACTTCTATTTTTACTTATAGTTTTACATGCTAAACTATTTTATTTCATAAAATAACAGAAAGCGTAGCAGAAAGAAACATTTTGTATAAAAGTATTCTGTACTTCTGTATGAAGTTGTATGAAGTTTTTACATGCACCAAAGTACATTTACGTTAGGTTATGACTATAACCAAGTTCTGTTAACACTTAGTGAACGCTCAGCGTTCATTGCATATATCTCGCTTCAGCATATATACACTGAATAATTTCACAATGTACCTTTAAATGCCAGCATTCATCTGGCCACACCCCCATCCGCTTACCTATATAAGCAGGGATGGTGCCACACACTCATCTCCTTCCCAACAAATTTCATCACAATGAAAGATCAAGGGCCTGCAGCGGCGTCTAAACGCTGAGCGTTCACTAAGTGTTAACAGAACTTGGTTATAGTCATAACCTAACGTTCTGTATCACACTTAGCTCACGCTCAGCGTTCATTGCATAATAGGAGCTGAGCGGGAGCTAGAAGCTCGACAAATGTACCCTGCTGAGGCCCCCCACAACCATCAGACCAGGGAGGGCCGAGCCCCCCCGACCCACCCTAATGGAGGGCACCCCCCCCTATTGGTGGCTTCACGGGAGGGCGACAGACCCGACCGTGCGAAGAGGCACTCAAGCAACTCAACGCACAGGGTGAGCAGACCGTGGCTTGACCCCACGACTACACACACGCACAACCCGCATGCCACCCGGGAACGAACGGAGGGAAACAACCTCGTTACTGCCCCCAGAATCACGGGGTCAAGGACAAACCCAACCCCGTGGCAAGGCCGTAGCAGCGGAGCGCGAAGGAAGACCCAGACCCACCAAAAGGACTGGACTCCCTGGAATGGGGGCCCGGAGAAGTCCATGATGCCAGCATCAAGACCCCACCAGGTGGGCACGTAGTGCCCCGCCCCCCACATTGCCAGCATATTCGGACAAAGGCCCCTCAGCCGAGCGGGCCCTGTCCCCCCAATAGTACACCGCCTGGCACACTGACCCTGCAACAGGCAGTCAGCATGGCCGTAAGCACACAAAAAAGGTTAACCAACGGAAGCAGGCAGCGCACCGGGGAAAAACCAGGCAACAGGCTATTAACCCTAGCCTGGAGACTGCGGACGAGACAGGCGCCAGAGGGGACAGCTGAACACAGCCGCCCCAGCGGAAGGAGCGGAAGCTGGCGGTGTTGCATGACCAAGCCTCCATTTAAAAACCCCCACCCAGAGGGGTTGAGGCAGAGAAGGCTGACACGATTGGCAGACATCATGAAAGTGCAGGGGCACCCTCAAACGGTGAACCCGGGAGTTGACACTGCTCCAACACACCAGGGAATCAACCACCTTGGCGTTACCCAATGCGGTGGTTGTTCCTATAACCCCTCAAGAAAAAACTCCAAAACACACCTGCGGGTATACACCGGCTATACCGCAGTACAGGTGTTTCAGTTTTCAAAAAAGGGTTAACCCAGGCCTACGGGTCGACGAAACATTACTTCGGACCGGGCCTGGCGATACGGGAAGCACAGGGTCACCAGAGGAGGTCAAAGACCACCCCAACAGGCCCCTCTTCGCCATGCGTGAGAGAGGAGCGAAAAAGAATGGAGAACCAGCCCCTAAGCACACCGTACTTGGTATTCCCAGGCGGTCTCCCAACCAAGTACTAACCAGGACCAACCTGTGTAGCGGCCGAGATCCGACGAGATCGAGCGTGTACAGGTTGGCATGGCCGTAAGCCATTACGACAGTGCTGAGTAAAAACGTACCCAACCAGGGTCTCCATAGCGCTTAACCCTGTGAGACCCGGACCGACCTGGCATTTTTCCCCCTGAAAAAAGCCCAAGTCCCTCAGGGTACCAGAACAGCAGATCTGCATCCCCGGCGGACAACGGGTTCAACTGATCCGGACCAGCGTGACCAGAACCAGTCCCGTGCCCTAACCACGCCGACATGCCTACTCCAGGAGAAAGGGCAGATATGCGTGTCGATCTTAACATGAAAAGAAGGCGCCACCCAGACGTTCGGGCGAACCGCGCCTGGTGGCCCACCCCAAGGGCGTGAGACCCCTCTACATATGTTCAGATCCATTCCGTCATCATCCCCCAGACATGAACGAGAATCCGTCGATAACCAACCCAGGTCATGGGATGTGGTCGTCGGAAGAGGAAAAATCCCCATCTCAGTTGCTTTATAAAAACGCCGTTTTAACCTCAAGCAACCAAGGCGTGCCAGTCAGTCGCCTGTTTACAGCGAGCTAGCACTATACGTGCGTCGGGACACACCCCCATCAATGAACAGGCTATTTAGACCTGTCATTGAATCCCCAAGGAGCCCAGGGGAACGACAAGAGGGGTGTGACACTTCCTAACTCCAACACTTTTTGAATAGAAAAGAAGGAAGCACCAACAGTATGTATCCCAGTCTACACAGCCGGGGGTAAACATTTTTCACATTTTTACATCCCACCACCCTCCCATAGGAAGGAGACGGGGATCCCCAGAGAGACTTCCCACGCGAGCTGTACAGATTGAAAAGAATATATTGCACCTTGTGTGAGGTTTTGCCCGCTGCTCACTACCTTTTCTCTGTCTTCTTTAAGCCTACTGTTAGGAATTCCCTACTCACTCTCTCTAGCCCCCACCCTCTCGTTCCTTACCCTTAGTGGCCACACCTGTTTGATATTCTATTATCTCTCGCACCTGTGATGGCAGGCTAATTAGTCCCCCTGTGGGCTTTAAATACCAGGGCGCTTCCCCTCGTTTTGGCTTGGGGTCGTGTTGTATTCATGCTGAGTCATATTCTCTAACATCTAGACTCTTTCGGGAGATCCTCTGGTCTACCAATGCTGTAAGATGGATCTCTCCAGCCTTGAGATGTTTGCTCCAGCCTTCGTCTGCTGTCGCCGTAGCCTGTGGAGGAGACTGTTCTGCGCTCCCTGTAACTTCCACGGGAGGCACCCCAGCGCTCCACTGCAGACCCCAGCGCAGCTGTTCGTCCTGACGCACATCTAGACCAACGCGCATCTCCCGGACCCTCGAGCTTGGCACGCTCTCCAGTCACCAGCGCGCAACGCGCATCTTCAAGGGCTTTGGCCACCTGTCGCCGTTTGCCTGGAGGGAGACATTGTACTGCGCTCTCTAATTCTCTACGGGAGGTATTCCAGTGTTCCACTCCAGACCAGCGCGCCAGATGCGCTCAAGCCTTCGCCACCTGCCGCCGTTTGCCTGGAGGGAGACACTGTACTGCGCTCTCTAATCCTCTACGGGAGGTATTCCAGTGTTCCACTTCAGACCTTCGAGCTTGGCACGCTCCTCCGTACCAGCGCACTGACGCGCATCTTCCAGACCTTCGAGCTTGGCACGCTCCTCCGTACCAGCGCACTGACGCGCATCTTCCAGACCTTCGAGCTTGGCACGCTCCTCCGTACCAGCGCACAGAGGCGCATCTTCCAGACCTTCGAGCTTGGCACGCTCTCCAGACCTCAGCGCGCCGACGCGCATCTTCCAGACCTTCGTGCTTGGCACACTCCTCCTCGCAGACGCACCCCGAGGCGTCTCTCGGTTCCGACGCGCACACCAAGGTGTGGCGCGCACTCTGTTCCTCGGCTCCGACAGCGGCTACCCGGTGGACGACGCCCTCGCCACCGCCACTGTTCCGACGCGCACACCAAGGTGTGGCGCGCACTCTGTTCCTCGGCTCCGACAGCGGTTACCCGGTGGACGACGCCCTCGCCACCGCCACTGTTCCGACGCGCACACCAAGGTGTGGCGCGCACTCTGTTCCTCGGCTCCGACAGCGGCTACCCGGTGGACGACGCCCTCGCCACCGCCACTGTTCCGACGCGCACACCAAGGTGTGGCGCGCACTCTGTTCCTCGGCTCCGACAGCGGCTACCCGGTGGACGACGCCCTCGCCACCGCCACTGTTCCGACGCGCACACCAAGGTGTGGCGCGCACTCTGTTCCTCGGCTCCGACAGCGGCTACCCGGTGGACGACACCCTCGTCACCGCCACTGTTCCAGCACTCTGTTCCTCGGCTCCGACAGTCGGCTACCCGGTGGACGACTCCCTCGTCACCGCCGCTGTTCCAGCACTCTGTTCCTCGGCTCCGACAGCCAGGGCGATGCCCTCGCCCCGCTGCTGTCCCCGTACCATTACGCATACGCCTGGGTGAGTTTTGATTGTGATGTCACTCACCCAGCGTAGTGCCCTTGCCCCCGTTCCCGCTGCTGTCCCTGTACCTTTACGCATACGCCTGGGTGAGTTTTGATTGTGATGTCACTCACTCAGCGTAATGCTTTTTGCCCCCGTTCCCGCTGCTGTCCCTGTACCTTTACGCATACGCCTGGGTGAGTTTTGATTGTGATGTCACTCACTCAGCATAATGCCTCTTGCCCCCGTTCCCGCTGCTGTCCCTGTACCTTTACGCATACGCCTGGGTGAGTTTAGATTGTGATGTCACTCACTCAGCGTAATGCCCCTTGCCCTCGTCCCGCTGCTGTTCCCCAGCGTATTGCCTCCTTTAGTTCTCACTTAGTTATTAGTTTGGACATTTCATCTCCCACTCTGTTTTGTTCTCTCGTGGATATTATTTTGGACATTCCATCTCCCACTGTGTGTTTGTTCACACGAAGATAGTATTTACTTTGTTACTTTGTTATTTGGACTGTTCTGCATCTGCTCTGTTTTTTCCCTTTGAATATTAACCCTCTCCTCTGTTCTGCAGAGCGGCCCAGATGTTTTTCCACCAGTCCCCAGTTCCTCCCTGTCCCCAGCCCGCCTCCGCGGTCCTCTGTCCCCAGTTTCCTCCCTGTCCCCAGCCCGCCTCCGCGGGCCTCTGTTTCCCTCTGTCACCAGAACCTGGCCCTCTGTTCCCCAGAACCTGTTCCCTATTTCCCCAGTACCTGTCCCTCTGTCCCTAGATCTCCTAGTCCCTAGTCCTCTATCCCTAGTCCTCTTTCCCTAGTTCTCCTAGTCTCTAGTTCCTCTGTTCCCAAGGCGTTCCCTTAACCTTCCCTTAGGCGTTCCCTTACCTTCCCATAGTGTTCCCTTTTCCTGCCCGCCTCTTAAAGGCACTTTACCTTCCCCTCCTGTGTTATTCCAGTGTTTTGTGTTTTCTCCCTTAAAGGGACAGTGCCCTTTTTCCCTGTTCTAAATAAATATCTGTTTCTTGGCAAACCATCATACCTGTCTTGTGTTGTGCGATTGGGGTCGGTTACAAACCATAACAGTACGACCCCACCAAATCGACGACCCCAGCCAGCACAGACGGTGTATGTTGAGTTTGCCTTTTTTTTTTCTTGTTCCCTCTAGCTCCCCTGTTAGCCCTGTTAGCTCCCCTGTTAGCTTGTTAGTCTCCCCTCTAGCTCCCCTGTTAGCCCTGTTAGCTTCCCTGTTTGCCCAGTTTAGCTTCCCTGTTAGTCCTGTTTAGCTCCCTTGTTAGCCTGTTACTCCCCTGTTTAGCTTGTTAGTCTCCCCGGTTAGCTCCCCTGTTTGCTTCCCGTTTTGCCCTGTTTGACCCCCCTGTAGCTAGCCATGCCCTGGCGGCTAACCCAGTTTCCCTCTGCATGGCCCCGGTCTGCTAGCTTGGCCCCGGCTGTTAGCACAGCCTCTATGTTAATGCAGCCTTGCAGCTGGCATAGGCCCTGTAGCTAGCCAGGCCCAAGCAGCTAACCCGGTCCCTCTGCATGGCCTCCACTTTTTTTGTGTAGTTTATCCCACTGCTAGGACTGCCCTTTCAGCTAGCAAGGTCAGTTTTTCTCACACAGCTAGGACTGTCCTTCCAGCTAGCTTGTGCTCTCATGCTGGTCCAGCCCTGTCTGCCAGCCTAGCTCCGGCAGCTAGCGCAGCCTCTATGTTGATGTAGCAGTACAGCTAGCATAGGCCCTGTAGCTATCAGTGCCCTGGCAGCTAACCTTCCCTCTGCTAGCCCTTTCCCGGTGCTTCCATGGTTACCCCTTAGCTACCCTGCTTGCCCCTCAGTTCCTCTAGACCAGTTGCTCTAGACCAGTTCTCTAGACCCAGTTCCTCTAGACCAGTTCCTCTAGACCAGTTCTCTAGACCAGTTCCCTAAACCAGTTCTCTAGACCGGTTCTCTTGCCCAGTTCGCTAGACTAGTTCTCTAGACCCAGTTCCTCTAGACCAGTTGCCCCTCTGCTACCCTAGTTACCCCTCGGCGACCCTGTTTCTTTTGCTAGCCCCACTCTTGTGGTGGCTTCCCCTGCTGGCTTGGCCAGTACCTCTTGTTTTGCCCCCTGCCACTCTGTCTGTATTTGTTTTGGGTCGCCGGGTGGCTCCCGTTGAGGGGGGGGTACTGTGAGGTTTTGCCCGCTGCTCACTACCTTTTCTCTGTCTTCTTTAAGCCTACTGTTAGGAATTCCCTACTCACTCTCTCTAGCCCCCACCCTCTCGTTCCTTACCCTTAGTGGCCACACCTGTTTGATATTCTATTATCTCTCGCACCTGTGATGGCAGGCTAATTAGTCCCCCTGTGGGCTTTAAATACCAGGGCGCTTCCCCTCGTTTTGGCTTGGGGTTGTGTTGTATTCATGCTGAGTCATATTCTCTAACATCTAGACTCTTTCGGGAGATCCTCTGGTCTACCAATGCTGTAAGATGGATCTCTCCAGCCTTGAGATGTTTGCTCCAGCCTTCGTCTGCTGTCGCCGTAGCCTGTGGAGGAGACTGTTCTGCGCTCCCTGTAACTTCCACGGGAGGCACCCCAGCGCTCCACTGCAGACCCCAGCGCAGCTGTTCGTCCTGACGCACATCTAGACCAACGCGCATCTCCCGGACCCTCGAGCTTGGCACGCTCTCCAGTCACCAGCGCGCAACGCGCATCTTCAAGGGCTTTGGCCACCTGTCGCCGTTTGCCTGGAGGGAGACATTGTACTGCGCTCTCTAATTCTCTACGGGAGGTATTCCAGTGTTCCACTCCAGACCAGCGCGCCAGATGCGCTCAAGCCTTCGCCACCTGCCGCCGTTTGCCTGGAGGGAGACACTGTACTGCGCTCTCTAATCCTCTACGGGAGGTATTCCAGTGTTCCACTTCAGACCTTCGAGCTTGGCACGCTCCTCCGTACCAGCGCACTGACGCGCATCTTCCAGACCTTCGAGCTTGGCACGCTCCTCCGTACCAGCGCACTGACGCGCATCTTCCAGACCTTCGAGCTTGGCACGCTCCTCCGTACCAGCGCACAGAGGCGCATCTTCCAGACCTTCGAGCTTGGCACGCTCTCCAGACCTCAGCGCGCCGACGCGCATCTTCCAGACCTTCGTGCTTGGCACACTCCTCCTCGCAGACGCACCCCGAGGCGTCTCTCGGTTCCGACGCGCACACCAAGGTGTGGCGCGCACTCTGTTCCTCGGCTCCGACAGCGGCTACCCGGTGGACGACGCCCTCGCCACCGCCACTGTTCCGACGCGCACACCAAGGTGTGGCGCGCACTCTGTTCCTCGGCTCCGACAGCGGCTACCCGGTGGACGACGCCCTCGCCACCGCCACTGTTCCGACGCGCACACCAAGGTGTGGCGCGCACTCTGTTCCTCGGCTCCGACAGCGGCTACCCGGTGGACGACGCCCTCGCCACCGCCACTGTTCCGACGCGCACACCAAGGTGTGGCGCGCACTCTGTTCCTCGGCTCCGACAGCGGCTACCCGGTGGACGACGCCCTCGCCACCGCCACTGTTCCGACGCGCACACCAAGGTGTGGCGCGCACTCTGTTCCTCGGCTCCGACAGCGGCTACCCGGTGGACGACACCCTCGTCACCGCCACTGTTCCAGCACTCTGTTCCTCGGCTCCGACAGTCGGCTACCCGGTGGACGACTCCCTCGTCACCGCCGCTGTTCCAGCACTCTGTTCCTCGGCTCCGACAGCCAGCCACCCGGTGGCGATGCCCTCGCCCCGCTGCTGTCCCCGTACCATTACGCATACGCCTGGGTGAGTTTTGATTGTGATGTCACTCACCCAGCGTAGTGCCCTTGCCCCCGTTCCCGCTGCTGTCCCTGTACCTTTACGCATACGCCTGGGTGAGTTTTGATTGTGATGTCACTCACTCAGCGTAATGCTTTTTGCCCCCGTTCCCGCTGCTGTCCCTGTACCTTTACGCATACGCCTGGGTGAGTTTTGATTGTGATGTCACTCACTCAGCGTAATGCCTCTTGCCCCCGTTCTCGCTGCTGTCCCTGTACCTTTACGCATACGCCTGGGTGAGTTTAGATTGTGATGTCACTCACTCAGCGTAATGCCCCTTGCCCTCGTCCCGCTGCTGTTCCCCAGCGTATTGCCTCCTTTAGTTCTCACTTAGTTATTAGTTTGGACATTTCATCTCCCACTCTGTTTTGTTCTCTCGTGGATATTATTTTGGACATTCCATCTCCCACTGTGTGTTTGTTCACACGAAGATAGTATTTACTTTGTTACTTTGTTATTTGGACTGTTCTGCATCTGCTCTGTTTTTTCCCTTTGAATATTAACCCTCTCCTCTGTTCTGCAGAGCGGCCCAGATGTTTTTCCACCAGTCCCCAGTTCCTCCCTGTCCCCAGCCCGCCTCCGCGGTCCTCTGTCCCCAGTTTCCTCCCTGTCCCCAGCCCGCCTCCGCGGGCCTCTGTTTCCCTCTGTCACCAGAACCTGGCCCTCTGTTCCCCAGAACCTGTTCCCTATTTCCCCAGTACCTGTCCCTCTGTCCCTAGATCTCCTAGTCCCTAGTCCTCTATCCCTAGTCCTCTTTCCCTAGTTCTCCTAGTCTCTAGTTCCTCTGTTCCCAAGGCGTTCCCTTAACCTTCCCTTAGGCGTTCCCTTACCTTCCCATAGTGTTCCCTTTTCCTGCCCGCCTCTTAAAGGCACTTTACCTTCCCCTCCTGTGTTATTCCAGTGTTTTGTGTTTTCTCCCTTAAAGGGACAGTGCCCTTTTTCCCTGTTCTAAATAAATATCTGTTTCTTGGCAAACCATCATACCTGTCTTGTGTTGTGCGATTGGGGTCGGTTACAAACCATAACACCTTGAGCCATGTAAAAAATTGGTTTTAGGGCTCTCCGGGGAAGAGGCACTGAACCCATACACACTCAATAATCGAATTGAATCGAATACATACACAATAGAATAGGACACCTTCTAGAGGGTCCACTCACTTTGATAATCTGAGGAGGAAGGCTCTGTACTCTGATGGAGGCTCCCTCACATGGAAGGAGGAGTCCGAACTCACAGAAGGCCCGAATAGGCGCTTGGTGAGGAGGAGCCCTGACCACCCCCCCGAAACAGATCCATCACATGGACCTGAACAGCACACGGAAGTCCTACCAACAGAGACGCGCACGGTGACGTACTCTATGGCGGGGGAATTTCTGCGGTGCACACGCCCAATATTCCAGGCCGTGGGACCAGGAAACTACATCCCCACCCCCACCCCCCCCCCCCACCCCGTAACGTGCCGAACCGCAACGTGACAGGAACCTTGAAGGACAGGGGGTGTACCCCTGACCGACAGAAACAAGGGGGAGAGGAAAGGTTACCAGTTCAC
Organism: Notolepis coatsorum; assembly: GCF_963971535.1. Lineage (NCBI taxonomy): Eukaryota > Metazoa > Chordata > Actinopteri > Aulopiformes > Paralepididae > Notolepis > Notolepis coatsorum. The sequence goes on along the minus strand of NC_140169.1, from coordinate 193,556,286 downwards.
CCCTTTACGACCCCACACCCATGATACGATGTAATGACAAAAAGAGAATATGACACAGTCATAGTCAGCTCTATGAAGCGTTTGACAGCTTCACACAGCGCATGAGCTAACCTGCTATCTGATTTTTACTAAGGAAAAAACACAGAATAGAGAGGGCTCTCTAAGAGCCCCGGTCCAACATACACATGTGCTTCTGTGGCCAGTCCAACCCAGTTGTAGGTCACATGACACACACAACCCATCATCACCTACAAAAAATGGCAAAAGCACTCTACAGAGGAACGCAGTTTTTTTTTATTTTACCCTTTATACGGCCAGTTAAAACAGGAAAACCTGTTAATATGTGAACACACTGTTCATTGTCATCACAGGCTGAGAAAAGAACATTCTTTTACTCACTTGTCACTAAGCATAGCTTCATAGGTTAGTTACCTTAGTTGTGAGTACACGGTACATATAAACACACATGATGTTTCTCACACAACAACCAGATCATTTTCACATCTGTAACAACCCGATTTGCACGGAGAAGCTAACTGCCAGTGACAAAGACAGTTCACACATAACTCGCGTCGTATCCTAAATGCATTGCAGCAACACACGTTTTGGGAAAACATCGTTATTCACAAAACATTTAGAAAGGTAAAGCCAGAAGACATGTTATAAGGTCTGGCCAAACCTTGTCCTACCCGGAACGTAGATCAGCGAAGTGCAGTCTCAAGACCCCGTAGACAACACAGCCGTTCCTGTGTTGGTCGAACTGGGCAGCGTCGCCGCTCCAACCAGTCGCTACAGTCCTCTTTGTTGACGCAATCCTTGCCGTCCTGGCTCAGGGCAGGGTCGACGAACATCCCCTGTCAAAGATGACGTCGTAGTCAAGAGTGTAAAACATGTTATAATCAAAGCACGTTCAACAGAGTAGCATTAAGCTAACGGCCGCCCCAACCGTCAGTCGCTACTGCCCCTGCTCGCGAGACGCCGAACGAACGGCGCACGCGACCAGAGGGAAGCTCGCGGCGGCGCGCGAGGAGCCGGAGCTACCCCGCGCTGGCCTTGTCCGATAGCAGCAAGCTAACGTTTCCTAGCGATCACAACCGGCTAGCGCCGCAGCTAACAGCTGACTGGCTAACAGTAGGCCCAACCTCTGTAGGCCACGCAGTGATCCCAGCAGGCTAACGCCACAGCTAACAGCTGACTGGCTAACCGTAAGCTAAGCAGCTATCACCTGAACTTGTACACAATGATATAACACTCACCCAGACAGGCCGCCGTTCTGAAACCCTCCTCACTTTTTAAGAGAAAAGAGAAACAAGATGTCAACACAGCTTTACAACGGTGATTTTACCAACACCCGACGGAATCAGCACAATACCAAACTGGCTTGTGTAGCTGACTTGAACATGGATCTTCCGCTATCGAACATCCATGCACATATCTCCTCGTGAAGGAATACTCTCATTTGGATATGAAAGAAGGGGCTTAACACGGGACAGAGATATCCACTCGTCCAGAAAACACAGGGATCACCAGTGTTAATGGTCGCGGCCCACTAGTTAAAACTAAAATGGCTTCAGACCAAGGTCTTCTGTCGCCTAGGAGACTGAACAAAGGACCCTAGCCTGGGGCCGGTTTTCATAAACTTTATCAATTAGCCCCCATAGCACTAACAGACAAGTGGAGCCTGCCAGCAAACAGTACTCACCCAACCTGAAAACCCACCGCTTCTCACAACAGCTGTGCCCTGAAAGGTTTCACCCCAACCAACACAGCAAGAAACTGCAGTTGAGAGGCATGCAGCGGCGTGCTCCCAATACGAAAACCGGTGGAGGATTTTAGAATGATCATCATCTTCCAGACACTCCAGTACGAAGACAATATCGCCGTATTTTCTCGAAATAGTGAGAGAGAAAATAAAGATATGATGTCAACGTATCTCCTTGTGCTTCCTTCCCCGTAAACATTTCTTTTCCAGCAAATATCTTTCTCCACGTCAAGTGGGCATATAGCAACACGTTGCTTGTGATGAAATTTGAGAAGGAGATGTGTTTATTTTGTATATTATCTAACGTTAACACGAACCTAAACTAACGTTACAACTAACCTAAAGTTAGTTTAGGTTCATGTTAACGTTAGATAATGTACAAAATAAACGTTTTCCGCTGCTATAGACGTCGCTCTTTTATTTTGAAACCCCCCAGAAAGGAAGTCATTGCTTTCGTTATCTGCTTGAGTGTCCGGTTGCTGGTTAGCTCCGAGCGTTAGTAGTATATTATCAATACCAGCCATTGGATTACTGTTTTCTAAATTGGGGAAGCTTTTAATCATCAAGGTAAGAGGATTTCAAGTCATGGTATCCATAAACTTCAATCGGTTCGGATCCTTTGAACGAATGAGAATGTCAACAATCACGACGACACGTTGAAATCACTGGCTGCGCTCAGAGAGGAGTGGTTGGGCAAAAAAATTGTTCCCAGTATATTGGCTTATAAAACGTAATTGTCTAATTCAATTATTTTTTATTTCTCCACGTGGTGAATACACAGGTCACAACATGTTTACATGAACGTTTTGGAGTTGTATTTGGAGTGTATTCTGCAATCTGTTAATAAACTTTTCAATCAATCAATCAAACTATACACTGTAAGGCTCCGGCCCCGCCTCACTTCCAGTGATGAAGCTAAGCTATGCTAACGGAGCGACTGTTCCCTAAGCTAAATGCATGCACAGAGACAAAAAAGGTATGTATCTTCTTGTCTAACTCCAGGGAAGATGTTAAATAAGCTAATTTCCCAAAATGTTGGAGTTTTCCTTTAAAGGACACTACCGACTTTCTAAGTAAGCTGTATGAGTGCAGTATAGAAGCAATTGATATTTTGTGTACTATGGATGTTTCTAGTTTATATCCTAGCATCCCACATATTGATGGGTTAAGTGCATGTAGATATTATTTGGATCAGAGAATAGAGCTACATCCCTCTACGGAGGCATTAATATCATTGACTCAGGAAGTCCTTAATAAGAATTATTTTCGTTTTCAGGATCAATATTTTTTACAGAAAAGAGGCCTAGCTATGGGCAGCCCGGTAGCGGTTAATATGGCCAACTGTTTTATGTCGAAGTTTGAGTCTGAATGTATTTTCAATAATAATCCATATGTTGGACACATTAAAGCCTATTGGAGGTATATTGATGATTTATTTTTTGTATGGTCAGGCACTAAAGAGGCTCTGGAAGAGTTCCACTTGTTTCTCAACTCTCAGAGAGAGACTATTAAGTTTACTATGAATTATGATTCACATTCCATAGCATTCCTCGATGTATTGGTGAAAAAGAGAGACAATATTGTCCATACCGAAGTTTTCAAAAAAGAGACTGATCGAAATTCGTTTCTCCATTATAGCAGTTATCACCCACCAGAGCTCAAGAGGAGCCTTCCATTTAGTCAGATTTTGAGATATAAACGTATCTGTAATACAGATGACATTTTTGATACACAAGCCAAGGAGCTTTGTCAGAACTTTAGATCTAGAGGATATAGTGAGGCCCGTATTGAGAATTCTCTTAATAAAACTAAACAGATAAACAGACAATCCCTTTTTACACATAAAGGCAAAGTAAAAAGCAACTCAGTAGCATTGGTGTCCACCTTCAGCCCTATTTCTAGAGATATGCGTGATATTGTGAACAAATACTGGTACATTTTAAAGTCAGATCCTAAGATCGGAGGTGTGTTCCAGGAACCACCCAAATACTTCTACAAACAGCAACCTAACTTAAGGGACCAGTTAGTTAAAACAGATTTTCCCAAAAAATGTACCCATTTTATGGCTAATATTCCAAATGGCAATTTTCCATGTTTGTCTTGTACCCAATGTCATGGCATGATTAAAGAGAAATTTTATTTACAACCAAGTACAGGTAGGAGTATCGCTGTTAGAGGCCGGATTACCTGTAATTCTGATTTTGTTGTTTACTTGCTTAAATGTCCTTGCAACCTTTACTATGTTGGAAAAACAAGAAGACGTTTTAAAAATCGAATTTCGGAGCACAAATGTTCTATAAGAAAAAATGACGAGAAGTCTTCAGTTGCAAGGCACTTTAATAAGTTAGGACATGATATTTCTGGCTTAAAATACATGGGTATAGAGCAGGTCTTGAGACCACCAAGAGGCGGCGACAGAGACAGGCTCTTGCTACAAGGGGAATGCTTCTATATTCATTTTCTGGATTGTCTAGAGCCTAGAGGCCTCAATGAAGAAAATGTTTTGACCTGTTTCATTTGATTATTTCATTTCATTCGATTGTTTACTATTTTCATTTATCATTCTTTATAATTGAAAGATGGCTTATATGGGTCATGAGTGTTTATGTTTAGAGTTTAAGATGTAGGCCTACTCTGTATAAAATATATATAACTATATATAGATATATCTCTTTGTGATTTACTGTTTCTTTTTTATTTTTTATTTACATGCTTCTTTTTGATTTACATAATTCTGAAAAGGTTGTGCTTGTAAGTGGTATTTTGTACTTTTTTGCAGATCTCTTGTGGGAATGTGTTGTCACTTCCTATGTTGTCACTTCCTGTTTGACTTGTATTTACTAGGGTCACTTACCCTTCATGCTTCATGCAAGCCATTCTGAAGAAGGTGTGTTCACACCGAAACGTCATGATTACAGGCTGCCAATAAATTTGGAAAAACCTGGAGTGCGTGCCTGAACATTGTTTCCCTATTTTTTATGTATGATATCAGAGGTTACAGCACCCAGTGTCAAGTCTAGTGAGGTGAGCGCGTTCTACTACTTTTTTCACTTGTTACACTTGAGATACGCAGCTCCCTCTATTATATATACTTTTTTCTGCCCACAAGGGTGAATTGTTTGGTCCTTTTCGGCCTCTACAAAATGGCTGCCGGCAAGACCTTCGCATTTTCCAATGAGGACTCTACACGGATTTGCGGTCTGTTTCCCCCTTCAGAGACTGGCTCCCATACTACAAGAGGGAGCATCGCCATGTCCAGTTCTCTGTTGCGCCTGAGACAGAGAGAGACTCGTTCCTTATTGCACGGCACCACACTGTCACAGTACTGGAAGGACAGCATCATTCCTAGAGGTTTGCGTATCATTAAGGAACCCACATTGGGTCGAGAGAACCCTGCTTTTTGTGATACTTGGTGTACTATTCTGAATAAGTGTTCCTTAGATCTGATGCTTTTAATTATTGAAAATGAAAGCACAAAGCTTGACAGTTTACGCAAGGAGATCACTGCACTGGAGGTTGACATGTGTGAGTCAATCCCCACAGAGGAACTGCAGGCCATTAAGGAGGCTTGTGCAGCAAAAATTTAACAATATAAACGTGACATTGAGCAACATAAACAGGCTAAACGCCGAAGAGACACGCAGGACTATTAATCCAATAGGGTTTACCCTTGGCTTTCACAGACTTTCATACACACACCTATGCGCAGGCAAGCACACCAGGCTGGGGCTCGGCCCTATCCTGGCTCTTCCTCCTCTGCTCTAAGCTCAGATGAGACACAACCAGGACCTGAAAGGATCGGCCCTTACACGAGGAGCCGGAAAGTTTTTCAGCCAGGCTCCTCTCCTCCCCTACCAGGGAGAGGAGGCACAGGAAGACCCGACGAGGCAAGAGAGCTTCCAACCCGAAGACGCAGGGGGAGGTGGCAAACATAGTCAACATTTCAGAGGTAGACCTCAGTGACTCTCAATGTAAACTACTGTCCAAAGGACTTTCTTTTGTACCATCTCGTAAGGTGGACGGTTTCACTACAAAGGTTGAATTGTTTAAGTTTTTTAGGAACATTAAGCTTAAAGCTTTTTATTCTAGAGATGTCGACAAAAATATTGTTTATTCTACTCCTGGAAGCACAGTGCTGCCAGAAGTCAGTTCATTGGACACGGCTGATAGACCATTTAAAACACTGTTCAAGCCTCGTAGCACGTTCACTCCACAGATTAATCATGCATCAGTTGACACATTTTGTAGACTAGTGGAGGATGAAGTTATGCTTCTATGTGGGAAAAGTAATGAAACTAGATTATTCCCTAATCTGCTTGAGTCAGAGAGACTAGCACTTAAGGAATTGATGCAGTTAGATAATCTGGTGTACAGGAAGGCCGATAAAGGCTCGGCCTTAGTGGTACAGAATAAGAGTTCCTATGTTGCTGAAATAAATAGACAATTAGCAGACACAGATGTGTATATTCCTTTAAGCACAGATCCAACTGTTCGGTTCTCTTTTGAGATCAAAGAGGTTCTAAAGCGCCTTCTTAAGGAGGGTGAGATTTCTGAGAAGGAATTTAAGTTCATGGTGAATGATAACCCAGTAAGACCTATTATTTACACTTTGCCCAAAATTCACAAGGATCTTCATAACCCACCAGGTCGACCTATTGTGGCTGGTATCGGGTCACTTACAGAACCTATCTCAAAATTTGTTGACTCACACCTTAAATAATTGGCTGCAGCACAACCTGGTTATTTAAAGGACACTACCGACTTTCTAAGTAAGCTGTATGAGTGCAGTATAGAAGCTATTGATATTTTGTGTACTATGGATATTTCTAGTTTATATCCTAGCATCCCACATATTGATGGGTTAAGTGCATGTAGATATTATTTGGATCAGAGAATAGAGCTACATCCCTCTACGGAGGCATTAATATCATTGACTCAGGAAGTCCTTAATAAGAATTATTTTCATTTTCAGGATCAATATTTTTTACAGAAAAGAGGCCTAGCTATGGGCAGCCCGGTAGCGGTTAATATGGCCAACTGTTTTATGTCGAAGTTTGAGTCTGAATGTATTTTCAATAATAATCCATATGTTGGACACATTAAAGCCTATTGGAGGTATATTGATGATTTATTTTTTGTATGGTCAGGCACTAAAGAGGCTCTGGAAGAGTTCCACTTGTTTCTCAACTCTCAGAGAGAGACTATTAAGTTTACTATGAATTATGATTCACATTCCATAGCATTCCTCGATGTATTGGTGAAAAAGAGAGACAATATTGTCCATACCGAAGTTTTCAAAAAAGAGACTGATCGAAATTCGTTTCTCCATTATAGCAGTTATCACCCACCAGAGCTCAAGAGGAGCCTTCCATTTAGTCAGATTTTGAGATATAAACGTATCTGTAATACAGATGACATTTTTGATACACAAGCCAAGGAGCTTTGTCAGAACTTTAGATCTAGAGGATATAGTGAGGCCCTTATTGAGAATTCTCTTAATAAAACTAAACAGATAAACAGACAATCCCTTTTTACACATAAAGGCAAAGTAAAAAGCAACTCAGTAGCATTGGTGTCCACCTTCAGCCCTATTTCTAGAGATATGCGTGATATTGTGAACAAATACTGGTACATTTTAAAGTCAGATCCTAAGATCGGAGGTGCATTCCAGGAACCACCCAAATACTTCTACAAACGGCAACCTAACTTAAGGGACCAGTTAGTTAAAACAGATTTTCCCAAAAAATTTACCCATTTTATGGCTAATATTCCAAATGGCAATTTTCCATGTTTGTCTTGTACCCAATGTCATGGCATGATTAAAGAGACATTTTATTTACAACCAAGTACAGGTAGGAGTATCGCTGTTAGAGGCCGGATTACCTGTAATTCTGATTTTGTTGTTTACTTGCTTAAATGTCCTTGCAACCTTTACTATGTTGGAAAAACAAGAAGACGTTTTAAAAATCGAATTTCGGAGCACAAATGTTCTATAAGAAGAAATGACGAGAAGTCTTCAGTTGCAAGGCACTTTAATAAGTTAGGACATGATATTTCTGGCTTAAAAAAAGTATAGAGCAGGTCTTGAGACCACCAAGAGGCGGCGACAGAGACAGGCTCTTGCTACAAAGGGAATGCTTCTATATTCATTTTCTGGATTGTCTAGAGCCTAGAGGCCTCAATGAAGAAAATGTTTTGACCTGTTTCATTTGATTATTTCATTTCATTCGATTGTTTACTATTTTCATTTATCATTCTTTATAATTGAAAGATGGCTTATATGGGTCATGAGTGTTTATGTTTAGAGTTTAAGATGTAGGCCTACTCTGTATAAAATATATATAACTATATATAGATATATCTCTTTGTGATTTACAGTTTATTTTTTATTTTTATTTACATGCTTCTTTTTGATTTACATAATTCTGAAAAGGTTGTGCTTGTAAGTGGTATTTTGTACTTTTTTGCAGATCTCTTGTAGGAATGTGTTGTCACTTCCTATGTTGTCACTTCCTGTTTGACTTGTATTTACTAGGGTCACTTACCCTTCATGCTTCATGCAAGCCATTCTGAAGAAGGTGTGTTCACACCGAAACGTCATGATTACAGGCTGCCAATACATTTGGAAAAACCTGGAGTGCGTGCCTGGACATTGTTTCCCTATTTTTTATGCTAAATATCCTGCAATATGTTTTCAGGTGACAATTATATAATTGCCTATTGTCTACATTAGCTACAAAGATTTTGTAATACACTGTTTAGAAGAATACTATTTGCAAATATTATGGCTGAATTACTCGTGTGTAGCATATTAGAAGTGCATTCTTTTTGGTAGACCTTTTTACCATGTATTCATTTGCGATCATTGACCCCTCTTTTAGCTAGACCTGGTTCCAATTGACAGCAACAACAAACACCTAAAAATACATATTTTTTTAACATTACATTTGAGGTGGAACAAACTATATTGAATGTGTTTTTGAAAGTCCTTGACAGACATAGCTAGCATAGAAGGTCTAGCTATCACATAAAGGCCTTTTCCCCATACTCTGTGCTATTTTCAGTGGTACTGTGACATAAATTGGGGGTGGTGATGTCTGAACCATGTTAAAAAGGGTATTTGACCTAGAAATGTAGGCTTAGCATTGCTACAGTGTATGGACATTCAGGCCTTGAGGTGATCTATATCCAAAAATAAGTCTTAATTAAAGATGGATGAAATACCCTATTGAAACAGTTAGAACAGCTTGGACAGACAGACCCTTACAAGTTATCACAAACAGTGCTGTATTTGTAATCTGGTATGTCCTAAATGTCTGGATGTAACATTAATGTCTATCTGTATGTCATGTATGCCCTGATTAATTGAAAATGGGGGACTCTGATGTAAACAAGACTAGAGTCTTTCTCTGATCTGTTACCTCTTAATTTTAGTTTTAGTCTTAGTTTTACGAAATAAGAAATAATAACTACAGCTTCTCTGTAAGCACTGTGTCCCAAACTGTCAGCAGACAGACACCCCTAGCCCTGGACACATTCAGACCCCAGTAAATGAGTTCCTTCCCCCTTTTAAAAACATCTCATATAATATCTTGAATTTCCTTCAAATGTCATCTGGTCTTGGAACAAGTCAAATAATCTGAAATTAATAAAAATAATCTGCATGTTCTCATGAACCTACTTTGTGTTTTATTGCTACACGTTAACAATTCTAATGATTTCATGCTACATTCATAAACATTAACCCTAGCCCCTTAACTCAGATATATATGTTGTGTGAATTAAATGGATGGAATTGAATGTCCATTGTACAATTCCCCATATAGGTTAGAATAATAGAACGTTTTATTAACCATAGCCTTTGTGAGTAGACTTGAGGTTACAGTGGATTTGGGATCTGATCCGTTAATTCTAGTACCTGTTTTAAATTCTTCCATTGTGTGAACTAAAAATATGCTATGAGTAAAATGTTGTACACTAACTTTCATGTTACAAAGATATAAACCATTTGTATTTGAATGATGACTGTAAATGTGACTATAATTGAGTTTGCATGTCCCCTAATCTTCACGCCCCATGCAGTGTTTTAGCACCTAAGAGGGGCCCCTGTTCGCACCCCCGAACAGAGACACACACCCTCACTGACACACAGACCCACATAGACAGATCTTTTCTGTACTTTATATTTTCAACACAGCTCTAAACTATCATATATAGTGTAATATATGTGTAATAATTTATGTGAATAATACAAAACACTGTAATACATCCTTTTTAAATAATCTATTTTAAATAAAAACACTTCACAGGACCGTATTAACGATATATTCAAACCCTAGACCCTTGCAGGCTAATGAAATGGTGCACTTTGGCACCCAAAGAGCATTAAGGGGATACATTTGTAATTTTCTTTTGTTTAAACACAAGTGTATAAAGATTATGTCTTTATCCAAGAAACTAAAATATAGACATACATACATACATACATACATACATACATACACACATACATACAAACATACATACATACTTATTGTGGTTACAAGTTATCACTCTTTTTTTCAAACAACATTAACCTATTATTCACATGCATTTGTATTTTCTTTTATTTAGACTTTTGCTTAAACACACTCTTCCATATGAAACTATAAAATATAGACACATTACATTTGTAATTTTCTGAACCCAATTATCTAAAGATTGTGACATTGTATTTTACATTAGGCATTTGGAATACACAAAATGTATTTTATTCTTAATTCTGTAACTTAGACGATATACACACACAGACACACACACACACCCACACCTTGGGGGCCGTTTTTTCTACAGAAACGGGAAGTCGCAGGGTCATAAATCTGCTTTTGGCAGAAGCTGCATCTAGTAGTTTTAGGCTTCCCATTGTCATTCTCCCGTCTACTATGACAGCTACGGGGGCTGTCACTAGCAGAATTTTCAGAGAACCTGCAGCGCTTCATTTCAATCTGCTGAGAGACACTTGAGAGAACACACAGCAGGGGAGAATTCTTTCTACACACCCCACAGCAAAGAGACATAAGATAGACTTATTCTTAAGATACACTTATTCTGAACACAGATATATTGAACATTTCTGAAGAATAATAGATTGTATTTTACATTTGGCATTTGGAATACACAAAATGTATTTTACATTTAGCAATTGGAATACACAAAATGTATTTTATTCTTAATTCTGTAACTTAATTCTCCATGTAACCAATTTCTGAACACATTCACACACATACGCACACACATTTATTCTGAAGATATACACACAATCTTAATTCTGTAACTTAAACCACACACATTTATTCTTAAGATTGTTGTGAAACTATATTCTGAAGATACACACATTTATTGTGAAGATACACATAAAACATATTGTGAAGATATATTCTTAAGACTTTTGGAATACACAAAAACATATTGTGAAATGTTTAATCTGAAAACCTTGGAATACTTATTGTGAAGATATTGTATTTTTCTTAAGACTTTTGGAAATACAGAAATACATATTCTTAAGACTTTGGAATACACACAATCTGAAAATAAAAAAAAACGTTTGAATCTAAAAAAAAAAAAAAAAAAAAAAAATTATTTCTGACAATAAAAAAAACGTATTTTGAAAAAACTTGGAATACACACAATCTGAAAATAAAACTTTTGAATCTTTTATTTTGAAGGAATTCTTTTTTTTTTGGGGGGGGGGGGAAATGAAAAAAATCTGAAAACTCCTCCCCTTCCGTAACCAGATGTCCCTCCCCTTCCGAAACCGGATGTCCCTCCCCTCAAAACCGGATGTCCCGCCTCCTTGAATCCTCGACCAATCAGAGGGCTCAAAAGTGCCGTATGCAGCTTCAATCAAACTAAAAGGGGCGTGGTTACAATCAATCAAACTTTCCTTATAAGGAGTGACACATTGTGTATACTTAATCTCTCTCTATCCTCCCATTCCTAACTGCAACCATCAACTCCTCTGCTCAACTCGGGGGTGGTCCCTAAAACAAGCCAGAGTCACACCAAAAACCATGAACCCCACCGTCATAGGCAACTATTGTCCTGTCTCTCTTCTCTCCTTCCTTTCTAAAACACTTGAAGGTATCCAACCAACGTACTGCTTATCTCTTACAGAATGACCTCCTAGACCCTAATCAGTCAGGGTTCAAGACTGGCCACTCCACAGAAACGGCCCTCATTGTGGTCACAGAGGCACTTCACTTAGCAAAAGCGAAAGGCCTCTCCTCTGTCCTGATTCTCCTAGACCTATCTGCAGCCTTCGACACAGTCAACCATCAGATCCTCCTTGCGTCCCTCGCAGGAATGGGAGGGACTGGCTCTGCGCTGACATGGCTGACATCATACCTCAATGACTGCTCCTACCAAGTGTCATGGAGAGGGACCCTGTAGGACCCCTTATCTTCTCCCTCTACACTAAATATCTGGGTAAAATTATCACGTCTCATGCCTTCTCGTATCATTACTATGCCGATGATACTCAACTCTTCCTCTCCTTCCCTCCCTCAGATATCCACGTCTCTGAGCGGATCTCGGCCTGTCTGTCTGACATCTCTGCCTGGATGACGACCAACCACCTCAAACTGAACCTAAGCAAAACAGAATTGCTCCACCTGCCAGCCAAATCCTCCCCCCTGACCGACCTTTCCATCACAGTCGAGAATGCAGCTGTGACCTTGTCCCCGACCGCCAAGAACCTTGGCGTAGTCCTTGATCATCGGCTGAACTTCTCTGCTCACTCCGACGCTCCTCCTCCTGCATTCCTGTGTGTTAGTTGGTTGGATCCACTACACTCCGGTTACTACTGAACGGACGTGTTTTTGCGGACCTCCCAAACTTTCAAACTTTAGACTGTTTTCTTTCTTTCTACCATTTTTTAACCAGTGATCTTAACTGATCACTGTGACTTTTGCTCTTATCGTTTATACTGTTGGATTTATTGGTTTTATGTGACTTTTTACTGGACGTGACCTAAAGCTATCGGCGCTTGTTGTTGCCATAGCTACAGCTACACGCTACAGTACTCACAGTGCTAAACTCCCCTGAGGAAATGGCTCCAACATCAGATGTAGCAGAAATGCGAACGGAACTGAAGACCATCGAGATACTAGTAATGGATCTTCTCAAGCGTCAAACGGAGCTCATGTCCAAGCTGGCTAGCATGGAAAAAGCGGACGCAGGCTGCACCAGTAGTCCCTCCTGGGCGACAGTGGTGAGGGGCCGAAGGAAGCTCTCCCTTCCTCTATATGATCCCTTTGATTCACCTCAACTATCAAACCGATTCAATCCTCTTTGTAATGATTCCAGCCTCCTAGGCTCTCCCTCGCTTCCGTCTCCTGCTGCTAGTACTGTAGCTTTGCTCAAAGACTATCCGATGCTAGCTACTAGCCTAGCTACTAGCCAGGCTCCAAGCGAAGCTGCCAGGACGGCGGCCCTCTCCAGCTCACGACTCAACCATGGAAATATATCTACAACCCAGAGCAGAAAGCGCTCTGCCCTGTTTGCTCTCGCATCGCCAAGCTCCCCAGACTCACGCGATGGGTCCGACTCCCCAAAGTTTAAACGTCCTCGTCTGCGGTGCTCTGCAGCCCATACCAGTATGATCATTCAAACGGCGAGTGTCATCGATGGAAATGCCGCTGTGAACGAGCCCCTCCACACGGCGCTGCTGCCCGACCAACCGTCTAACTCCGCCAGCAATGCAGACGCTACTCCTGCGGCTTTTCACCATAGAAACCTGGCCATCTACGACGGGGAATGCATCCAGGAACAGCCAGAGATCCTACTCATCGGAGATTCCATCACCAGGTTTTTGCAAATACCACACAGCGTTACGTATTGTTTTTCCGGTTTAAAAGTTACTGACTTACTTGAGTGTACTCCCGAAATCATCGAGAGATATCCGTCCGCCCACACCGTTATCATTCATATCGGAGCAAATGACGTAATGGCTAGACAATCCGTTAAACTCCAATCTGACTTTGAATCACTAATACTCACTATTGAAAGCCTGGGTAAAATATGCATTGTGTCTGGCCCCATTCCATCCATAGGTCGTGGATCTGAGCGATTTAGCCGTCTGTTCTGGTTGCACAAATGGCTACAGACCCACTGTACTACTATAGGACTTTGCTATATAAATAACTTTGATCTGCTCTGGTCCAGGAAAGACCATTACAGACCCGATGGCATCCATCCAAACATATCAGGGGTAAATGTGCTAATACATAACGTCATACAAAGTATAGCATCACTGGCCTGACAACCAACCATATCTAGCTCTGTAGACTATATACAGAAGCAGCCTAAACTACAAAAAAACACGTTGATTGTCATCCCGATTCTGATCACCAAAAGACTAATCAATTACTCATTATCACGTCCCATATGTAAATCTAACCTTATCAATATCAGTGTTCAACCACAGACTATCTCACACCCCACTACAGAACCCGTACAGCTAAAACTAGCACTGTTCAACGTTAGAGCGCTGAAACAAAAATCATTTCTGATAAATGAACTCATAGTAAAACATGGTGTACATTGTATGTTTTTAGTAGAGACATGGTTAGACAATATCACTGGTGTAGCAACACTGATTGAGACCTGCCCTTCCAATTTTAAATTCTATCAATCAAACAGACAGAGTGGGAGGGGAGGCGGAATAGCAGCAATCATCTCCACTCAATTTGTGTGCAATGATATTGACCTGGGAACATTTTTATCATTTGAATACCTTGCTATTGTATTGAAAACAGAAATGCCAGTAATATGTGTGACATTGTATCGACCACCAAGGTACTCGCCACTCTTCATACAGGAATTTTCAGAACTCATATCGATCTGCATTACCAGGTATGATAGAATCATTCTTAATGGAGATCTAAACATTCATATCAACAAAAAGGATGACCCCAGGGGTTGTAAGTTTCTGAACCTACTGGACAGTTTTGGACTGATGCAACATGTTCACGAGGCCACCCACCAACATGGCAACACTCTGGACCTACTAATAACAACAGGGCTAAACATTGAGAATATATCAGTAAAACAAATTCCAATTTCTGACCATTATTGTGTGTTCTATGGTACAAGCCTAATATTACATAAGACCAGAAGCGAATTCCTAGTTCACAGAAGGCTTCTGGACGCTAGAGCTGAAGCAAAATTCTCTAGTATGATGAAATCATATGACCAATGCAGTGAATCCTCCTTAAATCAGCAAGTGCAAAACGTCCACAGCACCTTGTCAACTGTGTTAGATACTGTTGCCCCTCTAAAGGTTAAAAAGGTAAAAACTGATAGAATCTCTCCATGGCTAAATAAAACCAATGTTAAAGATAACAAGAGAAAATGTAGGATAGCCGAGCGAAAATGGAGGAAACTCAAACTCACAGCTCACTTTAATTTATACAAAGACGCCATGGGCGCATACAATAAGGCAATGGTATGTTAAGCTTGGAGAAAATGTATCCGAGGAACATGACAGCAATTTTGGAGTCGCACAAGGAAGCTGCCTTGGTCCATTACTCTTCTCAATATATATGCTGCCCCTCGGGGACATCATTAGAGACCACAATGTATGCTTCCATAGTTATGCTGATGATACACAACTATATATCTCCGCAGAACCAAATAACACTACAGCCATACAGTCCATTACAAATTGTCTGTTAGCAATAAACAAATGGATGAACAATAACTTCCTAAAATTAAACGAAAGCAAGACCGAAATCCTATTGATCGGCCCAAAAGCGAAAAGGGAAGTGCTTTGTAAAAACCTGGGGAGTCTGTCATCCTATGTAAAGACTGAGGTTACAAGCCTAGGTGTCATCTTGGACTCAGACCTGACCTTTAAGTCTCATATAAATAAGGCCATGAAAACGTCATTCTTCCACCTAAGAAACATAGCGAAAGTAAGACCTTTCGTAAATAAAAAGGATGCAGAGAAACTTATTCATGCTTTTGTATCAAGTCGGCTTGACTATTGTAATGCACTGTTCACTGGTCTTCCCAAAGCAACCATTGGGAAGCTTCAGCTTATCCAAAACTCTGCAGCTCGATTACTAACTCATACAAGGAGAAGAGAACATATCACTCCAGTCCTGGCCACTCTGCACTGGCTTCCAATAACTCATAGAATTGATTTTAAGGTCCTTTTCCTAACATATAAAGCTCTTAATTAGTTATCTGCCCTCAAGAACGCTACGGTCATCCACTACAGGTTTACTAGACACGCCCAGAAACCAAAAAAGGATAGGAAGTATGGCATTTGCCAACTATGCCCCAAAACTATGGAACACACTACCAACACACATCAGAAACGCTAGCTCTATACACATTTTTAAAGGAAAATTAAAAACGTACCTATACAGTCTAGCTTACAAATAGTTATGGCTTGGAAAAACCTGATGGATCCATGAGGCTAGGATAAGCCTTGTGGACCCAACTTTTTAGATGAAGGAACGGGTACATAGGAGACACGCCTCCAGTTTTTCAAAAGTTTTTGACACGCCTCAGCTTCTGAGCTGAACGGTCGTGTTTTTGTGGACCTCCCAAACTTTCAAACTTTTTAGATGAAGGAACGGGTACATAGGAGACACGCCTCCAGTTTTTCAAAAGTTTTTGACACGCCTCAGCTTCTGAGCTGAACGGTCGTGTTTTTGCGGACCTCCCAAACTTTCAAACTTTAGACTGTTTTCTTCATACGTTTTTCTTTTTCTTTCTTTCTACCACAATACACGGCCACTGATGGATCCATGGGACTTGGTAAAGCACTATGGACCCAACTATGACCACTGATAAAAACGTAACTACACTAGCGTTATAAGAGCTAAACATTGCTACCTACCATACAAGTGCATTGGTTTAGTGCACTTCCGGTTGCCACTGAGCGGAAATGTTTGTGCGGACCTGTTCTCCCAAACTGGTAAGCAAATTACTGTTTTTACGTTATTTTCATTTTTACGTTACTATTATTATTATTATTATTATTATTATTTTTTTTTTTTAAACATTGATCTTAACTGATCACTGTGACTTTATTGCTTTTATCGTTATATATGCCTATAATTGTGTACAGCACTTTGAGCTACATGACATGTATGAAAGGTGCTTTATAAATACTTACTTACTTACTTACTTACTTACATCGCCGCAACAACCAAGACCTGCAAATTCCTCCTGAGCAATGTCAGAAGGATCCGCCCCTTCCTGACAAAAGAAGCCACTCAACCTCTTGTCCAATCAACTGTCATGTCTCACCTCGACTACTGCAATGCACTGCTCACTGGTCTACCGACCACCGCCACCAAGCCTCTTCAACTCATCCAGAATGCAGCCGCTCGTTTGATCTACAACCTACCAAAATCAGCCCATGTTACCCCACTTCTCAGGGACCTGCACTGGCTCCCCATCGCAAAGGGAACGGCTCCCGCCTACCTCCAGTCAATGATCTCTAACTACACACCCTCAAGACCCCTCTGCTCTACATCCTCTGGCCGCCTCAGACCCACTCCTATCCGAGCTCCGGGAGGGTCATCAAAGAGAAGCCGCCTATTCTCGGTCCTCGCTCCACAATGGTGGAATGAACTTCCCACCAGTTAGGACAGCTGAATCCTGACCAATCTTTTGCTGTCAACTAAAAACACACTTCTTCAATCAATATCTGAAATGAAGAAAGTTTTTTTTATAATAATTGAAAAAAGCACTAACCTTCTTACTGTTCTATACTACCATGCACTCCTCCTACTATACTAATATGTCTTATGTCTATGCACTCAATACTGCAGCACCCAAGTTGCAGCACTGTTTGATCATTGTTACTCAGCTGAAAGAGTTGTACCCTTCCTGCTGACTTGTCGTACAGAACTTAGTCACTTTGACTTTGGTTACATCGAAAATGTAAATGTATATAGGACGGGGCTGTACAATTGTGCAGGATGTAGTAGACTCTACTAAGTAGAGTATATATGTAACGGTTGTGACATTGTCACCTTAAACTTCGATGCCCCGAGGGAGTTTCGAACCTGTGGTCTCACACACCGCAACAGCACAGACCGCTATACCGAGAAGTGAACTCACTGCTTTGCACCGTGTCTATGTGTCTTTTAAGGGTGAGAGTGAGTTTAACCCATAGTACTTTAGGAGGTCGGGGGCCAGAGACTACAGCCCCCTCAGCATCGACGGGGCACCGGTTGAGAGAGTGAACAGTTTTAAGTATCTCGGAGTCCACATATCCGAGGACTTGACATGGACCAAACACATTGACAGTGTTATCAAAAAGGCACTGCAACGCCTCTACTTCCTTAGGCGCCTAAAGAAGTTCCAAGTGAGTCAGAAGATCCTTAAGAACTTCTACTCATGCACAATAGAGAGCATCCTGACTGGCAATATCACCTCCTGGTTTGGGAATAGCACTGCACAAGACCGTAGCAGACTACAGAGAGTGGCCCGTTCAGCCGAACGCACAATTGGAGGGGGGCTTCCCACTCTCCAAGACATTTACAACAAGCGCTGCATGGGTAAGGCTAAGAGAATAATCAAAGACCCCAGCCACCCGAACAACTGCCTCTTTGAACTGCTGCGATCAGGCAAGCGATACCGGAGTCTCATGGCAAGCACAGAGAGACTCAGAAGGAGCTTCTATCCCCAGGCCATCAGGATGCTCAATGAACAATAACACTATGTAACAAACCATCAAATACAACCACAGCACACACATCCACAAGTACACACTCACTTTAAATAAACAACTCACTGTAGCACCCACTTTACCCACTTTAGACACTTAACACACTTTATATTTATTGGTAAGAGATGCACATCACCTCATACCTCATTGCACCTCACCACCACAAGGTGGCACCACAACCTAAGCTATACCTCACCATTTCTACACTATAATGTATATTGTTGTAACTCAGTTACCTTGTATATACTGTATATATATATGTATATTGAAAATGTTTGTTTTGTTTACGTACTTGACTTTCTATTTTATACTTATATTATACTTATTTTATACGATCTTTTTATTGTATCTAGCTAGCACACTCTCAGGAGCAAAACAGAAAGAAGCATTTCATACAAAAGTATTCTGTATTTCTGTATGACAACTAATAAAGAAACTTGAACTTGAAACTTGAACTTGAACTGAAGTCCATCGTGACTGCACTTCGCAGTACCATCCGTTACATATACACTCAATTAGAATAGAAATACAGTGGAATAGAATATGTAACAGAACTGTGCTATATTGTGCAAAAAGTATGAACAGTATCAATATGAATTTATTCTAGCCGTAGCTACAACAACCACTTACGTCTTACGTCAGACTCGAGGCTCTAAATCAAATCATGTATTTCCCCATTGTTGCCCATTTCTAAATCGTCATTGTTGCCCATTTCTAAATCGTCAGAGGCACTTCGCTTAGCAAAAGCGAAAGGCCTCTCCTCTGTCCTGATTCTCCTAGATCTATCTGCAGCCTTCGACACAGTCAACCACCAGATCCTCCTTGCGGCCCTCGCAGGAATGGGAGTGGCTGGCTCTGCGCTGACATGGCTGACATCATACCTCAATGACCGCTCCTACCAAGTGTCATGGAGAGGGACCCTGTCGGCCACCCGCCCCCTGCGGACGGGTGTCCCCCAGGGCTCGGTTCTAGGACCCCTTCTCTTCTTCCTCTACACTAAATCACTGGGTAACATTATCACGTCTCATGGCTTCTCCTATCATTGTTATGCCGACGATACTCAACTCTTCCTCTCCTTCCCTCCCTCAGATATCCACGTCTCTGAGCGGATCTCGGCCTGTCTGTCCGACATCTCCGCCTGGATGACGACCAACCACCTCAAACTGAACCTAAGCAAAACAGAATTGCTCCATCTGCCGGCCAAATCCTCCCCCCTGACAAAAGAAGCCACCCAACTCCTCGTCCAATCAAGAGTCATCTCCCGCCTCGACTACTGCAACGCACTGCTCGCTGGCCTCCCGGCCACTGCCACTAAGCCTCTTCAACTCATTCAGAACGCAGCGACCCGCCTGATCTCAAACCTACCGAAGTCGGCCCGTCTACCTCCGGTCAATGGTCTCTAACTACACACCCTCAAGACCCCTACGCTGTGCATCTTCTGGCCGCCTCAGACCTACTCCTATCCAAGCTCCGGGAGGGTCATCAAAGAGAAGTCGCCTATTCTCAGTCCTTGCCCCACAATGGTGGAATGAACTACCCACCCCAGTTAGGACAGCCGAAACCCGTCCAAATGAATGAACGAATGAATTAATGCAAATATTCAATCAAAGCAGCACTATAAAACAACGACCGGTCCTTCTGAGCGATTAGCTCATCTGCCGCATAAAGGAATCATCAGAATACATAATGTATATATGTTTAGTATATGTTTATCCAAAATCTTCCATTTCATTTCAAACCTTTATTTAAACTTGTATAA
This sequence comes from Notolepis coatsorum, assembly GCF_963971535.1. NCBI lineage: Eukaryota > Metazoa > Chordata > Actinopteri > Aulopiformes > Paralepididae > Notolepis > Notolepis coatsorum. The sequence continues at coordinate 193,536,036 of NC_140169.1, read as the reverse complement.
GACACAGAGGTTACCCCCATTTACAGCCACGACGAGTTTACAAAACAAAGACAGTTTATCAGCAATTCCATTAGATTAGATTGAAATGTATGGTCATCATTATACAAGTACAGTACAATGAAAATAAGTTTGGCATCCAAGTAACCAGAGTGCAAATGTATCCCCTTAACACCAACCGCTAAAGTGTCCTTGAGCAAGGCACTTAACCCCCCAACTGCTCCAGTGGAGTTGCTCAGTGGCCAACAGTGGCAGACTGTGGTTGTACTGGGCAGCTCCCAGGTGTGAATGGAACTGTGAATGTGAAGCAGGGCGTTCCTGAAAAAGAGCATCCGCTCAGCGAAGGTTAATAAAATAAATAGATAAAAAAAACAAGTTGTAGTAAATTGTCCCATCTCTTCTCAGACACTGGCTTGTACGTCCTGGCTCTCTGGAGGATCGCTGCCAAGGTGAAAGCGGGTACAGAGGACGGTCTGAAGAAGGACCAACGCTGGAAGAGCAAAGCCAACGCCACGTCTGGTCTTGTCCCCGTCTACGAGTAAGAGACATGTTGTTGTAACTGTTGTGGAATATTTTAAAGGAGCCAAGTTCAAGTTCCGTTTATATTCAAACACATGGAATTCATACACGGTGCATGTGGTAGCTGCGACAATACACCACATAAAAGACACAACGGAACAGTACAGTACAGAAATACACCACCTAAAAAATACACGACGGAACAGTACAGTACGAAAAAATACAAACATCAGGTGCAACGTAACAAAAAACCAGAGAACATAACAAGCATGGGGTGAAGATTAGGAGAAGTTGAGCAGCTGTATGGCCTTGGGGAAGAAACTGGTTGAACCTCACAGTTCGACTGCCCAGTGACCTGAACCTCCTACCAGAGGGGAGGCGTTGGAATAGGTGGTGAGCTGGGTGCAGAGGGTCACTGATGATTTTGTATGCGCGTGTGAACGGTAGAAATTCAGATGAGTCAAATTGTATAATTGTTTTATTTCTGTGGCCACAGAAAAGTATCCTCAGTTTACAATCGGAGACGAGTGCAACACGAGCGTCTGACCAGAAAGTGAGAAAGAGCTCTGGTCAGGCTTACAATAAATACATAGTTTGACATGACGACAAAAGATGACAAATTAATAACAGATATGACAAGAAAGGTAAACAAAGATGAGATTAGGGGTTTTGTCGTTTCTGTCACAACATTGATATGAAGACGACAAGAAAAAGAACAAGATGTGATTTTTCTTGGACGTGTCATATCTAAGTCCTGGGCCTTGGCCGTTGTTTTAAGAACACTGTTCTTAGTGTTTGAGCTGTATACTAGTTAATAGGGATGTCCGATATTATCGGCCTACCGATATTATCGGCCGATATCGGCATTAAAATGTGATATCGGAAAATATCGGTATCGTTTTTTTTTTACATTTATATAACTTTTATTTACCCAGGCAAGCAAGTAAGAACAAATTCTGATTTTATTTATTGTCAAAAGTATGCATAATGTAGTGTTAATTCCACAACAAGAGATATGTAATGTTAATTACCTGAAATTATTCCATTTTTTGGGGGGGAAACCCTGCATATATCGGTATCGGTTGATATCGGTTGATATCGGTATCGGAAATTAAGAGTTGGACAATATCGGTATATCGGTATCGGTAAAAAAGCCAATATCGAGCATCCCTACTAGTTAACTATATTAACTAGTCAAGGCTGTACAGAGAATATGTATTTAAACAGACCTATGAACATGCCCACCAGTAAGCTGTACAAATTATGTAACATATAATATTTTCTACCACATACCTAATATTAACGTCTGGTCTGGTCCCCGTCTACGACTAAGAGACATGTTGTAGGGCGGCCGGGTAGCGGAGCGGACTAAGCGTCTGTCTACCACCACAGAGACAGTGGGATCGAATCCAGCTGTGGTGCTTCCGGTTTGGCCGACCGTCCATACTAAGACAATTGGCAGTGTTAGCGGGTGGGAAAGCCGGCGAGGGTGGGTCCTGGTCGTTGTAAAACAGCGACTCCTACAGATCGATCGGGGCGCCTGCACAGCAAGGTCGGGTCCTGGGAGAGGTAGTGTGCTCCTTCCACACGTTACACTCCCCCAGTGAGAGTCCGCGCTGCCAGGTGAAAAGAAGTGGCGGACTTCCGGTTTTGAGATGGGTGGATAGGAGACCACTGAAAGAGCTCCCGGTCAAATAACTCGAGAAAGGGAAGTAAAACCGTCTAAAACAGAATAAAAGGTGAAAATTCAAAGATATAAGAGAACAGGAAGGATGAGCATGAGAAAAAGTGAGAGAAATAAGACCCCAGAAGACGTACAAACACCGGAGGAAAAATCTAACCTCGAGGAAATGACTGAAGTAATGGCTCAGGCGAGCGTGACGCAGGGAGGCAGGGAAGGAGACCCCGTGGAGCCCGCCTGGTTAACAAGAATACAAACGACCATGCTGGCTGGGCAGGAACTACAAGCCAAGGCTAACCGAGAGCTACAAGCTAACGTGCAGGCTAATGCAAAGGCTATTCAAGCTATACAAGACAGCATACAAGTTAGCACACAAGCTAACACGAGGAACGTGCAAGCTAGCGCGTTGGCTAGCCAACAAGAGTTACAAACTAGTATACAAGCTAGCGTGATGGCTAACCAGGCGAGCACGCAGAATATCCAAGACAGCATTGATGGACTGAGGGAAGAGTTGAAGAGGGGACAGGATGAACTCAGAGGGGAAATGGATAAAGGACTCGAGGCAATGAACGGAAAAATACGAGAGCAAGAGAAAGACATAAAGATGTTGGAAGAAAGGCGGCCAATACGGAAGAATGGAATACAGAAATGCATGATATTCTGAAAGAGACGCTCGAACAACAGAACATGCTGAGAGGAAAGCTAATGGACTTGGAGGGGAGGTCGAGGAGAAACAACATACGAATATGGGGTCTGAAAGAGGGGATGGAAGGAGATTCGATGGTCAAATATGTGGACAGCCTGATTCGAAGAGAATTAAAAATGACAGCCCTCGACAAGACAGGGATTCAGAGAGCGCACAGGACTCTGGCGCCGAAGCCGCGGGAGGACAAACCACTGAGAGCAGTTATAGTAAACTTCTTGGAATTCGAGGTGAAAGAGAACATTCTTAGAACAGCCAGGCAGAAGAAGATGGAGGTGGGGGGACAGAGAGTTACTTTTGACCATGATTATGCAACGGAGGTGGCGGTAAAGCGTCGGAGCTATGTTCAGATAAAAAAATCTCTGAAGGAAGGCGGAATCAGATTTCAATCACCAATGACCACGCTGAAGGTTCATTGGAAGGAAGGCGCAAAGGTGTACGGAGACGTCCGGGAGGCGGCGAGGGACATGAACCAGAGAGGATGGAAGGTGCCGGGAGGAGGAGACGAGAGACCTACGCTGCTGCAGAGGTTGGAGAAGGCGAGGAGATGGACCAGGGTCGGCGGGGGACGAGGAGGAGACGAGGAGAACGGGAAGGTGAAGGGGATCTGAATTGATTCAAAGCAGATCAACTGAGAAGAAGGACGCAAGGACACGGAGAAAGGGGGCGGAGAGGAGACGAGACGGTGATCAAAGGGTGGATGAGTACAATGCACACACACAAAATAAATAGTGAGAAGATAGTAATGTACATGAGATAATTATAGGTAGACCAAAATTTAGAAAGGAAGGCATAGAGATTCGAAGCACATTGGACTGATATACGTATGACGCACATAATGCAAGAGAGTGAAAACATGAAAGAGACTTGTTAGGCAGGAAGAGTATGACAAAATACATGGGGGATAATTAAACCGAAAGTGATAAAAAAAAAGGGGGACATGTGCATTCAAGAGATATATGGAGACGGACATTAAAGGGACTCAGGAAAACACATGTCGCATAACACAGTTAGACGGAAACATGAAAGTGACTAAAGCGGAGCTTTTTGACTGGGAGCTCGGTCAAACCACACACAGAGCTGGACATATATAGTGCGCTCAAAGTAGCCACTAGGGGGGGCCCTCTCACTAGGAGAGCCACTACTCCCCACCCACCAGCGGGGAAAAGAGGGGAACGAATAGGACCCTCAAATGCCATGGAAGTTCAAAGAGTGAATTTTGATGTTGATGTTGATGTTTATTATGTAAATATGTATGTAAGTCAGAAGGAGATAGCAGAGGCTACAACCACAAATATTATTTTATGTGACATGGGTAGAACGGGAGAACAATTGGAAAAGAAATATGACACAAGTTAAGGGTGTAAAGATGATGTCGTTAAATGTGAATGGTATGAATAACCCGATAAAGAGGAGTAAGGTGATGACGAAACTTAAAAAAGAAGAGGCGCAGGTCATTTTCTTGCAAGAAACACATCTTATATCACAAGAACATGAAAAGCTGAAGAGATTCGGGTATGAAAACCTGTTCTGAAAATTTGGCCCCATAATTACTCATGCGATCCGGATATGGCGTGAATCACAAAAAAAAAATCCTAACCCACAAAAATGGCACAATCATACTCCCTTATTCAATAACAATGCACTCTTAATTGGAAAACGACCTATACGATTCCCTATATGGGAAGAGCAAGGCATACACTCATTAGGGGATGTTTTTAACAAACAGGGTTTTTGTAGTGATAAAGAAATACGCCAAAATTTTTATCTCACCAAGTCCACATGGCTTTTTTACAAACAGTTACAGCTATGTTTGAAGTCTCACGGTGTTCCATTAGACAGACCAATTGAACACCACAGATACCACAAATTCTTCTACGAAAGAGAGACATCGAGAGGTTTTGTTTCAGAATTGTATCATCAATTACTAACGTCCTCGTATGAAACCCTCCAACTAGACTCTGTCTGGAGGAGGGATATACCAGACCTGGAAAATGACTTTGATTGGCAAGGAGCCTGGGCAAATGTCCGACTTACATCAAGGAACCCGGATCATCAACAAATCAATCTTAACTATATTCACAGGACATACTTGACTCCTATAAGACTGTGCCGAATGGGGCTTAAACAAGACTCCAAATGCTCCCAATGTACAAATGGGGACGAAGGGACATTTATGCACATGTATTGGGACTGCTCACCAGTTAAGGCATTCTGGAAAGATGTGACCCAACAAATATCAAAACTCGTATCTTGGAATATACCTGTACACAGGGCCGCCTCAGGGGGTGTGCGAGCAGTGCGGTCGCACAGGGCCTCGCGGGAAGGGGGGCCTCGCAAAAAAAAAAAAAAAAAAAAAATTATTTTTTTTTATTATTTTTTTTTATTTATTTTTTTATTTTTTGCGAGGCCCCCCTTCCCGCGAGGCCCTTTTTCATCACAGACCTAAAATCTAGTTTTGCTTATATGCTTATATATTTCACATTAGACACGTTTGTAGAATGTGTCTGACTTGTTCCTGGGTCTGCAGTCCTGCAGCTGCAGACATACTCACTATTGGAGCTCAGCCTCTGGGGTTCTGCAGCAGCATTGGTTTCAACGAAGGGAGTGGTTTTACTTACATCATGTGTAGACAGTGTAGTACGCCGGTCGCCGGCGTGGCAGCGTGAGTCGGCTGCGTTTGACATTTTCGCGCGTGCAGCTTTTGACTATGCTTAGTTATACCAGCCAAGACGAAGAAAGAGGTCGGTCATTATCAGTCGGTCGGTCACCAAGGAACGTTGACGAAAGGCCTCTCGCTAGCGGGACAAATGGCCGGAGCCTTTCATGGTATGCCATGATGTCGGCTAGTAGCTAGCTTAGCTAAATGCTAACTAGCGTTAGCTAACCTATTCAGAGGAGCGAGGCGAGGCGAGTGGATGTCTTTTCAAAAGAAGGAGAAGAGAACTTGTGAGCAGATAAATCTGTTAGGCAGCAATACGCCGAAAGGTGTCCAGTCTGCCGGAAAGTACTCGAAGAAGAAATTACACCGTGGGGCCAAGAAAGTCTCCTTCCACGTTGATACTGCGTTATGGTGAGTCAACCTATGATTATATACCCGCCGTGGACCTGAGTCACCTGACCCTATCTCTCTTTCTCTCTCTCTCTGGAGCCAAACTGGTCGACTAGCTAATACTACTAGTAGCTAACTGTGTGAGCTAACTGTTAGCCAGTTAGCTGTTTAGCGTCAGCTGGGAACGTTCGTTTGATGCTATCAGTTAGCCTTGAGAATAGCAGGCCCTTTGACAGAAGATGTAGTCGGGCCTGCACCATGACAAGGCTCTGGCCATAGCTTCTTTTTGTCCCGCCAGCGAGAGGCCTTTCGTCAACGTGGAGACCTGTCTTGCGGCCTTTCGCCCTGCGTTCCTCGTGCAGGTAACTTGGATTAATGAAAATGTCATGACATTACCCCACTCTTCCTTCCTTCCCCTCCCGAATGTTTTGTTAATAACGATGTTTTTTTCCAGGCAAAACATATGCTACTTCACAACATTTGGATATACGACATGTGCTGTGTGTGAATGGTCGTTTGTGTAGCTTGGGTAGCGTTGGGCCATTGGCCAAAGCTGTGTGTGGCCTGGTGTCACAGTACCTGGCTAGCCTATTTAGCTGATGTCGGCCATTGGCTCCTTGCTGCTTTGGTTTCTCTGGTATACCCTCTTCTTGTTGGATTTAAGTGTTGATCTTTGTCCTTTTGAATCTGTCATACATGCTCTAGTCTCTCTCTAACACACACACACTCTCTCTCTCTCTCTCTCTCTCTTTCTAACACACACAGTCTGCCTATGGCGGCTTTTCTCGATGGCTAGGCTGTGCTCAAGGATCTTCAGTCACAGTGCTCAGGTATTCTGCCACTGTGTACTCTCTGTTTAGGGCCAAATAGCATTTCAATTTCTTTCCAATGTGTCTCTCTCTCTCTCTCTCTCTCTCTCTCTCTCTCTCTCTCTCTCTCTCTCTCTCTCTCTTGGATTTAAGTGTTGATCTTTGTCCTTTTGAATCTGTCATACATGCTCTAGTCTCTCTCTAACACACACACACATGACAAACACACATGTTCTCTCTCTCTCTCTCTCTCTCTTTCTAACACACACAGTCTGCCTATGGCGGCCTTTCTCGATGGCTAGGCTGTGCTCAAGGATCTTCAGTCACAGTGCTCAGGTATTCTGCCACTGTGTACTCTCTGTTTAGGGCCAAATAGCATTTCAATTTCTTTCCAATGTGTCTCTCTCTCTCTCTCTCTCTCTCTGTACACTGTATATTGACTGTAGAACGGGAGCTCTCTCTCGCTCTCTCTTTTGCTATATGTTGACTGTATCATGCCCCGCCTCGGGCAGCGCTATTATTTAAGAATATGTTGACTGTATAAAAAATAAAAAATAAAAAATATATATATATATATATATATATATATTTTTTTTCTTTTTACCTTTGGGGGGGGGGGGGGGGGGCTCGCGTTAAATCTCGCACAGGGCCTCGCATTTCTCCCAGGCGGCCCTGCCTGTACACCCCTCGGTATTACTATTGAATGATGTTTTTGAGTTTGCAGTGAATCCACAGCTAAAGAGATTGGTTTTATCGGGTATCACAGTAGCTAAAAAGCTGATCGCATCACGCTGGTTTCAACCGGAAAAAATGTGCCGTAAAGTTTGGTTTCTTACATATCTCGATGTAATTTACCATGAAATATCTACAGCAAGAATTCTGGGTCTCAATGAATCCAAAATGTCAATGTGGGTAGAAGTGGTGGAGAGAATAAAAGCTAGCTTATAATGGTAGTGTCTGGTTAGGTGCGAGGGATAGTGGAGGTACTTCTCAAGGTGGGGTCCGGGAGGGGGGGGTTCGAGCTGGAGCATATGTGTGTAGGTTATTTAGATAACAGGTATTAGGGGTATATCTTATATAAGATAACTAACTAAAATGTGATCTCATTGGATGTGCCCTGACAATTAATGCTTGTATATCTTATCGTGTGTTGTCATGTTTGTTTATATGTTTGTTTAAAAAATAATAAAAAAATAAAATACAAAGAAAACCTGTTCTATAGTTCTTTTAAACAGAACCTTAGAAGAGGAGTAGCTATACTAATTAAGAACACAGTGAAATTTGAGATGATCAAGGAAATAAGGGACAAGGAGGGAAGGTATGTGTTGGTCAAGGGGAAAATGGAAGGTCAAATGGTAACACTAATAAATGTATATGCTCCACCGGACAGTGAGAAATATCTATTTGAAACGATCTTTGATATTATAGCGTTGGAAGGGGAGGGGGTCCTGATCTGTACAGGTGATTTCAATGTGGTACTGAATTATGACATAGACACGACTAGCACAAAGAAATGGAGGACAAACATTAGCAAATATATGAATATACATATGGCAGAATTAGGAATCATAGACATATAGAGAGCATTGAACACGCTAGATAGAGAATATACGCACTATTCACACCCGCACACAACATATTCAAGGATAGACTATTTTCTCATGACAACAGGGGACAGATATCGGGTGGAAGAATGCAGGATAGGAGTGACGGATATTTCAGATCATAGCGCAATATATCTGACAGTAAATCTTAAAAGTAGACAGAGGAATACAGTTTGGAGACTGAATGTAGGACTATTGAACAACAAAGGTTTGGTTAACCAGGTGAAGGAAGACATAATTAGATATAGAGAAGAGAACGATAATGGGGAGGTAGATCCAAACATTTTATGGGATGCACTAAAGGTAGTAATACGGGGAAAATTGATAGCAAAGACGGCATTACTCAAGAAGGCTAGAATAGGGACATACCAGAACTTGATAAAGAAGCTGAAAGAATTAGAGAAAGAACACCAAAGCTCAAAGAACCAGGAGACACTTAGAGAGGTTAAGGAAGTTAGAGGACAGATAAACAGGGAGCTGCTGTCAGAAATAGAGAAGAAAGCTAGATACATGAAACAGACATACTATGAAGGGGGACCGAGGGCGACCAGACTGTTAGCTAGACGAATTAGGACGCAACAAAAAATAAACACAATACATACAATAAGGGACACAAACACAAACAAAATACTGAGAGAACCAGCGGAAATAGAGAAGGCATTTGAAGAATATTATAGGAAACTATACACACAACCGATAGCGGCAGGGGAGGAGGAGATAGAAACATTTTTAGAAAAATTGGATTTACCATCAATAGGGAAGGAACAGAATGGAATATTAAATGCAGAAATCACAGAACAAGAAGTGGGGAATGCGATCAGTAGGGCAAAGAGTAGTAAGTCACCGGGTAGCGACGGATTCCCCTCGGAATTCTACAAGACATTTAGGCAGGAACTGAGCCCCATGTTAGAAGCAGCATTCAGACACACAATGGAAAAAGGCACAATGCCACCTTCATGGAAAGAGGCCATAATTACTACAATTCCAAAAGAAGGAAAAGATAGAGAACTGTGTAGTAGTTTCAGACCTGTGTCCATACTTAATGTAGATTACAAGATGTATACATCAATAATATCCAAAAGATTTGAGACATTTATGACAGATATAATAGACGAAGACCAGACTGGATTCATTAAAGGAAGGCAGACACAGGATAACATAAGGAAGACAGTGCAGATAGTAGAGGAGATACAAAAAGAAGGAGGAAGTGCAGTATTAGTTAGCCTAGATGCAGAAAAAGCCTTCGATAGTGTAAGCTGGTTATTTCTATATAAAGTATTAGAGAGATTTGGATTAGACAAAAACGCTATGAAAACAATTAGGGCATTATATCAAGAACCGACGGCTAGGATTAAGGTGAATGGTAGTCTGACGGACCGGATTAAACTAGAGAGAGCTACCAGACAGGGTTGTTGTCTTTCGCCGATGCTCTTCGATGTATTCATCGAACCACTGGCCCAACTAATTAGACAGACCAAAGACATCAAAGGGGTGGCGATAAGGGGGACGGAACATAAATTGGGATTATTCGCAGATGACGTGATAGTATATATGAGACAACCAGACACAAGCTTCCCGACACTGATGGATCTGCTGACAGAATATGGATATTACTCAGGGTATAGACTTAATGTGACAAAGACACAGACATTAGCACTGAACTACACACCAACGATAGAGATCAAAGAAAAATACAAAATCAAATGGGACATGGACAGGATCAAGTACCTAGGGGTGAACATCACAAGAGGGGGGGAGGGGCTATACGATGCAAACTATACACAGATAAATCAGAAAATCAAGAGAGATCTAGAAAGATGGACAGTGATGCCCCTAGATTTCAGTTCAAGGATCGAAATCATTAAGATGAACATATTACCAAGGTTACTATACCTATTTCAATCCCTACCTATATTAATACCACAAAAACAATTTAGGGAATGGGATAGACAGATATCAAGATTCATTTGGGGGGGGGGAAAGGCCAAGGATCAGATATGTGACTCTACAATTACCAAAGGAGAAAGGAGGATTGATTGATTGATTGATTGATTGAAGACTTTATTAACAGATTGCAGAATGGGTACAATACAGTACAGCTCAATACACACAATTGTTAAGGGGATGCAGACCAGAGAAAGACTTTCGTCTTGTTTACATCAGGGTCCCCCATTTTCAATTCATCAGGACATATATGACATACATATATGTATATATGTATATATTTATATATATGCCAACAGGGATGGCAGTACCCAGTTTAGAAAGCTATTACTATGCAGCACAGCTTAGAACAGTAGCATGCTGGTGCAATGTGAACTATGAGGCCAAATGGAAAGATATAGAAACCAAAAGAGAGGGATTCAAAGTGCAGGCACTGATAGGAGATAGGGAGCTGTTCAGAAGACAGGAACAACTACTAGATCCAATTACCAGATTCACTATAAACATATGGAACACAATAGTAAAGAAATACAAGCTAGAAAAAGAATCTAAGATACTGAGATGGATAGCACACGACAACAAATTCAGACCAGGGATAGAAGATCATGGGTTCAAGAGGTGGGAACGGGGGGGTATAACAGCAATGTGCACGATGACGGAAGGAGGGGAGATGCAGACTCTACAAAAATTGAAAGAAAGATACGGACTAGAGAATAGGGACCACTTTAGATATTTACAGATTAGGGACTACTATAACAAAGAAATAAAGCAAGATAGAGACAAAGAACAGAATTGGGTAATTAAGATAATGGTAAAGTCATACGAAGGACGGAAGGGGAGGGTGATATCAGCACTATATCAGGCAATAATGGACAGTAAGGGAAATACAACATTGTATGTGAAAGAAAAGTGGGAAAGAGAGTTGGAAATAGAGATAACAGAGGAGGAATGGTATGACACATGTAAGACACAACAAACAACCACAGGATCAAGGATATGAAGGGAGTTTGGGTGGAAAAATATAATTAGATACTTTATAACACCAGAAATACAGGGCAATTACACACCAGCAAAGAAAACATGTTGGAGGGAGTGTGGACAGGAAGGGGCGAACCATACACACATATTCTGGGGATGTCAGAAGATAAGGCACTACTGGGAAGAGATAGGAGGGATAATAAATGAAATAATAGGATACGAAATACCCCAGGGAGGCCAAGTGTTGTATTTGGGGAATCTGTCACAGGAAGGAATCCAAGGGGAAGACAAATATTTGATTAAGATATTGATAGTGGCAGCCAAGAAAGCTTTAACTAAACTGTGGTACAGGGTAGAAGTGCCGACAAAGGATCAATGGATAGAGTTGGTAGAGGGGATACAGGAAATGGAGAGAATCACACATCTGCTGAGGCTGCAAGAAGAAAAGTTTGAATGGAAATGGGGAAAATGGGAAGAATACAGGAGGGGAAGTAACGACATCACAGAGGTTTGAAAAGGATACAAGGAAATGAATAAAAATGTAAATAAATAATGCAAATGTGGAAGGGACCGAAGGACCCATGTCACACTTTTTCTTTACTAATTTTTTGTCTATTTGTTTTAATTTATGTACTGTGTATTGTCTATGAATGTTGTCTATGTATGTTGTTGAAAAAATGAAAATAAAAATTTAAGTTTAAAAAAAGAAAAGAAGTGGCGATTGGCTACACATGTGTCGGAGGAAGCATGTGATAGTCTCTGCCCTCCCAGACCGAGAACAGTAGGGGGCAGAGCATGCAACGACCAGGTATAGGGGATTGGGAATTGGCATAACGACTAAGGGGCCTTTCTCACTCACCAATCGGGGTCGAATCAGCGCCCCCGGGGAGGGGGGGGGAGTGTTCTCACTCAGATGGACACACCCCTTTTGGATGCGAAGCGGCGCTGATTCGGAATACCCCCCGCTGAACCTGGGACGGTTGAAATAGGTGGTTTCGGGTGCGGGCCAGTGGGAGCGGGGGGCGTGACACACACAACGTCGTTACTGTAATATGCTTTCATGCTTGCTTGAATTTCGGGCAGATAAAACCACACAGCAACAACTGGACAATACCCACAAAAACGATATTTATGGGCAATTTGAGAGTTCAGACCTCAACCAAAAACAAGCATTGTGGAGCCTCACAGCTCAGTGGATGAAAACATGAAGCCACATTCAGACCAGGCTGCAGAAACAAATTAGTGGGGGGGCATAAAATGTTCTCGGGGGGGCACAATTGTTTTTCAACACAGGTTCCCTTTTATACGTTTCAGCTGGGACAACGGCGCTGTGGCTTGCTTGCCGTTGCCCACGGTGCTGAACTAAACAGCAGAGAGGCAATTGAAAAATCTAATTTCTCTATCTTAAGAACATTCACTTATACAAAAACAGACTGAACGGATATATATAACAGACTTGCTGGGGCAGCGGACTGAGAGCAGGGGACACAGACAGGCTGGATAAGATGGTCAGGAAGGCCAATAGCGTGGTTAGGGTGTAGCTGGACGCCCTAGCGAGGGTGGCGGAGAGGAGGAGCCTTGCTAAGCTCCAGGCCATCAGGGAAAACCCCTCCCACCCACTATACACAGACTTGGCTGACAGGAGGAGCATGTATTGTTATAGGCTCACACTACCTAAATGCAGCACTGAACGGCACAGGAAGTCCTTCATTCCGACAGCCATCAGACTATACAATGCATCACTGTGCCTCACTGCATCACTGAGCAAAGAGTGACAGTTACCATCTTCCTGGACTCTTACTTTTTAAACAGCACTGTGCAATATTACACCTACTGTAGACTTCAGTATATTTTTACTGTATTTATTTACTGTATCTTTTATTCTATTTGTATTCTATTTCATTTTATTCTATTCTTAGGCCATTTGTTTTGTTATTCTTATTCGTGACTTGTTCTGTCTAAATGTTTAATGTTGAGTGATTTGGAGTGTCAAATTTCCCTCAGGATAATACATTTATATTCTATTCTATTCTATATCTTTGAAAAGTCTCCATTTATTCAACACTTCTGAATTCACTGACAAACTGAACTGAACTGACAAAAATAAAGTGCATAAAAAAGCAAACAAAATTCCTCCACAGGCTACTCACCATCATTAGTAGAGCGGCAAGCGGCGTTTGGGGACAGAGTGAAATCTTCTTAAAACACTGCCCCTCCACTCATTCCTGAACTTTTTTGTTAAGTCCTTCTCAAATGCCAACTGAATTAAATTGGCCTTGCGTCGATGAAGCATACTAAGGCGATGTTCTGTAAAGATGTTCTTGAGGGTAGAAAACGAATTCTCACACAGTGCCGTGCTAGCTTCAGTAGTGTTGTTGTTGACATCAGTGCCCACTAGGGCTAAGCATTTGGATAGTCTACTTTGATTGACAAAAAAAGAAAAAAAAAAAAATTATCAGGGTGGGCACAGCTGACTCAGTGGGCGGGCCAGGCCCCCCAATGCCCGCCCATGGCGCCGGGTCTGGCCACATTACAAACACACAGCACTTCCCTGGCTCGCATTAGGCCTGGCAATTTTGTTTGCCATGCTATGTCTATACATTGGTTTCTTGTTCGAATGCATTTATTTCTATTAGACCAGTGGTGCCCAACCAATCGGCCGTGGTCGACCAGTAGATCAATGACATGCAATGTAATTGCCACGAGCAATGGGATGTTGCGTTAGCCGTTAGCTTAGCGTTTAGCTGCTAGACACAATGCTATACTGTTATACTGGCATATTCCATTCACGTTAGCATGTAAGCTAACAAAACGGCGCTGATTAGACTAAACACCGCTTTTGGTGTTCAATTGTGTTGATGTTAGTTTTGTTTCATCAACAAATGAGAGGCAGAACACACAGTGAATGTATCCGTTTTGTTTATTGCACGTTCTTTGCTGAAAAATAAGTGCTACAGTGCCAGTGGCTATACTAGACTAGTACTAGGCTAAGCTAACTAGCGTTAGCCGTTAGCTTAGCGTTAGCCCTGGGAAACGCTCAAAAGCGAACTCTACAACACCATCCATTCGTGATAAAATGGGGTGGGTTATATTGACAAGGCTTGACAACAGAGGTTCAAATATAACTTCATATTTATTGCAAACGCAAACCGTAAACAAAACGAGAGCGCACCAAGACTGAGTGTGTACCAGTGCACGTGAGCGGCGCGGGGCGTGAGCGGCACGGGGAGCGGAGCGGGCGGTTTTGACGTGAGCGAGGAGTGGGTTTTAAAATGGGTCGGCGCGACGTCCGGAGCGAGAGTTCTCCTCCGCTCCAATCCACTCCAGGCCGCTCACAGTGGTTTAACACTGATGTAATGTACATGTAGTACAATGCCAAAGCAACAGATGGCGATGTACAAACATGAAGGCCATTTTCAACCAATGAGAAGGGTGAACCTGTGATATCCTGTTCAGGCTTTGTCACTCACATCCTGTTAGAAAAAGTTTTGACGCCATTGTTGTTGTCGTTAGCTTACATGCTAACGTTAATGGCAGCGACCATAGCATTATGGCTAGGCTAGCTATCATCGCTTAATAGAGCTAGTGAATGGATAAACAACGTTATTTAACATTGCAGAATGGGTACAATTACAATGCGGCTCAATACAAACAATTGTTAAGGGGCCCAGGGGGTGTAGACTGTTGTAGTTTGAGCTAATTTACACCATGCTCCAAAAATAATAAAAAATCTGCCGAGCGATGTGGCACGGGGAGCGGGGAGCGCTCGATTCAACCCAGGTGGCCAAAAAGTTCCGGCCCATTAATGGCCTGTATCCGGCAGGCCGGAAGAAATTAGTCGGCCCAAGTCCGGCTGCCAGAGTCGGCCAAGTAGGCGGCAATGACTGACTGGCCGATTCCGGCCCGAGTACACTGGGCCAGGTCCGGGGTTGCCGGAAGCGGTGAACGTCCGGATCGGCCCAGTAGGCGGCAATGACTGACTGGCCGATTCCGGCCCGAGTACACTGGGCCATGTCCGGGGTTGCCGGAAGCGGTGAACGTTGGCGGAATCGGCCCAGTAGGCGGCAATGACTGACTGGCCGATTCCGGCCCGAGTACACTGGGCCATGTCCGGGGTTGCCGGAAGCGGTGAACGTCCGGTTGCCTAAAGCAGCCCAGATGCGACCCACACACGCTGGGCCAGGTTTGGTTGCCCGAAGCCTAGCCGACACTGCCAATGCAATACTGGTACTACACAGTAAATTACGCAGAGTAGATTTGACTCAAACTGAGTAAAGAAATTTTACTCAGTTTGAGTGAAATGTACTCAGTTTGAGTCAGCGGAATTTACTGTGTACCCATCTGCCAGAGCTACTCCACTATCTGCCTATGACCGTACATTACCGGAAATACAGTAGGAAATGGTTGATTAGTAATACAATGCCACATATCTTCCCTTTACCAATTCAGTATTGGCATGTCCCTCATTGAAAAATTCAGAAGTTTACATGCCGTCTCCTACCTCACTGAAATATATTCTCAATGTATGTGCATATTGTACACAATATACATCATTCTGCAGTGAAGCTCAAATATCAAGTAAAGTAACAATGCTACTTTTTCCAGTTAAAAATGACAACTTGAATAGATATTTAAACATTTATTAGCAAATGAAATATCACATTTGACTTTACTGGGCCATTACACCCAAAATGAGGTTTAATCAAAATCAACATCACAATAAATCATGTACAGATAAATTACTCAAATGCACATAAGCATGAATGATCAGTTTCAATTTTTTTCTACCTATGGTGGTAATTACTACCTTCAAAAAAATAAAAAATAAACATTTGAATATCCATTATTGCTCATTATGTAAATATACCTACACCAACATACATATAGAATAATGTATTCTCTCTCTCTCTCTGTGAACACTAGTAAACATTTATTACCATAAAACAAGCCTTGAGAGATAATTACATGTAACAAAATAAAATAGTCCATACACGCAACATGGGTGTAAAGAACGAAGTGCAATTAGTCAAAAGTACATTTGTACTTTACTTGAGTAGTATTAGGTTTGCGGATTGGTCCTTGTGCAAGACTATAGATATATAATCATTGTTACAACTCAATTGTACCCCTGTAACAGTCTTCTCCCAGAGTCCATACCCAACATGTGTGTGCAGGGGTGTAAAGAACGAAGTGCAATTAGTCAAAAGTACATTTGTACTTTACTTGAGTAGTATTAGGTTTGCGGATTGGTCCTTGTGCAAGACTATAGATATATAATCATTGTTACAACTCAATAACAGTCTTCTCCCAGAGTCCATACCCAACATGTGTACGAGAGATAATTAACAAAACATGTAACAAAATAAAATAGTCCATACACGCAACATGGGTGTAAAGAATGAAGTGCAATTAGTCAAAAGTACATTTGTACTTTACTTGAGTAGTGCGGATTGGTCCTTGTGCAAGACTATAGAAGGCGGGGATCTTTGATTAAACACTGCTATCAGAAGAATAGACAGTCAGAAAAAATGTTTGTACTTTTAACTAAGTACATTTAAAAGTAGAAACTTTAGTAGAGACTTTTACTCATGTGTTTTACTTGAGTACAATTTTGAGACGGTACCCATACTTTCACTTAAAACTCCCAACATTTTGTGAAATTAGCAGTCTTCTCCAGAGAGAGACAAGAAGATAGATACCAGTCTCCTCTCTGTGCGTCGAGTAGAAAGCTATCTGGCTGCATGTTAGCCTAGCTTAGTACAATGAATGGAAGCGGGCATGACTGGTTAGCCTAGGCATTGTCCAACTAACACCTCTCCCGAAGGCTATACACAGTCATGTCCGCTTCCATTCATTGTGCTAAGCCAGATAGATTTCTACTCAATGCACAGATACGAGACTGGTATACATCTTCTTGTCTCTCTCTGGAGAAGACTGTAAGCATGAATATGATCAGTTCAAAATGTTGTCTACCTATGGTGTAGAGGAAACAATTTTGTCTTTCAGATCCTTTACTTAGGGATGGCTGGGGGATTTACTGTGTGTTTGCATGTGTATACGACAGTGGTTTGGTCGGTAGAGCAGTCGTCTTTATCCGGAGGTTCCCGGTTTGATTTCCCGCTCCTGGATAGATAGAAAGATAGACAGAGAAAAGTAGGGGGAGGGGACAGATAGTTAGTTCAGGGATGTGATTGTGCCTTAAGAAAAAAACATGAAAATCTTCTAAATGATATTCTTTTATTTATATATTATAAACACTCCATTTGAATGAATGAACACCTTTTATTTGTATAGATTGAACTGTTCCCAGGGAAGAGGAAGGTGGGAGAGGAAAGGGACAAAGAAAATGCATCAAATATCTCAGTGTCCCCCTAAACAATTTGAAGGGGGTCATCGGACCCCTCCCAAGTCATCCTGGCTCAAACACTAACGGTAGGACCTTATCTTTTCTTCTTTGCAACCAGATTGTGCAACACCTGTAACCGCCTCCTCTAGTCTTGCCTACTGCGAAGGGCTGCAGTTGGACTAATGGACTCTTTCGCTCTCAAGTCGATTTTGAGAATGAAGGTGCACGTGGTGACATTTCTCCATCTGCTTCTTGGTTATGTCTAGGTTGGCTTCTGTACCTCATGCTTGAGAGTTTGATGTTTCTACAGAGCGGTACACTGGTGTCACCAGGGTGGAGTTTTCAATACAGTCTTCACTGTGATAAATCAACAATTATTGGAAAGATTATTTGTGTCATGCACAAAGTATAGATGTCCTGACTTGCAAACACTAGTTTGCCAACATGAAATCTGTGGAGTGGTTAAAGTGTAGTTTTAATGACTTCAACATTCAGTAAGTATGTAAACGTAGACAGACAGACAGACAGACCACAACTTACTAAGAAGGAACTGCTAATTGTCTCAAGGCCCAATCTCTCCTTCCTCCATCTCTATCTGCCGAGAGCTGAAGCCACCTTTTAGTATAGCGCTCTACATCTGCATCAGATGCACTTTTAGTGCCCGCATTGAGTCTCACGGACCCTAAAAAAAGACAAAGAATGGGACAGGTGAAGCCCTATCATAAGAAACTTCCATTAACTTTTTTTTTTAATGCTTTCTTGATACTCATCCAACTATAAGTGTTTTGAGAGTCGGTCAGAGTGATGAAGGCATTAGATTTACATCGGCTCAAAGCTCAAATAAATCAAGGATGTGATTTTTCCGGCCTGAAAATGTGATCCACGTGAATCCACGTACATTTCCGTGCCAATTCATATTTAAAGTATACAGACATGAATGGTATCAATCTCCTCAACTCTGGTGGACCAAGAACATACCACCATAGGTAGACAATTGGAAACTGATCATATTCATGATAGCAAAAAAAAGAAGAAAAAGCATAAGGCCTAGTGCGTAGAAGTAGCCCTAATCATGATCAAGTAACCAAATATATAATAATAAATAGAATGGGAGAAAAAAAGTAGATAAAAAAAAAGGGCCATAGGTCAAAAGTCTCAGCAAATGTCAATTCCTCAAATATACATTTTCACCTACCAATTTTTCCTTATAAACATCCTCCTGTGCAATGCGCTCATCAAGGGTTCTCAGGTCATCCAGGGTGGAAAGTGGTAACATCGTAAATGGAAGGCCATCTGGGACGGTTGCTGCTGCACCATTTTTTAGCAGTAAGGTGTGCATTTCCTTTATCATTTGATTAGTCGTTGCCACAGTAGTTAAAATCTCATGGAGAATAGCTGTAAAAAACAAACACACTTAACAAGTTAATATCTGAGATTTGGAAACACAGTAACATCACTACAATAAACTCAAACCGGTCTACATATAAATCAGAAAATCTGACAGGTTTTAAAGAATGTATCCAGTCCATATTATCTTAATTTGGAGGCCTAACCAAAAGTAAGCATATCTAAAATGTCACAAAAATCATTACATAGGGAAATTGGGTGCAGAACTGTGGTAAACTAACGGTTCTGAACTGAGACACAAATATCCATTGTCTTGAGTCATGGTTCCCTATTTCGTGTCAAGGTCTCACCCCCCCAGATGCAACACTTTGAATGAGATGTACTGTGTAGTAGTAATTGCTGTAGAACACTTACGATCACAGTCGGTTTCGGTTAGCCTGGGCCGGGTACGGGGTGCCACGCTAGGTGTGGGAGCTGTAGGACGGATTGGCGATAGAGATGGAGAAAAGTAGGAGGGGACAGTTACAGTTAGTTAGATTGACAGTACACTGGTGTCATCACCGGTGTGGCTGTGCCACAGTGGATTTTTCAATACAGATATGCAACACTTGAGATTTACTGTGTAGTAGTAATTGCTGTAGAACACTTACGATCACAGTCGGTTTCGGTTAGCCTGGGCCGGGTACGGGGTGCCACGCTAGGTGTGGGAGCTGTAGGACGGATTGGCGATAGAGATGGAGAAAAGTAGGAGGGGACAGTTACAGTTAGTTAGATTGACAGTACACTGGTGTCATCACCGGTGTGGCTGTGCCACAGTGGATTTTTCAATACAGATATGCAACACTTGAGATTTACTGTGTAGTAGTAATTGCTGTAGAACACTTACGATCACAGTCGGTTTCGGTTAGCCTGGGCCGGGTATGGGGTGCCACGCTAGGTGTGGGAGCTGTAGGATGGATTGGCGATAGAGATGGAGAAAAGTAGGAGGGGACAGTTACAGTTAGTTAGATTGACAGTACACTGGTGTCATCACCGGTGTGGCTGTGCCACAGTGGATTTTTCAATACAGATATGCAACACTTGAGATTTACTGTGTAGTAGTAATTGCTGTAGAACACTTACGACTTAGCCTGGGCCGGGTAGGGGTTGCCAGGCTAGGTGTGGTGGCAGCTAGTACGGATTGGCGATAGAGAAAATAAGTAGGAGGGGACAGTTACAGTTAGTTAGATTGACAGTACACTGGTGTCATCACCGGTGTGGCTGTGCCACAGTGGATTTTTCAATACAGATATGCAACACTTGAGATTTACTGTGTAGTAATAATTGCTGTAGAACACTTACGACTTAGCCTGGGCCGGGTAGGGGTTGCCAGGCTAGGTGTGGTGGCAGCTAGTACGGATTGGCGATAGAGAAAATAAGTAGGAGGGGACAGTTACAGTTAGTTAGATTGACAGTACACTGGTGTCATCACCGGTGTGGCTGTGCCACAGTGGATTTTTCAATACAGATATGCAACACTTGAGATTTACTGTGTAGTAATAATTGCTGTAGAACACTTACGACTTAGCCTGGGCCGGGTAGGGGTTGCCAGGCTAGGTGTGGTGGCAGCTAGTACGGATTGGCGATAGAGAAAATAAGTAGGAGGGGACAGTTACAGTTAGTTAGATTGACAGTACACTGGTGTCATCACCGGTGTGGCTGTGCCACAGTGGATTTTTCAATACAGATATGCAACACTTGAGATTTACTGTGTAGTAATAATTGCTGTAGAACACTTACGACTTAGCCTGGGCCGGGTAGGGGTTGCCAGGCTAGGTGTGGTGGCAGCTAGTACGGATTGGCGATAGAGAAAATAAGTAGGAGGGGACAGTTACAGTTAGTTAGATTGACAGTACACTGGTGTCATCACCGTTGTGGCTGTGCCACAGTGGATTTTTCAATACAGATATGCAACACTTGAGATTTACTGTGTAGTAATAATTGCTGTAGAACACTTACGACTTAGCCTGGGCCGGGTAGGGGTTGCCAGGCTAGGTGTGGTGGCAGCTAGTACGGATTGGCGATAGAGAAAATAAGTAGGAGGGGACAGTTACAGTTAGTTAGATTGACAGTACACTGGTGTCATCACCGGTGTGGCTGTGCCACAGTGGATTTTTCAATACAGATATGCAACACTTGAGATTTACTGTGTAGTAATAATTGCTGTAGAACACTTACGACTTAGCCTGGGCCGGGTAGGGGTTGCCAGGCTAGGTGTGGTGGCAGCTAGTACGGATTGGCGATAGAGAAAATAAGTAGGAGGGGACAGTTACAGTTAGTTAGATTGACAGTACACTGGTGTCATCACCGGTGTGGCTGTGCCACAGTGGATTTTTCAATACAGATATGCAACACTTGAGATTTACTGTGTAGTAATAATTGCTGTAGAACACTTACGACTTAGCCTGGGCCGGGTAGGGGTTGCCAGGCTAGGTGTGGTGGCAGCTAGTACGGATTGGCGATAGAGAAAATAAGTAGGAGGGGACAGTTACAGTTAGTTAGATTGACAGTACACTGGTGTCATCACCGGTGTGGCTGTGCCACAGTGGATTTTTCAATACAGATATGCAACACTTGAGATTTACTGTGTAGTAATAATTGCTGTAGAACACTTACGACTTAGCCTGGGCCAGGTACGGGGTGCCACGCTAGGTGTGGGAGCTGTAGGACGGATTGGCGATTCGATTTGCGGTGCAGGGGGAAAATGCCCTTGAGGTTGCTCATCCTCATCGTCACTTGAGAGCAATCTTTTTGTGCCTCTATTGAACAAAAGTACTAGTGTTGGCCATTTCATAATGTACAAACAGTACTAACTAAGTCTCTGCTTCAGAAAGGTTTAGCCCAATAAGTACACATATCATCTAATGAAATATTAAGTGTTTTATAGACAACTTTTGCCTTTCACCCATAAAGTGGGTGAGTTAACCTGATGCTGCCAGATGGTTTGTTTCACAGAACCATCTGGGTACACTCCACATTAAAAATAGGGAAGCGGCTGTGTGCCTAGGTTACTACTGTACCTAATTTATGTATTAGAGTGTATTCAATTTATTACCTTCTCTTCCTTTTTTATGCGATGGACGTGTGTCCTCCTCATCATCAGTCTGAAGGTCAGACGTCTGCAGTGCCCTCGAGAGCAGCATCCGTGCCTCACTAAATGTATCTGGGATTAAAAAAAAATTTATCATTAATGCAATTCATTAAGTAAATCTAATGCCAGTTGTGGTTGGTATTTTATTTTTATTTTTTTTATTGGTCTTTTTCCCCCTCCATTTTCCTCCGATTTTCTCCCATCCCAATGTTAGTCGTATGCCAATTCCCAGTCCCTTCCTGGTCGCTGCGCTTTACCCCCCACAGTCAGATCATTTGGGAGAGTGGAGGCTACCACGTGCTTCCTCCGACACACGTCCAGCCAATCACCGCTTCTTTTCACCTGGCAGCGCGGATTCTCATTGAGAGGGCGTAGCGTGTGGGAGGACCACACTATCCCCCTCACGTCCAATCCGCGCTTAGCAGGCGCCCCGACCGAACTGTAGGAGTCGCTGTTTACAACGACCCGGACCCACCCCGCCAGCTTCTCCCACCCTCTGATACAGCCAATTGTATCAGTGCAGACGGCCAGCCAAGCTGGTGACAACCCCGGAGCTGTGAGCTGGATTCGAACAGGCGAACCAAGCTCACAGCTCCGGGGCTGGTGACGAACGCAATCTCCGCTCGACCACCTAACCGCCTTGTGGTTGGTATTTGTAACAATTAAATAAACAATTAATTAAATCATTAAATAAATTGCACTTGTCCTAATAAACTAACCTACACTGTAGCACTCAACACTTTGATGAACATTGTTAGTCAGCTGATAGAGTGTTGCCCTTCACCTTCCTGATGACTTGTCGTACAGAACTTGTAAGTCGCTTTGGATAAAAGCGTCAGCTAAATGACTAAATGTAAATATAAAATCATACTTTTAGTTGCCCTGATCCTCCTGATAGTATACGTTCTCCAGGATGCCTCTGGAAGTTCTTCTTGTGTAACTGCAACGTTGCAGCGATTCCTGGATTCAAACGGAGGCCAGTAGCACTTGTCATCAGCCACCCATGAAGCTGGAACCACCTCCGTCTCATCATTGGCTCCATTTTCACCCACAAAGTCCACAATGTGGAACATTATCTTAACAGAAAGGGATTGAAAAAGAATATGCAACTATAAGAATTTAAACTTTACAATAATTTAATATATTATAGGACTATTTTTTTTATTATATATGTGTAAACAGTAGCATAATATGGGCTGGTAGCAGATTGGCAAACATACATCAATTTGCTGTTGTACTCTGGCTCATGGACCATTTTTGCTGCCACAGCAATCTTCTCAACATGCACGGCCGTCCGCTCTCCAGCTGTGAATGTTGGATGAATCCAGCCGCGGTGATGTCCTGCTCTTACATCCAAATACAGTCTTCTGCTAGAAACAGCACCGGTCACTCAAAGCTCCATTCAGTTCCTGAAGCATTAGCTTCACTTTAGCTTTGCTACACTGTCCCCTCGCAGTGTCAATTGCAGTCCTGCACTGTATGAAGAGAATCCATGGCGCTGCTGAAACAGTAATCCACTCCATTTCTTAAATAATTCCAACGAGCACAATTGCCCCATAAAAAAAAATAAAAATAAAAGGCGAGTAGAGCCAATACCAGCGGTTGGTGGAAATTAGGCAATAGAGAGAAGATTTCATGAAACGCTCCCAAACACTTGGAAAACACAAGGCCCCCCCCCCCCAGAACCGACATTGCCTAGTTCACTACCGTCAGGAAACAACTGACTGTTGTTGTGCTCGTGATACTGCCAAGTTGCAGTGATCCCTGGATTCATACGGAGGCCAGTAGCATTTGTCATCAGCCACCCATGAAGCTGGAACCACCTCAGTCTCATCATTCGCTCCATTTTCTTCCTCACACACAAAGTCCACAATGTGGAACATTATCTTAACAACAACTCCTTAACTTAATTATCTCCAACAACTCCCAAACGTTCCTGTAAACATGTTGTGACCTGTGTATTTACCACGTCTCCCAGTCACACAAGTCACACGAGTCTCCCAGTCACACAAGTCTCCCAGTCACACAAGTCTCCCAGTCACACAAGTCTCCCAGTCACATGAGTCTCAGTCACACAAGTCTCCAAGTCACACAAGTCACACGAGTCTCCCAGTCACACAAGTCTCCCAGTCACACAAGTCTCCAAGTCACACAAGTCTCCAAGTCACACGAGTCTCCAAGTCACACGAGTCTCCAAGTCACACGAGTCTCCAAGTCACACGAGTCTCCAAGTCACACAAGTCTCCCAGTCACACAAGTCTCCCAGTCACACAAGTCACACGAGTCTCCCAGTCACACAAGTCTCCCAGTCACACAAGTCTCCAAGTCACACGAGTCTCCAAGTCACACAAGTCTCCCAGTCACACAAGTCTCCAAGTCACACAAGTCTCCCAGTCACACAAGTCTCCAAGTCACACGAGTCTCCAAGTCATACAAGTCTCCCAGTCACACAAGTCTCCAAGTCACACAAGTCTCCCAGTCACACAAGTCTCCAAGTCACACGAGTCTCCAAGTCACACAAGTCTCCCAGTCACACAAGTCTTCCAGTCACACAAGTCTCCAAGTCACACAAGTCTCCAAGTCACAAGAGTCTCCAAGTCACACAAGTCTCCCAGTCACACAAGTCTCCCAGTCACACAAGTCTTCCAGTCACACAAGTCTCCCAGTCACACAAGTCTTCCAGTCACACAAGTCTCCAAATCACACAAGTCTCCAAGTCACAAGAGTCTCCAAGTCACACAAGTCTCCCAGTCACACAAGTCTCCCAGTCACACAAGTCTTCCAGTCACACAAGTCTCCAAGTCACACAAGTCTCCAAGTCACAAGAGTCTCCAAGTCACAAGAGTCTCCAAGTCACAAGAGTCTCCAAGTCACAAGAGTCTCCAAGTCACAAGATTCTCCAAGTCACAAGTCTCCAAGTCACACAAGTCTCCAAGTCACACAAGTCTCCAAGTCACAAGAGTCTCCAAGTCACAAGAGTCTCCAAGTCACACAAGTCTCCAAGTCACAAGAGTCTCCAAGTCACAGGAGTCTCCAAGTCACAAGAGTCTCCAAGTCACACAAGTCTCCCAGTCACACAAGTGACTTGGAGACTTGTGTGACTGGGAGACTTGTGTGACTGGGAGACTTCTGTGACTTGGAGACTTGTGTGTCTGGGAGACTTGTGTGACTGGGAGACTTGTGTGTCTGGGAGACTTGTGTGACTTGTGTCACTTGGAGACTTGTGTGACTGAGACTTGTGTGACTGGGAGACTTGTGTGACTGGGAGACTTGTGTGACTGGGAGACTTGTGTGACTGGGAGACTCGTGTGACTTGTGTGACTGGGAGACGTGGTAAATACACAGGTCACAAATATGTTTACATGAACGTTTGGGAGTTGTATTTTGATTGTATATTTCCTGACTGTAGTGAACTAGGCTAGCCTAGCTAAGCTGCATGTTAGCCTAGCACAATGAATGGAAGCGGACATGACTGGGTAGCCATTGTATATTTTCTGACTGTAGTGAACTAGCCTAGCTAAGCTGCATGTTAGCCTAGCACAATGAATGGAAGCGGACATGACTGGGTAGCCGTCGGGAGAGGTGTTAGTTGGACAATGCCTAGGCTAACCAGTCATGCCCGCTTCCATTCATTGTGCTAAGCTAGGCTATCATTGTGCTAAGACTGAGCGAATTCTCGTGTAACTGCAATGTTGCAGCGATTCCTGGATTCAAACGGAGGCCAGTAGCACTTGTCATCAGCCACCCATGAAGCTGGAACCACCTCCGTCTCATCATTGGCTCCATTTTCACCCACAAAGTCCACAATGTGGAACATTATCTTAACAGAAAGGGATTGAAAAAGAATATGCAACTATAAGAATTTAAACTTTACAATAATTTAATATATTATAGGACTATTTTTTTTATTATATATGTGTAAACAGTAGCATAATATGGGCTGGTAGCAGATTGGCAAACATACATCAATTTGCTGTTGTACTCTGGCTCATGGACCATTTTTGCTGCCACAGCAATCTTCTCAACATGCACGGCCGTCCGCTCTCCAGCTGTGAATGTTGGATGAATCCAGCCGCGGTGATGTCCTGCTCTTACATCCAAATACAGTCTTCTGCTAGAAACAGCACCGGTCACTCAAAGCTCCATTCAGTTCCTGAAGCATTAGCTTCACTTTAGCTTTGCTACACTGTCCCCTCGCAGTGTCAATTGCAGTCCTGCACTGTATGAAGAGAATCCATGGCGCTGCTGAAACAGTAATCCACTCCATTTCTTAAATAATTCCAACGAGCACAATTGCCCCATAAAAAAAAAATAAAATAAAAGGCGAGTAGAGCCAATACCAGCGGTTGGTGGAAATTAGGCAATAGAGAGAAGATTTCATGAAACGCTCCCAAACACTTGGAAAACACAAGGCCCCCCCCCCCAGAACCGACATTGCCTAGTTCACTACCGTCAGGAAACAACTGACTGTTGTTGTGCTCGTGATACTGCCAAGTTGCAGTGATCCCTGGATTCATACGGAGGCCAGTAGCATTTGTCATCAGCCACCCATGAAGCTGGAACCACCTCAGTCTCATCATTCGCTCCATTTTCTTCCTCACACACAAAGTCCACAATGTGGAACATTATCTTAACAACAACTCCTTAACTTAATTATCTCCAACAACTCCCAAACGTTCCTGTAAACATGTTGTGACCTGTGTATTTACCACGTCTCCCAGTCACACAAGTCACACGAGTCTCCCAGTCACACAAGTCTCCCAGTCACACAAGTCTCCCAGTCACACAAGTCTCCCAGTCACATGAGTCTCAGTCACACAAGTCTCCAAGTCACACAAGTCACACGAGTCTCCCAGTCACACAAGTCTCCCAGTCACACAAGTCTCCAAGTCACACAAGTCTCCAAGTCACACGAGTCTCCAAGTCACACGAGTCTCCAAGTCACACAAGTCTCCAAGTCACACGAGTCTCCAAGTCACACAAGTCTCCCAGTCACACAAGTCTCCCAGTCACACAAGTCACACGAGTCTCCCAGTCACACAAGTCTCCCAGTCACACAAGTCTCCAAGTCACACGAGTCTCCAAGTCACACAAGTCTCCCAGTCACACAAGTCTCCAAGTCACACAAGTCTCCCAGTCACACAAGTCTCCAAGTCACACGAGTCTCCAAGTCATACAAGTCTCCCAGTCACACAAGTCTCCAAGTCACACAAGTCTCCCAGTCACACAAGTCTCCAAGTCACACGAGTCTCCAAGTCACACAAGTCTCCCAGTCACACAAGTCTTCCAGTCACACAAGTCTCCAAGTCACACAAGTCTCCAAGTCACAAGAGTCTCCAAGTCACACAAGTCTCCCAGTCACACAAGTCTCCCAGTCACACAAGTCTTCCAGTCACACAAGTCTCCCAGTCACACAAGTCTTCCAGTCACACAAGTCTCCAAATCACACAAGTCTCCAAGTCACAAGAGTCTCCAAGTCACACAAGTCTCCCAGTCACACAAGTCTCCCAGTCACACAAGTCTTCCAGTCACACAAGTCTCCAAGTCACACAAGTCTCCAAGTCACAAGAGTCTCCAAGTCACAAGAGTCTCCAAGTCACAAGAGTCTCCAAGTCACAAGAGTCTCCAAGTCACAAGTCTCCAAGTCACACAAGTCTCCAAGTCACACAAGTCTCCAAGTCACAAGAGTCTCCAAGTCACAAGAGTCTCCAAGTCACACAAGTCTCCAAGTCACAAGAGTCTCCAAGTCACAGGAGTCTCCAAGTCACAAGAGTCTCCAAGTCACACAAGTCTCCCAGTCACACAAGTGACTTGGAGACTTGTGTGACTGGGAGACTTGTGTGACTGGGAGACTTCTGTGACTTGGAGACTTGTGTGTCTGGGAGACTTGTGTGACTGGGAGACTTGTGTGTCTGGGAGACTTGTGTTACTTGTGTCACTTGGAGACTTGTGTGACTGAGACTTGTGTGACTGGGAGACTTGTGTGACTGGGAGACTTGTGTGACTGGGAGACTTGTGTGACTGGGAGACTCGTGTGACTTGTGTGACTGGGAGACGTGGTAAATACACAGGTCACAAATATGTTTACATGAACGTTTGGGAGTTGTATTTTGATTGTATATTTCCTGACTGTAGTGAACTAGGCTAGCCTAGCTAAGCTGCATGTTAGCCTAGCACAATGAATGGAAGCGGACATGACTGGGTAGCCATTGTATATTTTCTGACTGTAGTGAACTAGCCTAGCTAAGCTGCATGTTAGCCTAGCACAATGAATGGAAGCGGACATGACTGGGTAGCCGTCGGGAGAGGTGTTAGTTGGACAATGCCTAGGCTAACCAGTCATGCCCGCTTCCATTCATTGTGCTAAGCTAGGCTATCATTGTGCTAAGACTGAGCGAATTTTCCAAAATGTTGGCGTGTTCCTTTAAACTGTATAGAGTTAGCTGTATAAAGTTGTCTATAAAACACTTAATATTTCATTAGATGATATGTGTACTTATTGGGCTAAACCTTTCTGAAGCAGAGACTTAGTTAGTACTGTTTGTACATTATGAAATGGCCAACACTAGTACTTTTGTTCAATAGAGGCACAAAAAGATTGCTCTCAAGTGACGATGAGGATGAGCAACCTCAAGGGCATTTAACTAAACAATTTTGTCTTTCAGATCCTTTACATAGATTTTAACTACTGTGGCAACGACTAATCAAATGATAAAGGAAATGCACACCTTACTGCTAAAAAATGGTGCAGCAGCATTTATATTTGAGGAATTGACATTTGCTGAGACTTTTGACCTATGGCCCTTATTTATTATATATTTGGTTACTTGATCATGATTAGGGCTACTTCGACGCACTAGGCCTTATGCTTTTTCTTCTTTTTTTTGCTATCATGAATATGATCAGTTTCCAATTGTCTACCTATGGTGGTATGTTCTTGGTCCACCACTCCTGAATGAAGTGTAGAGGAAACTAAACAATTTTGTCTTTCAGATCCTTTACTTGGCGATGGCTGGGGGATTGACTGTTAAAGAAACTGTTTGGAGGACTATGGCGAAACTAGTGACAAACCAGCTGGCCAAGAAAATTAACTGGCGTGGGGCAAATGGCAAGCAGGCCTTCGAGATTGTGATAGATTAAACCACTGCTAGTTATGTACTTTAATTACTGGCCAGACAAAAAACGTTCCAAATCAATATAATCCAACCGGTAATGGTTCTGCAATCGCCGACGTTGTCCAATCCTGTCCACATGTGCACATCCTGTGCCCTCCAACCAAACAAGGCCACTGGCCATGACAACATCCCCTCCAAATTCCTCAGAAACTCAGCAGCAGCCATCACCCCAGTCATCACACACATAATAAACCTTTCCATAAAACAGGGACACGTCCCCAAGGACTTCAAAATTGCGAGAGTAACACCCCTGCACAAAAAGGGCAGCAAATTAGACCCGGGTAACTACCGCCCTGTTTCTATCCTTACATCCATCTCGAAAGTCATGGAAAAAATAGTATACGAACAGATCGAAAAGTACCTTGCGGAAAAAAATCTAATCTATGAATTCCAATCTGGCTTCAGAACATCCCACTCCACTGACACATGCCTTCTCTACTTGAACGACCACATCAAACAAGAGGTGGACGCGGGCAAATACTGCGGCATGGTCATGCTGGACCTACAAAAGGCCTTCGACACTGTCAATCACACCATTCTGATTGACAAGCTAAAAGCAATTGGTTTTGATAGTTTATCAGTGAGCTGGATACAATCCTACCTGGAGGGGAGGGAACAGATGGTGGAAGTAAACGGTACCCTATCCCCCCCCCCTCACAGTGAGCTGTGGTGTTCCACAAGGAAGCATACTAGGACCGCTACTATTCCTAATTTATGCAAATGACATGTCGTCAGCTTGTGACTGCAACTTGTTCCTGTTTGCGGACAACTCAGCCCTGCTGGTCTCTGACAAGAACAAGTTACAGGTTGAAAAAGCCCTCAGCTCGGAACTAGGCAAAATCTGCATATGGCTCGCCGACAACAAACTATCATTACACATGGGCAAAACAGAGTCCATTCTCTTCGGTTCAAATAACAAACTCAGCAAGACCGACGGCTTCTCGGTTACAGTGGGTGACGATATTATCACAAGGAAAGATGAAATTACCTACCTGGGTTCCATCCTAGAGGCTAATCTTTCCTGTGACAAAATGGCATCCAATGTAATAAAAAAAGTCAACCAACGAACGCGATTCTTGTACCGGATCTCCTCTCTGGTAAACAAGAATACCCTGAAGACTCTAGCAGGAGCACTCATTCAAGGGTACTACGACTATGCTTGCACCTCATGGTACCAAAGCACCTCAAAGGCACTAAAAAACAAATTACAAACATCTCAAAACAAGCTAGTCAGACTACTACTTGACCTGACTCCTAGAACCCACCTCACCCCTGCCCACTTTGACAACCTAGGATGGCTTAGAGTAGACGACAGAGTACAACAACTTGCAATGGGCCTGGTCTACAAGATACACTACGCGACCAAGGTACCCATGTACATGTCAAAATACTTCCCAAAGGTCAGTGAATACCACGATCACAACACCAGAGGGAGCTCCACAAATCATGTAAAACCCAGATTCGGCTCAAACAAGGGACTAAACACGTTTCGCAATTATGCCACATCAATGTGGAACGCCCTGCCTAAAGCTGTAAAGGAATGTGAATCACTACCCACCTTCAAAAACACTCTCAAAAAACACCTACGTGAGACTGCAATTCGAAACTGGCCCCTACAAATGTCCTAACCTAGTTGTACAGTAATTGACCAAGTAAGGCTTTGTCAATATTCCAATGTACAGTGTAAAATGTGTGTGTGTCCCCTACCCAACCCCCCCCCCCCCACCTCCAATGTACAGCCCTCACCCAACCTACCCAACCCCACCCCACCCAACCAACCTCCTCCAATGTACAGTTTATACGCCAAATGTATATACACTCCTTTTCTGGACACTTTTGTATCACAAACAGTACTGTATTTGCAAATCTGATATGTCATAAATGTATAGATGTAGCAGTACTGTCTATCTGTATGTCATGTATGTCATATATGTTATGATGAATTGAAAATGGGGGACCCTGATGTAAACAAGACGAAAGTCTTTCTCTGGTCTGCATCCCCTTAACAATTGTATGTATTGAGCTGTACTGTACTGTACCCATTCTGCAATCTGTTAATAAACTTTTCAATCAATCAATCAATCAATGTCCAACGGTTCTCCGTCTAGGCCTCCTCGGGTGTGGGCACGTATTTAGGCCACACAGCCTGGATAAGGTACACTAGCTAAAACACGACGAACCGCGGGGTAATGCTACACATGAACGAACTGTGGCCGCACGATATACAATAAATGAACGACTATTTACTTCACATTAGATTAGGTCGAACTTGACGTTACTGCATTAAACTCTGACACTTTACTATTCTATTCGCACATGGCTCTCAACGCTCTGTTAGACGCACGGTTGCTCACTTCACTGTTACCGACCACAGACAGACTTTGGCGAAACTAGTGACAAACCAAGAAAATTAACTGGCGTGGGGCAAATGGCAAGCACTTCGAGCCACTTGCAATTAAAGATGTTGTCCTGAGTAAGTTTTGCTTTATTATTATATGGTTTCTTAATCTTCTAAAGGAATAGTTCAACATTTTGGGTAATATGCGTATTTGCTTTCTTGACCAGAGTTGAGGAGATTGATACCATTCATGTCTGTATACTTTAAATATGAATTGGCACGGAAATGTACGTGGATTCACGTGGATCACATGATGATACTGATATTTTTTCAATCCCTTGGACCTAGCCTTTGCCTATTACACACAAGGCAGTGTGGTTTTCTTTCAGGGTTTTCTCCCTTAGCCTTTGCGTATCCCTACGCACACACACAAGGCAGTGCGGCACCCTGTAGGCCTAGGTAGGGAGGCTAAAGGGGGTACTAACACTTGCCCAAGGTGGACCCTCAGACTAGTGGAGGGAATGAGTTGTCTTACTTCTCCATTCTAGTTCGGCTTCCGCTAGAACTAGCCACTGCCCTTGACAACGGAATTAATTTAAAAAAAATCTCCCAGATACATTCATTGGGCACTAGTTAGTTTATATGTTGCGCATGTTATGCCTTTGATGAATATACAGGGGTGTGATGTCAGAAAGGTATGAACAAAAATGTATACTGCCCAACTTGGCAAGCTTAATACATACTGTAACTGAGGGGTTACAAAACCCTGACTGTATTAAAGATTGTGACAGATTAAACCACTGTTAGTTATGTACTTTAATTACTGGCCAGACAAAAAATGTTCCAAATCAATATCTGTATGTCATGTATGTCATATATGTTATGATGAATTGAAAATGGGGGACCCTGATGTAAACAAGACGAAAGTCTTTCTCTGGTCTGCATCCCCTTAACAATTGTATGTATTGAGCTGTACTGTACTGTACCCATTCTGCAATCTGTTAATAAACTTTTCAATCAATCAATCAATCAATGTCCAACGGTTCTCCGTCTAGGCCTCCTCGGGTGTGGGCACGTATTTAGGCCACACAGCCTGGATAAGGTACACTAGCTAAAACACGACGAACCGCTGGGTAATGCTACACATGAACGAACTGTGGCCGCACGATATACAATAAATGAACGACTATTTACTTCACATTAGATTAGGTCGAACTTGACGTTACTGCATTAAACTCTGACACTTTACTATTCTATTCGCACATGGCTCTCAACGCTCTGTTAGACGCACGGTTGCTCACTTCACTGTTACCGACCACAGACAGACTTTAGACGAACTTGTCACACTGCTTGCTTAGACGAACTGCTGCTGTGCGCACCTTGCGCTGTATATATACTTAAGTGATTACCTAGTCCCAAACCGCAGTCTTTGTCTGGTATCAATACGCTGTCTCCGGGCATGTTCTGACATGCCTGAACTTGTCTTTGAACCTGGCGTTGGGGGCTTGCGAGGTGGCGCCTAGGGGCGCTGTCCATTAAGGAGAGCGAATATTACTCTGGTTTGAACGCAGGTAAAGGGATATTCCGTGTATATATAAATAATATACAAAGTATATCAAACAATAAAGGTAGATTCTCAGTTTTAATCTGGCCCTTCACAACACATACCATAATGAAATATTAAGTGTTTATAGACAACTTTATACAGCATATTTTTTATGAGAAACTGGTTTAGTGGGGGTGTCCACTGGCTTTTGGTGTATGTACACCCCTGGTTATGACAAATGGAGTAATGGAATGCCTACAAATGTGTCCCTGAGTGGAAGGAGTACATATTTTGTCACAGTCGCATCCATCTTAATGCATTTTAGTTCCTGGGACAAGTCTGTGAGAAGGAATACTCCCAGTTCAGAAGAGTTTATCGGGTAGTCGAAGAAGTTGGAAGAATGACTAAACTCATTATACACCAAATATAGAGCCCCATCAACCACAATGATATTGCGGACTAAGCCTACTCTTCCGTTATAACATATGCAGTTATCGCCTGTCAATACCTTGACACAGAAGTCTGGAAGACTTGCTTCTTTGTACTGCATGACTGGACATGTGATGTCTGATGGCAGTGGACCATCACTGTGTGGCTTTATGAGTTTGGTTTCATTTGGTGCATCTCGATTACAAGCTGCATTTTCCAACTCTGACATTCGCCTCACAACTTGTGCAACTGGGAACTGAGGGCTGCGGATCATTTTCTTTATTTGGCCAAGGTAGTTCTCGAAGGGAAACCCAGAGATGATTGTCGTATATTTCTAAATGAAAACATGAATAAAGCAACTGTACAAAATGATACTGGACGAAAATGCTGTTGGTAAAACTGTAAAGGAGCGACCGGGGCTCCAGGAGAAAATGGTGTCCGTTAGCACCAGGCCTACAGAGGGTAGAGGCAGGTTGACTCCCCAGAAACAGATGGCTGACCTTAAGACAATTACTGACCCCTCCAGGCTATCTTGAAGGAAGCCAGGACAGAGGTCTTGTAGATAATAGCTGACCAGCCGTGTGACCCAGGCCATGCAACGGCAGCTGCTGCTGACTAACGGACAGGGTCAGAAAGGTGACACCCATGGTGGGAATCTTCCTTTCACATCACAGAGAACTGCCACTAGTTGGAAAACAGTGCAAATCAATGATATACTAATAGGTTTAGCAATTTCATAGGTTACATGTAGGCATAACTCTTAGAACTACTAGAATAACTTAGTCACAATAAAGAATAAAAACTCTTAAATACTAGAAGGTAAAACTATACAAATATTGGTCACATTATTTAATCAGGAAATAAGGTGTTCTATTAAAAGACGGATATATAGGGTTTGTTGTCTGGGCACTGTCTGAAAGTAGTCTGTTTCTTATCTACACTATGTAAACATTTTGTCACAAGCATAAGGATGTATTACTCAGTGAAACGGAATCCTCTCATCAAGTAATGATTAAACGGCCCGG
Organism: Notolepis coatsorum; assembly: GCF_963971535.1. Taxonomy (NCBI): domain Eukaryota; kingdom Metazoa; phylum Chordata; class Actinopteri; order Aulopiformes; family Paralepididae; genus Notolepis; species Notolepis coatsorum. The sequence goes on along the minus strand of NC_140169.1, from coordinate 193,501,413 downwards.
CAAGATTCTATGGTGAAACGGTTGTGTCAGCAGAATAAGTGTAACATGTTGAGACAAGCCGGCTACAAGGGGTGGCCAAATAAGGAAGGCAGGCAGGGACGCTCTCTCTCTCCCCTCTCTCTCTCTCTCTCTCTCTCTCCCCCTCTCTCTCTCTCTCTCTCTCTCTCCCCTCTCTCTCTCTCTCTCTCTCTCTCTCTCTCTCTCTCTCTCTCTCTCTCTCTCTCTCTCTCTCTCTCTCTCTCTCTCTCTCTCTCGCTCTGATAAAAAGGGCTGTGATGGCGACGGAGAGAGACACTCAGAACACTCACACCAGAAGGGACCTGGAGAGACAGACAGACACAGGGGACAGGCCCTGGGAGGCAGAGCCACACAGAACTCGAGAGCCGAGCAAGACACTCAGAGGAGACGGAGAAGGATCCCTGGAGAGCCGAGCCTGAGACACAGCGAGAAGGATCCTGAGAGCATGGAGACACAGAGCCATGGACACAGACAATGACAGAGATCGCCTAGCAGCTGGAGCGCTGAAAACCTCCACCGACAGAGGGAGAGCCAAGCCGTGACACAGAGGGACTGAGACCCGATGACAGACGAATCGCTTCGCAGCAGGAGAAGCCTACCACCAAAGGAGAGACGAAAAACGAGCGCTCTCTGCTGAGCACCGATACTCACAGAGACCAGGTTGCTTTGACAACCAGACCAGCGAACCACTAAGAGAGGACTCGTTGTTGCCATGGACAACCAAGAGACAACAACGCCAGCACCGAGAAGAAAACTCTGATCAACCCTAGCTGATCCGAGCATGGACAACAGCCACATGAAAGAGACAATTAGATTGAACCAAAGAGACGATGTACTTGTTGATTCCTAAGCTGTGGTATTAATAAACATCGCAGTTATTTTGACCACTTTGTCAGCAGTCTCTCCTTACTTGAACCGAACATCTGAGAACTACCTAACCAATGCAGGAGAAGGGTGATATAGAAAACTATACGATCAATGAACTTAGATATAGGTAAATGAAGAACAGAGAGATACTTCATGTTGTCCAAACAATGGCCATGTTCTTTTACATCATCGCTGAGATGTGTAAGGCCGTGCACATTGTAGACCAGATTTTCTCTGCCATAAAGCTGTCCAAAGTGTTCAACAAAAGACAGCAGCAAGGTTTTTGCAAAATCATTGTAGACCACACACCACTTTGGACATGCCAATATGGTTATGGCGACATGCAACAACATGAAGTTGTTGTAAACTGTTGTGTCCAGAACATCAAGTAGAGCAACTGGCCCAGTATACAATAGAAATTGTCGATATTCAGTTGCCTTCCATCTATGTCTCTCTTCAAGAGATCTGGGCTTTCTAGCAAATTCTTTGGGCATGTGACACTTGAAAGACAAAAGTGTTTCAGACAACTGATTTACTTTCCTGGATGGCAAGCGGCACTTAAGACGGCCCTTGCTGCCTGCCCACAGCTCTAGGATCTTTTTTGTGACTCCAAGGCAGACAAGATGCATGTAATCATGAGGAAACATAGACACCATTCCAATGTAAGTCTCAGTAAGTGGGGAGACATTTCTGTGATGTTCCTCATCCATCTGAAGTCTGAAACTCTCATCTGTTCTAGCTGGGCTTTTGCTGTCTGGAAAAGTCATCCTACTGTCTACACGAACCCCATGTATTGTGCACTTGTCACAGCCTGCATAGCCAGTGTGTGATTTTATGGCTTTTATGTATGCCCGTGCAGGAGCGTCACACATTACTGATGTTATTTTTATGAACAGTGTTTTTCCTTTAAAAGGAAAGCCAGCCGCTACAGATTTTATCTCCGTCACTAGATCTCTCAAGTATTCTACCAGAGGTTGTGGTTTCGATTTTCCACCAAACAAGGCAATCAAGCAAGGTTTGTTTACACCAAATCCCTGCACTAAGCCCAAAATTGGCCAGAACTGGAGACTTGAACTCTTAAAAATAGGGAGCCCATCAAAATTTAGTTGTAGTTTGATTGTGTGCTGATCTGGAATTTTCAACCAAATGTTTTTCAAAAAACATGACAGAGCATTTACAATTCCAAAATAAAAGTATGTACCACCTGCAACTTGTGTGATAATGTAATTTCTGCTGGTATGGAGGAGTGTCTTGGCATCCTTGGGTAGGGATGGGTGGTAATGCCTCAAGACTGACAACAAGGCAGTCAGTGCAACCAAAGTAATACTATACTCAACGGCCCAGTGCATCAAGCTAGTAGTTAGAGAAGGCTGTTGCATTTCATCATCACTCTCACTCCCATTTTCACAGTCCCCCACTGTCTCAGGATAGGCCTCGTTTTCACCAACCGCTGTGCATTCAGCATCCATCAATTCTTGTTCAAAATCAAGTCCTCCCTGTCCCTCTGCTAAATCAGGAAGTTGATAACCTGGAGGTTCAGGCGCCTCAGAGGTGTGCCTATTTGCAGAGTGCAATTGGAAAAGTTGATCAACTATATTCCGTGACCTTCTTCGCATATTTGATGCCTTATTGTAGTCAGAGTAGCGCTCAGTCATCATGACAATTAGTACCACGTACTTTTTACAGTTGGGAGGATGTTGTCACTCCTGGCCTGGGCAGACACTGTAAACACACAAATTTAAACAGTAGATTACATGTACAGCAGATAATATGTATCCTGCATCATCATTTAGTGGAGAAACAGATGGCAAATTAAAGACAATCAGGCGGAATTTTCTTCAGTCCTTCACAATGCCAATGAGCTGTGTTACGCGTTGTACTAATGACAAAAACAGAAACCCAAATCACAAGTTTTATACCATCACGGAGGAAAAAGTGGCTGCACGACACGCATTATGAACCATATTAAAATATCCACGTGCTCACCGCAAATGGCCTTTGACTATAGTGCTGGCAGCTAACGATAGCTACGTTAACCTAGACAAGTACATGTTGAGCTAACGTTAATTATATCATCGAACCGATAGGAGCTTATATCTTATCTAATCTTACGTTCGGGTAGTGGCACACGTGGTACCATGTAAGATTAGATCAAATAAGCATATCGGTTCGATATGTAACGTTAGCTTAGCATATCTAACACAACCACAACAACAGAGGGAGCCGAGCACACGTGGATATTTTAATCCATATAACGTGCGCGTGATCATCTTAACCCTAGCTACTGTTGTAAACTATACCCATAATTTAATATAGGGTTTAACCTGCAATTCAGTCTCAGAGCCCCTGCTGCCCTGCACGCATTATGAACCATATTAAAATATCCACGTGCTCACCGCAAATGGCCTTTGACTATAGTGCTGGCAGCTAACGATAGCTACGTTAACCTAGACAAGTACATGTTGAGCTAACGTTAATTATATCATCGAACCGATAGGAGCTTATATCTTATCTAATCTTACGTTCGGGTAGTGGCACACGTGGTACCATGTAAGATTAGATCAAATAAGCATATCGGTTCGATATGTAACGTTAGCTTAGCATATCTAACACAACCACAACAACAGAGGGAGCGCTAGCCATGTGCACAAATGTTTGATAAAAACGCAAAAACTGGCTCAATTACGATACAAAATGTTCCCCTCTTCATGAAAGTCACATTATTGAACAAAAATACAACATAAGTGCGGGCCTTTAAGGCCATAATATATCTAAATTACAAAGACGACGTATACTGTTGGCTCGGCGTTGCTAATAAACATATCATTTTTATAAAACGAGTCAACGAGTTTCTAAACTATTCTGGTAACATTAATTACTGTTTGAAGTCAACTATAATAAAATATAGACAATTGTTATTAACTTACCTGATATGTACAATCTTGTAATCAAGCGAACGAACAACTTACACGTGTGGATCTCAAACGGAAGTAGCAGCGTCTTCCGGCCATTGAGCACATGCCGCGTTCACGTTACATGGGAATTCAAGTTGAAGAACCAGCTTCCTACTGGGAAAAACCATTCACGTCAGCCTCTATAGTTATAATTCCTATATAGTCTAGGACATATGGGATTTTTTCATAGACCCCGATCTCCCACTTCGCGTCACGAATTGCGGAAGTATGGATGTGGGCGTTTCATTGAGTCAACGCGTGAAGCTTAGTTGTAGCAACGAGATGTCCTCTGGTTTCCGCTTCTTCCCACGTAACGTGAACGCAGCATCTGGCTGATGCAATAACATGAAATTTTCACTTTTTTTTCAGCATAGCAGGGGGAGGGGGTGAGGGGGGAGTGGATCACATATAGAAAATAAAAAATATCTATAATATGATTAATGGAAAATGTACACATATGAGCAATTATAGGCAGTATAGTATTTGTTTCAAGTTTAAAGTTCAATAACTTCGTTTTTATATACTTTACAGTGAAAATGTTGGTTTTGATTGATTGATTGATTGATTGATTGATTGATTGATTGATTGATTGATTGATTGATTGATTGATTGAAAACTTTATTAACAGATTGCAGAATGGGTACAATACAGTACAGCTCAATACACACAATTGTTAAGGGGATGCAGACCAGAGAAAGACTTTCGTCTTGCATCAGGGTCCCCCATTTTCAATTCATCAGGATATACGGCTATACATTTATGAAAACGTATACATTATAGGTGGGGGGGTGGGTGGGGTGGGGGGGGTTGGGTAGGTTGGGTAGGGGTGGACACTGGACACTGTACAACTGCACAAGCAACTGTACATATTGACAAAACCATGTTTGGTAATTGACTGTACATTGGGTTGGGTTAGGACATTTACAGGGGCCAGTTTCGAATTGCAGTCTCCCGTAGGTGTTCTTTGAGAGTGGTTTTGAAAGTGGGTAGTGATTCACATTCCTTTACAGCTTTGGGTAGGGCGTTCCACATTGATGTGGCATAATTGCAAAACGTGTTCCTGTTTGAGCCGAATCTGGGTTTAACATGATTTGTGGAGCTCCCTCTATGGTGTTGTGGTCGTGGTATTCACTGACCTTTGGGAAGTATTTTGATATGTACACATATATGGGTACCTTGATCGTGTATAGTGTATCTTGTAGACAGGCCCATTGCAAGTTGCTGCACTCTGTCGTCTACTCTAAGCCGTTGTCACGTGGGCAGGGGCGAGGTGGGTTCTAGGAGTAAGGTCAAGCATGTAGTCTGACCAGTTTGTTTTGAGATGAAGTGTAGCAGGGTCAAGTCAAGTCAAGTCAAGTCAAGAGTTTTAATTGTCACGGCATACAAGTATACAATGAAATGCGGGTGGTCTTGCCCGCAACGATGTGCAATACGTGGTACAACATATAATAGAATCCAATAAAAAAAAAAACATTGTGCAATAAACGGGTAACAGGTAACATATTTGTGACATCTCGGTATCTGTACATATTATTTACAGGGCATATAGGACACGGTCAAAGAACACCAGATCCAGGCGTACAACTAGAACCACCAGAACAGTGAATACGAGCAAAGTAACACGACTAACTGGTAACGACAGATACAGATTACAAAACATACAATTAAAAACTAAAAATCTCTAGAAAATCTAGTCAATTTACAAACCAATGAGCTTCTAGATACAGTAGAAAGGATATGCAGCCAGTATGAGCTTCTAGACAGACAGTAGAAGAGATATGCAGCCAGTATGAGCTTCTAGATAAGACAGTAGAAGAGATATGCAGCCAGTATGAGCTTCTAGATACAGTAGAACAGATATGCAGCCAGTATGAGCTTCTAGATAAGACAGTAGAAGAGATATGCAGCCAGTATGAGCTTCTAGATAAGACAGTAGAAGAGATATGCAGCCAGTATGAGCTTCTAGATAAGACAGTAGAACAGATATGCAGCCAGTATGATCTTCTAGAGACAGTAGAACAGATATGCAGCCAGTATGAGCTTCTAGATACAGTAGAACAGATATGCAGCCAGTATGATCTTCTAGAGACAGTAGAACAGATATGCAGCCAGTATGAGCTTCTAGATACAGTAGAACAGATATGCAGCCAGTATGAGCTTCTAGATAAGACAGTAGAAGAGATATGCAGCCAGATGAGCTTCTAGATAAGACAGTAGAACAGATATGCAGCCAGTATGAGCTTCTAGATACAGTAGAACAGATATGCAGCCAGTATGAGCTTCTAGATAAGACAGTAGAAGAGATATGAAGTCCGTATGAGCTTCTAGATAAGACAGTAGAAGAGATATGCAGCCAGTATGAGCTTCTAGATAAGACAGTAGAACAGATATGCAGCCAGTATGATCTTCTAGTGACAGTAGAACAGATATGCAGCCAGTATGAGCTTCTAGATACAGTAGAACAGATATGCAGCCAGTATGATCTTCTAGAGACAGTAGAACAGATATGCAGCCAGTATGAGCTTCTAGATACAGTAGAACAGATATGCAGCCAGTATGAGCTTCTAGATAAGACAGTAGAAGAGATATGCAGCCAGATGAGCTTCTAGATAAGACAGTAGAAGAGATATGCAGCCAGTATGAGCTTCTAGATAAGACAGTAGAAGAGATATGCAGCCAGTATGAGCTTCTAGATAAGACAGTAGAAGAGATATGCAGCCAGTATGAGCTTCTAGATAGACAGTAGAACAGATATGCAGCCAGTATGAGCTTGTTGCATACTCATGTTAAACAGTTGGCATTAGTGCAGAATTGAACTAAAACTGTCTCATAGGAACGGATTCTGGAATGGCATTTTGAATAAATGACTAAATGACATAAATGAAAGCTCTCATCGACTCCGACAGATTGCTAGTCATTCATAATGGCATCGAAAGACTGTCCAAATGACCTGTGTTGTGTTAGCTTGTGTTAGCTTGGGGAGCTGCGGTTCATGTTGTGTTAGCTTGTGTTAGCTTGGGGAGCTGCAGTCTGTGTTGTGTTAGCTTGTGTTAGCTTGGGGAGCTGCAGTCTGTGTTGTGTTAGCTTGTGTTAGCTTGGGGAGCTGCAGTCTGTGTTGTGTTAGCTTGTGTTAGCTTGGGGAGCTGCAGTCTGTGTTGTGTTAGCTTGTGTTAGCTTGGGGAGCTGCAGTCTGTGTTGTGTTAGCTTGTGTTAGCTTGGGGAGCTGCAGTCCATGTTGTGTTAGCTTGTGTTAGCTTGGGGAGCTGCAGTCTGTGTTGTGTTAGCTTGTGTTAGCTTGGGGAGCTGCAGTCTGTGTTGTGTTAGCTTGTGTTAGCCTGGGGAGCTGCAGTCTGTGTTGTGTTAGCTTGTGTTAGCTTGGGGAGCTGCAGTCCATGTTGTGTTAGCTTGTGTTAGCTTGGGGAGCTGCAGTCTGTGTTGTGTTAGCTTGTGTTAGCTTGGGGAGCTGCAGTCTGTGTTGTGTTAGCTTGTGTTAGCTTGGGGAGCTGCAGTCTGTGTTGTGTTAGCTTGTGTTAGCTTGGGGAGCTGCAGTCCATGTTGTGTTAGCTTGTGTTAGCTTGGGGAGCTGCAGTCTGTGTTGTGTTAGCTTGTGTTAGCTTGGGGAGCTGCAGTCTGTGTTGTGTTAGCTTCTGTTAGCTTGGGGAGCTGCGGTCCATGTTGTGTTAGCTTGTGTTAGCTTGGGGAGCTGCAGTCTGTGTTGTGTTAGCTTGTGTTAGCTTGGGGAGCTGCAGTCTGTGTTGTGTTAGCTTGTGTTAGCTTGGGGAGCTGCAGTCTGTGTTGTGTTAGCTTGTGTTAGCTTGGGGAGCTGCAGTCTGTGTTGTGTTAGCTTGTGTTAGCTTGGGGAGCTGCAGTCCATGTTGTGTTAGCTTGTGTTAGCTTGGGGAGCTGCGGTCCATGTTGTGTTAGCTTGGGGAGCTGCAGTCTGTGTTGTGTTAGCGTTAGCTTGGGGAGCTGCGGTCCATGTTGTGTTAGCTTGGGGAGCTGCGGTCTGTGTTGTGTTAGCTTGTGTTAGCTTGGGGAGCTGCGGTCTGTGTTGTGTTAGCTTGGGGAGCTGCAGTCTGTGTTGTGTTAGCTTGGGGAGCTACAGTCCGTGTTGTGTTAGCTTGGGGAGCTGCAGTCCGTGTTGTGTTAGCTTGGGGAGCTGCGGTCTGTGTTGTGTTAGATTGGGGAGCTGCAGTCTGTGTTGTGTTAGCTTGGGGAGCTGCGGTCCATGTTGTGTTAGCTTGGGGAGCTGCTAACTATAGAGGCCATAACCACAGTATTACATATACTCTTGTTAGCTTTATGAGGCTACATCAACACGCTCCTATGAGTGCAGCATGTTAGCTTTATGAGGCTACATCAACATCCTATGAGTGCAGCTATAATATTAGCTTTATGAGGCTACATCAACATTCAGGCTCCTATGAGTGCAGCTAATGTTATGAGGCTCTGCCCCCCCTCCACTCCTCTAACACCCACCTCGCTCTGCCCCCCCCCCTCCACTCCTCTAACATTTTATTTATTAATTTTATTATTATTATTTATTTGTTGCCATTAAAATAATAGGCAAGCATAGGGCTAAAACATTTTCATAAACAATAATATAATTTTTTGTTATTTGGTTATAATTCTCCACTTGCACAATCTCATAGTAGCCATTTCCGGCTGACTACCGGTTGCCAATGGCACTTCCTGTCCCATCCACATCCATTGGTTTTAGCTACTTTTCTCCCCTTATTTAAACAACTTTGTCGTCACAGAGAGGCAATGAAACGTTTGTATTATTATAGTATAGAATGTATTTAATAAGCAAACGTTTGTCAGCAGGGTTTTTGGGCTGTATTTCATGTAAAAACGTTTACTGTTAGTTTCCTTGCTCAGCCAGCATTAGCTAACAGAAGCTAGTGGTTAAACAGGCCGGATTAGCTTTGAGCTAACTATCTTTCCCGACCCATGTATTCATTCCATTCTAAACATAACGTTAGTTTACAAAACATGACCCGTCTATATAACGTTGAGGAACAAATTATATAGACGGGTAATGTTTTGAACAACTAACGTTACGTTTAGAATGGAATGCATCGGCAAAGATCCGTTAGCTCAAAGCTATTCCGGCCAGTTTATCAACTTCCTGTCATTTAGAAATATGATTTATAGTGAAAATCATTACCAAAACGTCCGGAAAAACCTAACGGGAGCATTATAGACGGTCATACAAATGTACAAATGCTATAAGGTGGCAAGAAATGCACTATAAACAATACTTTGCGGCGTCGTTTCTTGCGCTAGCCTCTTGTTAGCCAGCATTAGCCTTAATAGCTTTGAGCTAAGGATCTTTGCCGATGCATAAAGTATTGTTTATAGTGCATTTCTTGCCACCTTATAGCATTTGTACATTTGTATGACCGTCTATAATGCTCCCGTGAGGTTTTTCCGGACGTTTTGGTAATGATTTTCACTATAAAATCATATTTCTAAATGACAGGAAGTTGATAAACTGGCCGGAATAGCTTTGAGCTAACGGATCTTTGCCGATGCATTCCATTCTAAACGTAAAGTTAGTTGTTCAAAACATTACCCGTCTATATAATTTGTTCCTCAACGTTATATAGACGGGTCATGTTTTGTAAACTAACGTTATGTTTAGAATGGAATGAATACATGGGTCGGGAAAGATAGTTAGCTCAAAGCTAATCCGGCCTGTTTAACCACTAGCTTCTGTTAGCTAATGCTGGCTGAGCAAGGAAACTAACAGTAAACGTTTTTACATGAAATACAGCCCAAAAACCCTGCTGACAAACGTTTGCTTATTAAATACATTCTATACTATAATAATACAAACGTTTCATTGCCTCTCTGTGACGACAAAGTTGTTTAAATAAGGGGAGAAAAGTAGCTAAAACCAATGGATGTGGATGGGACAGGAAGTGCCATTGGCAACCGGAAGTCAGCCGGAAATGGCTACTATGAGATTGTGCAAGTGGAGAATAAGGGCTTTTCTATGCATTTGTCTGATTGATTGAAAGCTTTATTGACAGACTGCAGAGTGGGTACAGTACAGCTGTATTCACTTGTTGCGGTGGTCTCAACGGAACAATTTTGATTGACAGTCGATTCTGCCAATCACACCGCTGTTGTGTGTGGGGGCGGCGTCGCTTGACTGAAACTTCGGCTCTGCCCCGGCAACCATTGCCGAGCCAGAGCCGGTTTATCTTTGGCGAGCCCGAGTCGGCTCTGCCCCGGCAACCATTGCCGTGCCAGAGCCGGTTTATCTTTGGCGAGCCCGAGTCGGCTCTGGCACGGCAAGCCGAGCCGGGCCAGAGCCGGTTTATCTTTGGCGAGCCCGAGTCGGCTCTGCCCCGGCAACCATTGCCGTGCCAGAGCCGGTTTATCTTTGGCGAGCCCGAGTCGGCTCTGGCACGGCAAGCCGAGCCGGGCCAGAGCCGGTTAATCTTTGGCGAGCCCGAGTCGGCTCTGCCCCGGCAACCATTGCCGTGCCAGAGCCGGTTTATCTTTGGCGAGCCCGAGTCGGCTCCGCCCCGGCAACCATTGCCGGGCCAGAGCCGGTTTATCTTTGGCGAGCCCGAGTCGGCTCTGCCCCGGCAACCAGAGCCGGGCCAGAGCCGGTTTATCTTTGGCGAGCCCGAGTCGGCTCTGCCCCGGCAACCATTACCGCGCCAGATCTGGCTCATCGTTGGCGTGCCGTGCCGGACATATGCCGAGTGTGCCGACCGGTAGCCGGAATTGGGCCGAGTATGCTGGCCACCTGGGAAGGTGAGCGGTGAGCGAGCGGAGAGCGACTTGGGGGCGGGGTCAACATGAGCGATTAGCGGAGCGGACCAAGCTTTAAAGAGCGAAGAGCGGATTTCTCGCCCGCGCCGATCCGCTCACGTGGCCTGGTGTGTACACAAACTAGAGGGGGGAGAGGGGGGGGGGAGTTCGCATCAGATCTCGGAACGGACTAGAACGGAATGGAATGGAACCGAATGGGTGAGTGAGAAAGGCCCCTAACATTGGGATGGGGGAAAGATGGGAAAAAGAGAAAGTAAAAAATTTTTAAATTTAAAAAATAAAAAGAGACATGTTGTACCTAAGATTTGTTTATTAAGGACAATGCAAATTAATGAACATCATTTACATGTGTATGCATAACATCACAGCATGATAAGGACGTAAATATGCCGGGAATAGCACAGGGCTAATTTCCACCCGTAGTCCTAACATAAAACAAACACAAAACGGACCATACAACGTTCATTCATAAAAACTGACATCACTGACATGACCACACTAACATGACATTCAGTCAGTACAACATCACTAACATCCCTAATGAGTGCTTATTTGGCTGTCTAACAGCCATTTCCTGAGTTGGCCCTTAAAGGTGGACAGGGTGGGACATTCCCTTAAGGGGACCGGAAGGCTGTTCCATGTTCCACTTCCCTTTATCGATAGACAATTTTTGCTGAAGGCGGTCTTTCTAAAATGGACCTCACAATCCCCTCTGGTGTTTGATCTAGTGGCTAATCCAGTGTTCCTTTTCTCGTGGATAAACTCCTTGAGAGGGGGAGGGGCTAATCTGTGCAGGCATTTATATACAAAGCAGGAACTTTTATAAAGTCTGAGGTTTTCAAAATTAAAAATTTGATGCTTATCCAGGATTTTACAGTGGTGGTATGAGTACTGTTTCCTGTCATATACCTTCAATGCTCTGTTGTAGAGTTGTTATATGGGTTTCATACCTAATATTAACACTATCAGTGCCACTTGTTGACATGGTAAAAAGCATGGTTGAATGCCACCACCCACTTCAATGATAGCGTTGTGAATAATCTCTGTCTTAAATTATGGCTATGTGTCTAATCTGCCCGTCGTTTATCAATGACTTGTTTGCAGTCAACATTGTCGAGACGGATTGTTTTTTAATCGGTTCATTTCCGTTTTATAGCATTTTGAAAAGCCCTCGTTTTTCAGGAAAATATATAGATTCCGTGATAAACGCCCTTTACTGGAATATTCTGGCAGTGGCATACACAATTTTTTTTGTCATTTTCCGGCCTATTTATGAATCGTTTTCAAATAAACGCTAGATTAGGTGTTTATTGTGTCAGCCAAAAACGAAGCTGCTCTCAACTTCCCACACGACCAGCACTAACTTGAGAACAAAAAGCCAGACCGAGGGCTTGTTTCAGTTTTATAATAAACAATCAAACTGAACTTTTTTTTGCCTGCCTATTTGTTTGGTGGAAACTTGATCACGAAGTAAAAAAAAAAAAAAAGTAGTGCCGATGTAGTTAGTTATTTTTGCCATGTTCTTGTAGTGTAGCTTGCTACATTTCTCTGGGGATAGCTTCCATTGTAGTTGAGCTATATTTAATCGAGAGTAACTTGTAGTGTAGCTTACTACATTTTCCAAGTAGCTTGCCCATCACTGGTACTTATGCACGCTATAGAAGCGATCTGAAAAATATATTCGCTCATTTCCTGATCAGCGAGCACACACACACACACACACACACATGGGGCACACGCTGATATATAGGTCAAAACATATCCGATTACCCCAAGACTGGTAAAATAAATTGCTTACCTCAGATCAGATGTTATCCAAAAAGATTATTCCAATTCCTGATCGCCATTCCAAATATCGATCGCGTTTATTGATTCAGCGTTGGGTACTGTAAATATGTATTCCACATGTTTTCCGGGCCGGCGATCAACTTGGGTCTCTTCAGATGCCTCGCCGGAGAAGTAACATGAGGAGGCTGGACCCCCCCCCCCCCCTGCCCCATCAGTCTAAACCAGGGGTCTCAAACTCAATTTACCTGGGGGCCGCTGGAGGTAGAGTCTGGGTGAGGCTGGGCCGCATCAAATATTCCACAAAAAAAGGGTTTCAAGTATTAAAAAAAAAAGTACAACTGATCCAATCTTCTCAATCTTTAGCAATAACATTTCAGAACATGAACAGTTCTTCAGAACATGAACGGTTCTTCAGGCTTCTCAGTGGTGTCAGTGGACTCATCCACAGCTATGGAAATGCACTGTGCATTTTTTTATTCTATCACAAAGCTGTTTAATCAAATCACCAGCCAGTATTTCAGTTCTGTTTCGTATTCGCTCTCGCTCGGCATCGCTCTCTGCACTATCTCGCATATGTGCACGCGCACTGAATAAAGACCACAAATGTACCTTTAATCCCAAATATTCGTCTGACCACACCCCTATCAGCTTACCCATATAAGCAGGGGTGGGGCCACCCACTCGCCTCCTTCTCGCTTTCACCACAAGGAAGAAGTGCCTCGGTAGATCCCCACACTTGACACCATGCTGGAAGAAAGGATTGGGAGCAGCTTTGGGAAACAAGGATACGTTGACATCATATCTTTATTTTCTCTCTCACTATTTTCGAGAAAATACGGCGATATTGTCTTCGTACTGGAGTGTCTGGAAGATGATAATCGTTCTAAAAATCCTCCACCGGTTTTCGTATTGGGAGTTCGTGCCGCTACATGCTTTTCCAACTGCAGTCCTTGCTGTGTGCTGGTTGCGGTAAAGGCACAGCTGGGCTGTAGGACGCGCCGCGGTTGTGAGACGCGGTGGGTTCCTGGTTCTGGTGAGTTATGTTTGCTGGCAGGCTTCACTTGTCTGTTAGTGCTATGGGGGCTACTTGACAATGTTTATGAAAACCGGCCCCAGGCTAGGGTCCTTTGTTCAGTCTCCTTGACGACAGAAGACCTTGGTCTGAAGCCATTTTAGTTTAACTAGTGGGCCGCGACCATTAACACTGGTGATCCCTGTGTGTTCTGGACGAGTGGATATCTCTCTGTCCCGTGTTAAGCCCCTTCTTTCATATCCAAATGAGAGTATTCCTTCACGAGGAGATATGTGCATGGATGTGCGATAGCGGCAGATCCATGTTCAAGTCAGCTACACAGGCCAGTTTGGTATTGTGCTGATTCCGTCAGGTGTTGGTAAAATCACCGTTGTAAAGCAGTGTTGACATCTTGTTTCTCTTTTCTCTTAAAAAGTGAGGAGAGGTTCAGAACGGCGGCCTGTCTGGGTGAGTGTTATGTCATTGTATACAAGTTCAGGTGATAGCTGCTTAGCTTACGGTTAGCCAGTCAGCTGTTAGCTGCTGCATTAGCCTGCTGGGATCGCTGCATGGCCTACTTAGGTTGGGCCTACTGTTAGCCAGTCAGCTGTTAGCTGCGGCGCTAGCATGTCGTGATCTCTAGGTAACGTTAGCTTGCTGCTATAGGCCAAGGCCTGGCGCGGGGTAGCTTCAGCTCCTCACGCGCCGCCGCGAGCTTGCTTCTGGTCGCGTGTGCCGTTAGCTCGGCGTCTCGCGAGCAGGGGCAGTAGCGCCCGAACGGTTGGAGCGGCCGTTAGCTTAATGCTACTCTGTTGAACGTGCTTTGATTATAACATGTTTTTAAACACTCTGGACTACGACGTCGTCTTTGACAGGAGATGTTCGTCGACCCTGCCCTGAGCCAGGACGGCAAGGTTGCGTCAACAAAGAGGACTGTAGTGCGGGTTGGAGCGGCGACGCTGCCCAGTTCGAACAACACAGGAGCGGCTGTGTTCCTATGGTGGCTTGTGACTGCACTTCGCTGATCTACGTTCCGGGTAGGACAAGGTTTGACCAGACCTTATAACACGTCTTCTGGTTTTACCTTTCTAAATGTTTTGTGAATAACGATGTTTTCCCAAAACGTGTGTTGCTGCAATGCATTTAGGATATGACGCGAGTTATGTGTGAACTGTCTTTGTCACTGGCAGTTAGCTTCTCCGTGCAAATCGGGTTGTTACAGAAAATGATCTGGTTGTTGTGTGAGAAACATCATGTGTGTTTATATGTGCCATGTACTCACAACTAAGGTAACTAACCTATGAAGCTATGCTTAGTGACAAGTGAGTGAAAGAATGTTCTTTTCTCAGCCTGTGATGACAATGAACAGTGTTCACATATTAACAGGTTTTCCTGTTTTAACTGGCCGTATTAAGGGTAAAATAAGAGGATTGTGTTTCCCCCCGGTTCCCTGGGGACTTTTTCATCCTCCTATCAGACATGTTGCACTACATTGTGTCTTTTGTGTGGTAGGGATGCGATGTAACCCTTAGCTTGATTGCTGAGGTTGTGCTAAAACTGCTGGAGAAACTTTATTTTCCTAAAAGAAAAGATTGTTTGGTCGCTGTCGTGTGTGCTTAGCAAGGCCTGTGGCCGATACTAATCGAGAATTATGTATTCTCTCATTATGAAAAACGGCGTTCCTCTGTAGTGTGTTTTTGCCATTTTTTGTAGGTGATGATGGGTTGTGTGTGTCATGTGACCTACAACTGGGTTGGACTGGCCACAGAAGCACATGTGTATGTTGGACCGGGGCTCTTAGAGCCCTCTCTATTCTGTGTTTTTTCCTTAGTAAAAATCAGATAGCAGGTTAGCTCATGCGCTGTGTGGAGCTGTCAAACGCTTCATAGAGCTGACTATGACTGTGTCATATTCTCTTTTTGTCATTACATCGTATCATGGGTGTGGGGTCGTAAAGGGGTGAACTGGTAACCTTTCCTCTCCTCCTTGTTTCTGTCGGTCAGGGGTACACCCCCTGTCCTTCAAGGTTCCCGCCACGTGGCGGTTCGGCACGTTACGGGGGGGGGGGGAGTTTCCTGGTCCCACGGCCTGGTATATTGGGCGTGTGCACCGCAGGAATTCCCCCGCCATAGAGTACGTCACTGTGCGTGTCTCTGTTGGTAGGACTTCCGTGTGCTGTTCAGGTCCATGTGATGGATCTGTTTCAGGGGGGTGGTCAGGGCTCCTTCTCACCAAGCGCCTATTTCGGGCCTTCTGTGAGTTCGGACTCCTTCTTCCATTTGAGGGAGCCTCCATCAGAGTACAGAGCCTTCCTCCTCAGATTGTCAAAGTGAGTGGACCCTCTAGAAGGTGTCCTATTCTATTGTATATGTATTCGATTCAATTCGATTATTGAGTGTGTATGGGTTCAGTGCCTCTTCCCCGGAGAGCCCTAAAACCAATTTTTTACATGGCTCGAGGTGCAATATATTCTTTTCAATCTGTACAGCTCGCGTGGGAAGTCTCTCTGGGGATCCCCGTCTCCTTCCTATGGGAGGGTGGTGGGATGTAAAAATGTGAAAAAATTTTACCCCCGGCTGTGTAGACTGGGATACATACTGTTGATGCTTCCTTCTTTTCTATTCAAAAAGTGTTGGAGTTAGGAAGTGTCACACCCCTCTTGTCGTTCCCCTGGGCGCCTTGGGGATTCAATGACAGGTCTAAATAGCCTGTTCATTGATGGGGGTGTGTCCCGAGGCACGTATAGTGCTAGCTCGCTGTAAACAGGCGACTGACTGGCACGCCTTGGTTGCTTGTGGTTAAAACGGCGTTTTTATAAAGCAACTGAGATGGGGGTTTTTCCTCTTCCGACGACCAAATCCCACGACCTGGGTTGGTTTTCGACGGATTCTCGTTCATGTCTGGGGGATGATGACGGAATGGGTCTGAACATATGTAGAGGGGTCTCACGCCCTTGGGGTGGGCCACCAGGCGCGGTTCGCCCGAACGTCTGGGTGGCGCCTTCTTTTCATGTTAAGATCGACACGCATATCTGCCCTTTCTCCTGGAGTAGGCATGTCGGCGTGGTTAGGGCACGGGACTGGTTCTGGTCACGCTGGTCCGGATCAGTTGAACCCGTTGTCCGCCGGGGATGCAGATCTGCTGTTCTGGTACCCTGAGGGACTTGGGCTTTTTTCAGGGGGTGTGTCCCGAGGCACGTATAGTGCTAGCTCGCTGTAAACAGGCGACTGACTGGCACGCCTTGGTTGCTTGTGGTTAAAACGGCGTTTTTATAAAGCAACTGAGATGGGGGTTTTTCCTCTTCCGACGACCAAATCCCACGACCTGGGTTGGTTTTCGACGGATTCTCGTTCATGTCTGGGGGATGATGACAGAATGGGTCTGAACATATGTAGAGGGGTCTCACGCCCTTGGGGTGGGCCACCAGGCGCGGTTCGCCCGAACGTCTGGGTGGCGCCTTCTTTTCATGTTAAGATCGACACGCATATCTGCCCTTTCTCCTGGAGTAGGCATGTCGGCGTGGTTAGGGCACGGGACTGGTTCTGGTCACGCTGGTCCGGATCAGTTGAACCCGTTGTCCGCCGGGGATGCAGATCTGCTGTTCTGGTACCCTGAGGGACTTGGGCTTTTTTCAGGGGGAAAAATGCCAGGTCGGTCCGGGTGTCACAGGGTTAAGCGCTATGGAGACCCTGGTTGGGTACGTTTTTACTCAGCACTGTCGTAATGGCTTACGGCCATGCCATTCTGTACACGCTCGATCTCGTCGGATCTCGGCCGCTACACAGGTTGGTCCTGGTTAGTACTTGGTTGGGAGACCGCCTGGGAATACCAAGTACGGTGTGCTTAGGGGCTGGTTCTCTTTTTCGCTCCTCTCTCACGCATGGCGAAGAGGGGCCTGTGGGGGTGGTTTTTGACCTCCTCTGGTGACCCTGTGCTTCCCGTACCGCCAGGCCCGGTCCGAAGTAATGTTTCGTCGACCCGTAGGCCTGGGTTAACCCTTTTTTGGAAACTGAAACACTTGTACTGCGGTATAGCCGGTGTATACCCGCAGGTGTGTTTTGGAGTTTTTTCTTGAGGGGTTATAGGAACAACCACCGCATTGGGTAACACCAAGGTGGTTGATTCCCTGGTGTGTTGGTGCAGTGTCAACTCCCGGGTTCACCGTTTGAGGGTGCCCCTGCACGTTCATGACGTCTGCCAATCGTGTCAGCCTTCTCTGCCTCGACCCCTCTGGGTGGGGGTTTTTAAATGGAGGCTTGGTCATGCAACACCGCCAGCTTACGCTCCTTCCGCCGGGGCGGCTGTGTTCAGCTGTCCCCTCTGGCGCCTGTCTCGTCCGCAGTCTCCAGGCTAGGGTTAATAGCCTGTTGCCTGGTTTTTCCCCGGTGCGCTGCCTGCTTCCGTTGGTTAACCTTTTTTGTGTGCTTACGGCCATGCTGACTGCCTGTTGCAGGGTCAGTGTGCCAGGCGGTGTACTATTGGGGGGACGGGGCCCGCTCGGCTGAGGGGCCTTTGTCCGAATACGCTGGCGATGTGGGGGGCGGGGCACCCACCTGGTGGGGTCTTGATGCTGGCATCATGGACTTCTCCGGGCCCCCATTCCAGGGAGTCCAGTCCTTTTGGTGGGTCTGGGTCTTCCTTCGCGCTCCGCTGCTACGGCCTTGCCACGGGGTTGGGTTTGCCCTTGACCCCGTGATTCTGGGGGCAGTAACGAGGTTGTTCCTCCGTTCGTTCCCAGGTGGCATGCGGGTTGTGCGTGTGTGTAGTCGTGGGGTCAAGCCACGGTCTGCTCACCCTGTGCGTTGAGTTGCTTGAGTGCCTCTTCGCACGGTCGGGTCCGTCGCCCTCCCGTGAAGCCCCTAATAGGGGGGGTGCCCTCCATTAGGGTGGGTCGGGGGGGCTCGGCCCTCCCTGTTCTGATGGTTGTGGGGGGCTGTCAGCGGGGTGTATTTGTCGGCCGTTGGCTCTCGCTCGGCCTCCCTTGTGCAGAGAGCGATGCCGAGTGAGAGCGAATACGAAACAGAACGTTAGGTTATGACTATAACCAAGTTCTGTTAGTATAGCGACGCTCGGCATCCGACGCCGCTGCAGCCTTTGACCTCGCCTTGTGGCGAAAGCTTGGGAAGGAGGCGAGTGGGTGGCCCCACTTCTGCTTATATGGGTAAGCTGATAGGGGTGTGGTCAGACGAATATTTGGGATTAAAGGTACATTTGTGGTCTTTATTCAGTGCGCGTGCACATATGCGAGATAGTGCAGAGAGCGATGCCGAGCGTCGCTATACTAACAGAACTTGGTTATAGTCATAACCTAACGTTATTCTGGTTGCTGTGCGATCTGAGGAGGATTTGCTTTTGTTTGCCTTCAAACATGGTCTCCATCACTTCAGTCATACATTATTTTCAAATAGCTACCGTTTCTTGGCATATAGTCACATAATTGGTTTGGTGCTGGGACCAGGGGAGTAGCTGGGGGGGGGGGGGGTTAGGATGATTCCAAGGGCCCAGCACTGGGGGGGGGGGGGCCCAGAGAACACTATTATTATCTTTTTATTAATATGGTTTTATTATTATCCTAAAGTAAGTTAATGTAGATGACTCAAAAGTATAATTGCCTGTATTATAAAAAAAATAGGTAAAAACCATATTATGCGTTTTCATCAATAAATAAATGCCCCAAATTTTTTTATAGATTGGGGCCCCCACATTTTTTTATAGATTGGGGGCCCACAAATTGATTCTTTCATGGGGCCCAGAATCTCCAGCTACGCCCCTGGCATATTTATAGCTACAAATGAATGCTGCCAGGCTGGTCCGCGACCCTCCGTGCTGCGATCACCAGCGGGGAGAATATGCTCACGCGAGCGGCATCGCTGAGCTCTGGTGACGGTCTTATTGGGGCTTATGCCGAGAACAGCAGTAACACAACATTGCAACTGTTACTGCTTTCTGACCGAATTAGTCATTCATTTGTAGCTATAAAGACATATTCATAATCCAACATATGTGTAAAGAAACAACATATTCCGATTGGAAGGACTCCCAGCTCCTTCCTGCTCGCGTCTCACAGGGCTGAGCTGTGCACGGCTTTAGTCTCACTCAAGTGAGGAGGAGCGGAACTTCGGAAGACCGCTGGTTCTCCAACATACAGCGGTGTGCTCTTCAGAATGTACCGGGAGAAACGTTTACTGTACCCCGCAGACATAATAAGCATATAAGCAGTGCTTACTAACGTTATTAGTTACGTTATTTCTGACCGAATTAGTCATTCATTTGTCTAGCACAGTCTCTAACAGTGTAACAGTAAGAAGCATTTTGGATAAAAGTATTCTGTACTTCTGTATGACAACAATGTATGCCTTTCAAATGTTAAATGATTAAATGATACACAGCGAAAGTCTCTAACAGTGTAACAGTAAAAAGCATTTTGGATAAAAGTATTCTGTACTTCTGTATGACAACAATGTATGCCTTTCAAATGTTAAATGATTAAATGATACACAGCGAAATCTACGCTCTCGCCTCTCATCCTGCTTTCGCCAACGGCAGCGATGTGAAAGGCGAAGCGAACTCCAGCAGTAGCGCGCTTGCCGCTGGGGCTGCCGCGGGGCGTGGCCGCGGCGGGTCACGTGCCTGTCGGGGCCAATCAGGCCTACCCCGGAAATAGGAACGGTTGCGGAACTGATACAGGCGCGCGGGCCGCATTAACAATAAACTTTGATGTCCTGTAGGGGGCCGCAAAATATCATCTCGCGGGCAGCGAGTTTGAGACCCCTGGTCTAAACCAATGGGGTGCAGTTACACAGGGAGACAATAGGGGGCGGTATTTTCCCAATTGAGCTCAGAGAGAGTCTGCAACACTAGCGTGAGGCTCGATTGATGAAGTATGAATTCAAATCGCTAATAAAAAAAAATACGACAAACAAACGCTATATAGCGTTGGTGGCACTCAACTGGCGGCATGAACTAACGACAAAACACGTCCATGGCACTCAAAGTGTTAACGTCTAGTCTCGTCTACGAGTAAGATACATGTTGTGACCTGTGTATTTACCACATGGAGAAATTATTATTATATATTTTTTTTAAATAAACATTTTCGTTTTCTAAGCAGATATATACTCTGAACTATTTTTTTCAAAAAGCAACAGGGCTTTTGAGGTGACGAAATCACTGCATCGCGAAAATGTAGATTTTCTTTTTTATTTATTTCTCCACGTGGTAAATACACAGGTCACAACATGTTTACAGGAACGTTTTGGAGTTGTATTTGGAGTGTATTTCGTGACTGTTGGGAACTACAGTAGGCTACACTGGCACACCTACTTCCAGTGAATGACGCTAAGCTAGGCTAACGGTGCGGCTGTTCCCTAGGGTCCTACTAATCACCCCAAAGTACCAGAAAATACCCTAAAGTACCCGAAAATACCCGAAAATACCCCCAAAGTACCCCAAAATACCCCAAAGTATACCCCAAAATATCCCAAAGTAGCCCAAAATACCCCAAAGTATACCCCAAAATACCCCAAAGTACCCCAAAATACCCCAAAATACCCCAAAGTACCCCAAAATACCCCAAAGTACCCCAAAGTACCCCAAAGTACCCCAAAATACGCCAAAGTATACCCCAAAATAACCCAAAGTACCCTAAAATACGCCAAAATACCCCAAAGTATACCCCAAAATACCCCAAAGTACCCCAAAATACCCCAAAATACCCCAAAGTACCAGAAAATACCCCAAAATACCCCAAAGTACCCTAAAATACCCCAAAATACCCCCAAAGTACCCCAAAATACCCCAAAATACCATAAAATACCCCAAAGTACCAGAAAATACCCATAAATACCCCAAAGTACCATAAAATACCCCAAAGTATACCCCAAAATACCCCAAAGTACCAGAAAATACCCCAAAATACCCCAAAGTACCCTAAAATACCCCAAAATACCTTAAAATACCCCAAAGTATACCCCAGAGTATCAGAAAATACCCCAAAATACCCCAAAATACCCTAAAATACCCCAAAGTATATCCCAAAGTACCAGAAAATACCCCAAAGTACCCCAAAATACCCAAAAATACCCTGAAATACCCCAAAGTATACCCCAAAGTACCAGAAAATACCAGAAAATACCCCAAAATACCCCAAAGTATACCCCAAAGTACCAGAAAATACCCCAAAGTACCCCAAAATACTCCAAAGTATACCCCAAAATACCCCAAAGTACCCCAAAATACCCCAAAGTACCCCAAAGTATACCCCAAAATACCCCACAGTACCCCAAAATACCCCAAAGTACCCCAACATATCCCAAAATACCCCAAAGTGCCTGGAAATATACCACAAAGTACCACAAAATACCTAAAATGAAAAACTAAAATGTGCACATTTTGTGTAATAGTGAAATTGTGTGTAATAGTGTAATGGTGTAATAGTGTGTAATAGTGTAATAGTGTAATGCTGTAATAGTGTGTAATAGTGTAATAGTGTGTAATAGTGTAATAGTGTGTAATAGTGTAATAGTGTAATAGTGTGTAATAGTGTAATAGTGTGCTAGTGTAATAGTGTAATAGTATGTAATAGTGTGTAATAGTGTGTAATAGTGTGCTAGTGTAATAGTGTAATAGTGTAATAGTGTGCTAGTGTGTAATAGTGTAATAGTGTAATAGTGTGTAATAGTGTAATAGTGTAATAGTGTAATAATGTGTAATAGTGTGTAATAGTGTAATAGTGTGCTAGTATAATAGTGTAATGGTGAGTAATAGTGTAATAGTGTAATAGTGTAATAGTGTGTAATAGTGTAATAGTGTAATAGTGTGTAATAGTGTAATAGTGTGTAATAGTGTAATAGTGTAATTTTGTGTAATAGTGTAATAGTGTGTAATAGTGTAATAGTGTAATAGTGTGATAGTGTGTAATAGTGTAATAATGTGTAATAGTGTAATAGTGTGTAATAGAGTAATAGTGTGTAATAGTGTAATAGTGTAATAGTGTGTAATAGTGTAATAGTGTGCTAGTGTAATAGTGTAATAGTGTGTAATAGTGTGTAATAGTGTAATAGTGTGCTAGTGTAATAGTGTGTAATAGTGTGTAATAGTGTAATAGTGTGTAATAGCGTAATAGTGTGCTAGTGTAATAGTGCAATAGTGTGTAATAGTGTGTAATAGTGTAATAGTGTGCTAGTGTAATAGTGTGTAATAGTGTGTAATAGTGTGTAATAGTGTGCTAGTGTAATAGTGTAATAGTGTAATAGTGTGTAATAGTGTAATAGTGTGTAATAGTGTGTAATAGTGTAATAGTGTAATAGTGTGTAATAGTGTAATAGTGTGTAATAGTGTAATTGTGTAATTTTGTGTAATAGTGTAATAGTGTGTAATAGTGTAATAGTGTGACAGTGTGTAATAGTGTAATAGTGTGTAATAGTGTGTAATAGTGTAATAGTGTGTAATAGTGTGCTAGTGTAATAGTGTGTAATAGTGTAATAGTGTAATAGTGTGCTAGTGTAATAGTGTAATAGTGTGTAATAGTGTAATAGTGTGCTAGTGTAATAGTGTGTAATAGTGTGTAATAGTGTAATAGTGTGTAATAGCGTAATAGTGTGCTAGTATAATAGTGCAATAGTGTGTAATAGTGTGTAATAGTGTAATAGTGTGCTAGTGTAATAGTGTAATAGTGTGCTAGTATGTAATAGTGTAATAGTGTAATAGTGTGTAATAGTGTGTAATAGTGTGTAATAGTGTGCTAGTGTAATAGTGTAATAGTGTAATAGTGTAATAGTGTGTAATAGTGTGTAATAGTGTAATAGTGTAATAGTGTGTAATAGTGTAATAGTGTGTAATAGTGTAATTGTGTAATTTTGTGTAATAGTGTAATAGTGTGTAATAGTGTAATAGTGTGACAGTGTGACAGTGTGTAATAGTGTAATAGTGTGTAATAGTGTGTAATAGTGTAATAGTGTGCTAGTGTAATAGTGTGTAATAGTGTAATAGTGTAATAGTGTGCTAGTGTAATAGTGTAATAGTGTGTAATAGTGTAATAGTGTGCTAGTGTAATAGTGTAATAGTGTGCTAGTGTGTAATAGTGTAATAGTGTAATAGTGTGTAATAGTGTAATAGTGTGCTAGTGTAATAGTGTAATAGTGTAATAGTGTGTAATAGTGTAATAGTGTAATAGTGTGTAATAGTGTAATAGTGTAATAGTGTGATAGTGTGTAATAGTGTAATAGTGTAATAGTGTGTAATAGTGTAATAGTGTAATAGTGTGTAATAGTGTAATAGTTTGTAATTATGTGTAATAGTGTAATATTGTGCTAGTGTAATAGTGTAATAGTGTGTGTAATAGTGTAATAGTGTAATAGTGTGTAATAGTGTAATAGTGTAATAGAGTGTAATAGTGTAATAGTGTGTAATAGTGTCTATTACACTATTACACACTATTACACTATTACACACTATTACACTATTACACACTATCACACTATTACACTATTACACTATTACACACTATTACACTATTACACTATTACACACTATTACACACTATTACACTATTACACTATTACACACTATTACACTATTACACTATTACACTATTACACACTATTACACTATTACACTATTACACACTATTACAATATTACACTATTACACACTAGCACACTATTACACTATTACACTAGCACACTATTACACACTATTACACACTATTACACACTATTACACTATTACACACTATTACACTATTACACTATTACACACTATTACACTATTACACTAGCACACTATTACACACTATTACACACTATTACACTATTACACTATTACACACTATTACACTATTACACACTAGCACACTATTACACTATTACACACTATTACACACTATTACACTAGCACACTATTACACACTATTACACTATTACACTATTACACACTATTACACTATTACACACTATTACACTATTACACTATTACACACTATTACACACTATTACACTATTACACACTATTACACTATTACACTATTACACACTATCACACTATTACACTATTACACTATTACATTATTACACTAGCACACTATTACACTATTACAGACTATTACACTATTACACTAGCACACTATTACACTATTACACACTATTACACTATTACACTATTACACACTATTACACTATTACACACTATTACACTATTACACACTATTACACTATTACACACTATCACACTATTACACTATTACACTATTACACACTTTTACACTATTACACTATTACACTATTACACACTATTACACACTATTACACACTATTACACTGTTACACTATTACACACCATTACACTATTACACTAGCACACTATTACACTATTACACACTATTACACTATTACTGTTCTGAAGGGCCAGATTAACACTGAGAATATACGTTTTATTATTTTATATAACTTGTATATTATTTATATATATAAGCTATATACCTTTAAGCCTCCGTTTGAATCATAGCATTATTCGCTTTCCTCATTGGACAACGCCATTGGCATTGACGGCGCCAACAGTCGCGCCCCCCAGACAAGTTCAAAGACGAGTCCGGACAAGTTGAGACATGCCCTTGGCCAGCGCATTGATTCCGGACAAGAGATTCGGTTGCGCCCTAGAAATGACTCTGGGTATATATTGTGGAAGGCGCAGCAGCAGTAGTGTGAACCTAATGTAGTGTGCAGCAGTTCGTCCTTAGAGTTTGTTTGTGAAGTGAAGTGCGAAGTGAACCCAGTAACTAGTGTGAACCTTAGCAAGTGTGTGTGGACTTAACGTAATTAGTATCAGAACACGAGGTGAACCTAGCAGCAGAACTATTGGACATGTGAGCAGTGGAACCTACCCGCGGTGTATCGTTACGGATAACTAGTAGCTCCTTAGATACAACCTTGATATTGTAGAACCATTGTTGGCGTATTATAGTGAATTGTGTAAACGTAGTAACGTGGAGAAGAGCATCGTTAATACCATTGTCGTTTGGATTTAACTACACCTGAAGATCTGCATCGGGCTAGCTTCGAGGACGAAGCTAGCTAGCTATCATCACTGCCGTCGGGCATTGGATTAAGAGCTATTACCCTGCTATCGAGCACTTGGATTACAAGGACTGGATCCGTATGAGACCCCCTTTCTTCAGTGACCAGCAGGAGTATCCGCCTATTCTTCAATTCCTCTGGAGCTTACCACTCCGTGGGGGAAATCACCAGTCTCCAGCTATACCCTCGTTTGCCCTATATCGCCATCTCACTCCATGCAGCGTTCCGGTCTAGTATTATTAACCTAGGAATTATTCATTCCCAATGACTTTGATACTCTGACATTCTACTATCATTCGCCATAAAAGAGCAACGTACTAATTCTCAGTTGTACATTTGATATTGCTAATAAAATACTGTAAACGTTATCTCTTTGTCACCGTGCCGTCTATTGAGTGTCTGCCATATTTAACTGTACTGTCTGGCAAGTAATAATAATATTTAGTAGTGGTTTAATCTATCACAATCTTTAATACAGTCAGGGTTTTGTAACCCCTCAGTTACAATTGGTCCTTCGAGCCGGAGGGTATCAGTAATAATAATCATATTAATAATAATATGGCCAGCGGCGGACACTCTCCAAACGGCTCTCCCAAACTAGAGCGCCCTAGGTGCCAGTGTCAACCCCCTCCACACTTGGAGAACTACGCTGTAGATCTACCTCCTAGCTTATCTAAAAAGACGTTAAGCACGGATAAAATTAATAGCTTAAGTATGCCCAACCTTATCGACCTGTCAGCCCCTCTAGTAGAGACCCAAGCTGGTTTAAGCGAAACTGACTTAGCTCACGGGGGGGGACAAGCGGGACATGACTTGACTATGCCCAACGACCACCGCGCCACCGAGATGGACCTCGGAGCGCCAGAAGATAAAGACCGCGCCTCCGAGATGGACCTCAGAGCGCAAGAAGGTACAGAATGCGCCTCCGAGATGGACCTCGGAGCGCAAGAGGATAAAGAACGCGCCCCCGAGATGGACCTCGGTGCGCACCAAAGAAAAGAGTACCGCGCCTCCGAGATGGACCTCGGAGCGCGGGAGAAGATAAGAAACAGCGCCCCCGAGATGGACCTCGGAGCACGTAAAGAGAACAGGTCAACGCCAAGCCCTGTCAACTCCAGATCACCATCATCAGCGTCATCCCCAAGCGAGGCCGACCAGAAGCTAGCGCAAGTCTTGATCGCCACGCTGACCGCTTCAACGGAAAGAGAACGTCTCCAAGCGCAACAACAGAGTGAGCGCGAACATTCTTCAACGGAAAGAGAACGTCTCCAAGCGCAACGAGAGAGTGAGCGCGAACATATCATACTGGAAGAGAGGCGCCTCCAGGCTGAAGAAACCATGGAGCGAGACCGCGCCAATGCACAGCGCGACGCCGCCCATGCACAGCGCGAGGCGGAACAAGACCGGCTGCAGGCGCAAATGATGGAGCAAGCGCTCCAGAGGGTGACACCCCACTCCTCCACCCGGAGCTCCCGGAGATCATCACGACAAGGGTCGAGGGCACCTTCCCCTCCCCGACCAATCTACACGGGACCCAGCCAACGGGAAGAACCTGCTTACGTCGCAGAGAAACTAACCAAGCGACTACAAAGCCTAGCGGAGGACGAGGGAGGACATAAAGCCCACACGCACGAACCCATCTCAGACCAGGAGGAACAGTACAGCCCCGATCTCAGCCCCGACACGCTGCGTTACGAACCCCCAACCCGTCCCAGGGGTGAGTTTGTGCAACAGACAGCACCGAGGAGCAGTACCTGGGGGCCCGGCCTCTGGTTCCCACCCAGCACGAACCCACGACCCCACGTACGGGCAGACTCGCCAAGGAGGCCTCTCCCCCTACGCGCATCAGTGTCACAGCCATCCATGGCATCTTACATTGGAACACCCACATTCCCAGACTTTACGCGTGAAGACAGAGCGCAGTATACCGAACTGCGCATGTGTTTAGAGACCATTATGTCCGGAGTACAGGACGAGTCCTACAAATATGCCATCCTCCTTAAGCACCTCAAAGTACCCAGAGCGCACAACATAGCGCTGGCATACTCTAACTCAAAGACTCCCTACTTTGATGCCCAGGTGGCCCTCGACGCGCGTTACGGACGTACATGGGACTATGTCATTCAGGAGATACGGGAGATTGAACGTTTCCCCCCAGCTAAAGACAATCGAGCCCTGGATGACCTATCCATTAAAGTACAATCCCTGGTAGGGATGCTCAGGTCACAAAGAGAGAAGGGGATGTACGAGTTGTACGCCAACTCCAACGTGGAGCGGATATTAGAGAAGCTCCCCCCATCCCGCCAAGAACGCTTTCGGCGGCAAAGAGATCACCGTGACCCCCACGGCCCAGAACAATCACTCCTAGACCTTGCTGACTTCCTAGCCAGAGAGGTCAGCAGCCTACGGATCGACACCTTCGCGTGGGGCGGCTCTAACACTAAAGATGGACCGAGAAGGTTTAAAGACAACAGCAGGCCCGTCACCGTGATGCACCAGGCCGAGTCGGTGCCGCGACAAAAGAGCCATAACCCCCCCCCCCGCTAAGGGAAAATGGAAGATTGCATGCCAATATTGCGACAATGAACACTGGCTGTCACAATGCGACGCATTTAAGAAATTGACCGCCGAAGACGTGAGTCAGTGGATTAAAGCGAACCGCCGCTGCTTCCGCTGCACGCGCAGCCACATGGCAGCTGAGTGCCGCCTCAAGAAAAGGTGCGGCAAGTGTGAAAGCGCCCACCTAGAAGTCCTACACGAGAGCAACAAACGGAGACCCGCCCCACAAAGCAGCTCGAGAGCAGAAGTACTCTACATAGACCCTGCGAAGAGCGGGAGCTCCCGAGTGCTCCTCAAGGTGGTGCGAGTGCTCCTCAGCTACAGGGACAAGGTGCTCGACACCTACGCCGTCCTCGACGACGGGTCAGAGAAGACTCTCCTCCTCGCTTCCGCCGCGACCCAGTTGGGCCTGCGGGGTCCAGAGGAAACAATGACAATCCGTACCATTCGTCGAGACTTAAAGACAATAAAGGGTGAAAACGTCTCGTTCACCATAGCAGCGATCGAGCAGCCCGAGAAGCGGTACAGCATCAACAAGACGTTCACAAGCCACGACATAGGTCTGTCACGCTATGACTACCCCATCCCACAGCTGAGGGAGAAGTACGCACACCTACGCCGACTGCCCATACCGCTCATCGACGGCGCCACACCGACCCTGCTCATAGGCTCCGACCACGCAGACCTCATCGTCCCAACGGACACGGTCAACATCGGACCCAGAGGCTGCCCAGCCGCGGTTAAGACCCGACTGGGCTGGACGCTCCTGCCTTTACACCAAGGTGAGCGACCAAGACACTACCCTCTTGCAGCACGTTGAGAGACTATGGACATTAGACTCGCTGCCATTCAAGAACGAACGTAAACTGGTTCGCTCCAAGGAGGACAAGTACACCATAGCTCTTCTCGAGCAGAAGACTACGAGGGTCACGGTCGACGGAGTGCTAAGATACGCGACTCCACTCTTGAGGCGGGAAGGGATGCCCACCCTGCACGCATCAAAGGAAGTGACACAACGCTATCTACAGAACACCGAGCGGCGTCTCGCCAAAGACCCCCCTCAAGCAACGATATATCGCGCCGAGAACGAAAAGCTGATCACGGCTGGCCATATAAAGAAAATCGACGACCACGAGGCAGACCAGACGACTGAGTCCTGGTACGTGCCCCACCACAAGGTCCACCACAACGGCAAGAACCGCATCGTATTCAACTGCAGTTATCAGATTGGACTACAGAACCTGAATAACCTGCTCCTGCCCGGCCCGACACTTGGCCCCTCCCTCCTCGGCGTACTGCTACGTTTCCGCCAGGACAAAGTGGCCATCAGCGGCGACATCAAGGGAATGTTCCTACAAGTACGACTGATGGAGGAAGACAAGCCGCTGCTGAGGTTCCTGTGGAGAGAGAGGCTCGACGACGAACAACCCTCGATATACCAATGGGAGGTACTCCCATTCGGCACCACCTGCAGCCCGTGCTGCGCCACGTTCGCGCTACTGAAGCACGTGGCCGAAGACCCCGGAGCCGACGAGGAGGTCAGACACAGCGTGGAAAAGAGTTTCTACGTGGACAACTGCCTACAGAGCGTATCTACGCCAGAAGAAGCCGAGAGCATCCTACTGAAGCTACGAGCCTCACTGGCCAAAGGTGGATTCGACCTCAGGCAATGGGCCAGCAGTGACCCTCAAGTCCTCCGCAGCCTCCCCCCAGAGACAAAGGCAGCAAGCAGCGAGACCTGGATGGCGACCACCCCAGGTGAAGCACAAGAAATGACATTGGGCCTCGTCTGGCGTTTCAAAACAGACTCGCTCCATTATAAACACACACCCCTGACCACGGATCAGGGAAGGTCCAAGACTCTACCGACCACTCGGCGGAGTGTGTACCGAACACTCGCCAGCCAATACGACCCAATGGGGTGTATCCTACCTTACACCACTCGGGCGAAGATGCTGGTGAGAGAACTGTGGGACAAGGAGCAGGGCTGGGACGACCCCATACCCGAGCACCTGGCTTCCACCTGGAGAGAATGGGAGGGAGAACTCGACTCACTCCAAGAGGTGACCATCCAACGGAGTTACTTCCCCCCTACAGTGCGGCTGGAGACGTGTCAGATAGACCTGCACGTCTTCAGTGACGCCTCCGAAGTGGCGTACGGATCGGTGGCTTACCTGAGAGCCCGAGAAGAGGGAGGAGAAGTACACGTAGCCTTCGTCCTGGCCCGCTCGAGGATAGCTCCCCGCAAGCAGCAGTCGATCCCGCGACTAGAGCTCTGCGCAGCTCTGGTAGGCGCGCAACTCGCAACGATGATACAAAGTGAACTCACCATACCGGTGCGTGAGACCATCCTGTGGTCAGACTCTATGACTGTGCTCACCTGGATCCAGTCCGACTCCTGTCGGTACAAGGTTTTCGTCAGAGTCCGAGTCACCGAGATCCAAGACCTGGTAGGAGTAGCATGTTGGAGGTACGTTGACACCAAGCAGAACCCAGCGGATGTCATCACACGGGGGATGTCCTTAGACAGCAGTTCCTCAAGCTCCCGGGGAGAAGTGGCCTACCCCAACCCCACACCACGGGAGGCGAGTCAAGATGAGTCAGAGATCAAGAAGTCTATGTTCTGCGGGCTGACGCACGCCCCGGCTCCAACGGACCCGAACCTAGACGACTGTTTAACTCTTGAGAGTGCTCAGAAAAGGACATTCTTATGGCACCACCCTGAGACTCCCCCCACCACAGACCTCGACGCATCGAACTACAAAGAAGCCGAACTTCTTCTGCTAAGGAGAGCCCAAAGAGACTCATTCCCAGAAGAACTAGACTGCCTGACAGACAGTCGACTCCTCACCTTGGCCCCAGAGCTCGACGCCCAGCACCTCATCAGGGTGGGTGGTCGATTGAGACGGGCCCCGGACGTGACTGAAGATGCTAAGCATCCCATCGTCCTCAACAGCCGACACAAGATAACCGAGCTGATCATCCAGAAGTACGACGAGGTGGTGCACCACGCGGGGGCCGAGAGAGTCTTCGCTGAGATCCGACAACGCTTCTGGATACTCCAAGGGAGAGAAGCTGTACGTCGCTTCCAACGGACTTGCTCAACCTGTCGCAAGTGGAGGGCACAGCCTAGTATCCCGATGATGGCCGACCTGCCTCCCTGCCGCCTCCGACTCGGTGAGCGGGCCTTCCACTCCACGGGCGTGGACTGCTTCGGCCCATTCAACGTCAAGAAAGGAAGAGGGACAGAGAAGAGGTGGGGCATTGTGTACAAGTGCATGACCACCCGAGCTGTTCATATTGAAATCCTCCAGACCATGAGTACGGACTCATTCCTCATGTCCTTCCGGAGATTCCAAGCCCGGAGAGGAACTCCATCAGTGTTGTTGTCCGACCAAGAGACAAACTTCAGAGGAGGACACACAGAACTGAGAGAGAGCTTCCTGGCTATGGGTGAAGAACTCAAGACCCGCCTCGCTCCTGCTCAGATCACATTCCAGTTCAACCCCCCGAACGCCCCTCATTTCGGGGGAACCTGGGAGAGAGAGGTCCGTTCCATAAAAACTGCTATGTACACCGTACTTGGGGCCCAGGCCGTGGTTGAGGAAGTCCTGATGACAGTCCTCATGGAGATCGAGGGCGTCTTGAACTCTAAGCCCCTCGGTTACGTCTCAAGTGACGTAGCAGACATCGACCCCGTCACCCCAAACTACCTCTTGATGGGGCGGCTGGACCCTGCCCTTCCGCAGGCGGTGTACAGACAAGATGAGATGAACGGCCGGAGAATGTGGAGACACAGCCAAGTACTGGCCGGTTCAATTATTTGTTATTGTCTCCCCATATTCTGTTATGGTGTTGGGTCATCCCTGGTTGTCTTCATGTGTACGGAATATTAATTGGAGCACGGGCAAGCTCTCAACGGAGGTCGACGTGAAGTCGGTCGTCGGCGAGAGTTTGTCCACTCCCTTGTCTCCCTTCCCCTCTTCTCTTTTTTCTCCTTCTTCTCTCTCCAGGGTGGTGGGGAGCGTCGCAGATTCTGTTCCACCCTCTAATCCCGATTTGATAGGGGTTCCTGAGATCTATTGGGACCTGGCGGACGTTTTTAGCAAGACGCGTGCTAAAGCACTACCGCCTCATAGATCATACGACTGTCCCATTAATCTTCTACCCGGTACCTCCCCGCCTCACGGGCGAATGTTCTCTCTCTCACGCCCCGAGACCTTGGCCATGAACACCTACATTGAGGAGGCATTGCTTGCGGGGCACATACGTCCTTCCACATCCCCGGCCGGCGCTGGTTTCTTCTTTGTTGACAAAAAAGATGGGGATCAGCACCCGTGCATTGATTATAGGGGATTGAATGACGTTTCCATCAAGAACCGATATCCTTTACCTCTCATGGACACGGCCTTTGAGTGCTTACAGAGGGCACAGGTCTTTTCTAAACTTGATTTACGTAATGCATACAATCTGGTCAGGATTAGAGAAGGAGACGAGTGGAAGACTGCATTTAATACACCCAATGGTCACTATGAGTATTTGGTCATGCCCTTTGGTTTGGCTAATGCTCCGGCAGTCTTCCAAGCCCTGGTTAACGACGTGCTGCGAGACTTGATTGGGGTGTCGGTGTTTGTTTACCTAGATGATATCCAAATTTTTTCTCGCGATATGGTGCAACACCAACTGCATGTTCGGGAGGTGCTAGACCGTCTCCTCAAGCATCAACTATTCGTTAAGGCTGAGAAGTGTGTGTTTCACACTGATACCGTTTCCTTCCTGGGCTTTGTGTTGACGAAGGGTGATCTACGCATGGATTCGGCCAAGGTGAGTGCAGTCTTGGACTGGCCACGGCCTTCGTCGCTCAAGGGGTTACAATGTTTTTTGGGCTTTGCAAATTTTTACAGGCCGTCTGTCATCAGCCGAGCGCAACTATGACGTGGGTAATCGGGAGTTGTTGGCTATCAAATTGGCACTGGAGGAATGGAGACATTGGTTGGAGGGGGCGGCACATCCTTTCATTGTTTGGACCGATCATAAGAACTTGGCTTACATCCAAGGGGCTAAACGCCTTAACGCTCACCAGGCCAGGTGGGCGTTATTCTTCACACGATTTCGATTTACCATCTCCTATAGACCCGGGTCCAAGAATATCAAACCCGACGCGTTATCGCGCCAGTTTGATCTTCCTGGTCGGGAGGAGCAGCCCCATCCCATTATTCCACCGGCCTTGATTTTGGCACCCGTGTCTTGGGGCATAGATAAGGTGGTAAGGTCGGCGCTGACGTGGGAGCCCGATCCTGGCGGGGGCCCTCCGGGGCGGTCGTATGTGCCCAAGGCGGCACGCTCACATTTGCTGCAGTGGGCACATGCCTCATCCCTCACCAGCCACCCTGGGGCCACCAGGACCCTGGAATGTATCCGTAGGCGGTTCTGGTGGCCGACAGTGGAGGGGGATACGCGTTCCTTTGTGGCGGCCTGCCCGATGTGCGCGCGCAGTAAGACCTCTCGCCGTGCACCGGCAGGTCTCCTCCGGCCACTTCCTATTCCTAAACGGCCCTGGTCGCACATATCCCTGGACTTTATTTCTGGCCTCCCCCTTTCGGACAGGTTCACCGCCATTTTGGTGGTGGTGGACCGGTTCTCGAAAGCGGCTCATTTTGTTCCTCTCCCCAAGCTTCCATCGGCCCGAGAGACTGCTGATCTGGTGATACAGCATGTCTTTCGGGTCCACGGGCTTCCGGTGGATATCGTGTCGGACCGGGGTCCTCAGTTCGCTTCCAGGTTCTGGAAGGCGTTTGCCGCCGGTCTCTGCGCCTCCGTCAGCCTTTCGTCTGGGTTTCATCCGCAGTCGAACGGGCAGACGGAGTGCGTCAACCAGGACCTGGAGGGGGTCTTGAGATGTTACATTGCCGGTTGCCCGGCAACGTGGAGTAGGAGGTTGGCATGGGCTGAGTATGCGCATAATACCCTCCTCTCCTCCTCTACCGGTATGTCTCCCTTTCAGTGTCAGTATGGTTTTCAACCTCCTTTGTTTCCGGAGCAGGAGCAGGAGGCGGAGGTGCCCTCGGCCCAGGCACATGTGGTTCGCTGCCGCAGGACGTGGAAGCGGGTCCGGGCGGCGCTGCAGAAGGTTTCGGTTAGTACCCAGCGGCAGGCTAACCGCAAGCGTCGTCCGGCTCCGGTTTACCGTCCTGGGCAGCGGGTTTGGCTTTCCACCCGGGATCTCCCTCTCCGGGTGGAATCCAGGAAGCTGGCTCCTCGCTTTATAGGACCCTTTAAGGTGGTACGTCGGGTGAATCCTGTGACTTACAGGCTACGGCTTCCGAGTTCTATGAGGGTTCATCCGACGTTTCATGTGTCCCTATTGAAGCCGTTCCTCTCATCGCCCTTGGCCCCGCCACTGCCTACGGTTCCTCCGCCTCGGTTTATGGGTGGTCAGCCCATTTACACGGTGCGGAGGATACTGGGTTGTAGGCGGAGGGGTAGGGGGTTTCAGTTCTTGGTGGATTGGCAGGGGTACACGTTCGCGTTTCAAAACACAATTCATGAGTAAATCCAAATGTTGAAAGAGTGCCAACACAGACCCAAAAACAGTTTAACCTATTGGTAAACAAACGTATTGTTGAAAATATACACTGACTGCTGTTGTGACATTGTTTAAGATATTATTGACTAGTTTACATTTGAAAAATAAACGCGACTCCACAAACAAGGTCTTCTTTTCTTCTTCTTCTTCTTCTTCTTCTTCTTCTTCTTCTTCTTCTTCTTCTTCTTCTTCTTCTTCTTCTTCTTCTTCTTCTTCTTCTTCTTCTTCTTCTTCTTCTTCTTCTTCTTCTTCTTCTCCTAAATGTGGATACAGCAGCGCAGCATCCACAAACTCGCAACAGCGCCACTATATGGCCAAAATAATACATGGTTTTGAATTTTAGCTGGTAGTCTAACCATCTGTTTTCTATTCCTAAACAGGGAGTGGATGGTAGTATACGGATGAGAATACACGGGTGCCGCGCTTCGCGGGACGACCCGAGTTCAAAACCCCGCGTTTCCAATATAATTTTTTTGGAATATAATATTAATGACTATACGCAAAAGTAGCCTAGTTTTAAGTTAAAATATTATAAATCTACATGCATTGAGGATGTCATTCTTTATATAGCTCTCAACGTGCACCAAATTGAAGTATTTACATTGCAAAAAGAAAAAAAAATAGAAGAAGGGGTGTTCTGAAGGGCCAGATTAACACTGAGAATCTGCGTTTATTAATTTATATAACTTGTATATTATTTATATATATAAGCTATATACCTTTAAGCCTCCGTTTGAATCATAGCATTATTCGCTTTCCTCATTGGACAACGCCCTTGGCATTGACGGCGCCAACAGTCGCGCCCCCCAGACAAGTTCAAAGGCGAGTCCGGACAAGTTGAGACATGCCCTTGGCCATCGCATTGATTCCGGACAAGAGATTCGGTTGCGCCCTAGAAATCACTCTGAGTATATATTGTGGAAGGCGCAAACAGCAGCAGTTCGTCCGAAGTTCGTGTGCAGCAGTAACGAGTTCGAGAAGTGAAGTGAAGTGCGAAGTGAACCCAGTAACTAGTGTGAACCTTAGCAAGTGTGTGTGGACTTAACGTAATTAGTATCAGAACACGAGGTGAACCTAGCAGCAGAACTATTGGACATGTGAGCAGTGGAACCTACCAGCGGTGTATCGTTACAGATAACTAGTAGCTCCTTAGATACGACCTTGATATTGTAGAACCATTGTTGGTGGATTATAGTGAATTGTGTAAACGTAGTAACGTGGAGAAGAGCATCGTTAATACCATTGTCGTTTGGATTTAACTACACCTGAAGATCTGCATCGGGCTAGCTTCGAGGACGAAGCTAGCTAGCTATCATCACTGCCGTCGGGCATTGGATTAAGAGCTATTACCCTGCTATCGAGCACTTGGATTACAAGGACTGGATCCGTATGAGACCCCCTTTCTTCAGTGACCAGCAGGAGTATCCGCCTATTCTTCAATTCCTCTGGAGCTTACCACTCCTTGGGGGAAATCACCAGTCTCAAGCTATACCCTCGTTTGCCCTTATCGCCATCTCACTCCATGCAGCGTTCCGGTCTAGTATTATTAGCCTAGGAATTATTCATTTCCACTGACTTTGATACTCTGACATTCTACTATCATTCGCCATAAAAGAGCAACGTACTAATTCTCAGTTGTACATTTGACATTGCTAATAAAATACTGTAAACGTTATCTCTTTGTCACCGTGCCATCTATTGAGTGTCTGCCATATTTAACTGTACTGTCTGGCAAGTAATAATAATATTTAGTAGTGGTTTAATCTATCACAATCTTTAATACAGTCAGGGTTTTGTAACCCCTCAGTTACAATTGGTCCTTCGAGCCGGAGGGTATCAGTAATACTAATCATATTAATAATAATATGGCCAGCGGCGGACACTCTCCAAACGGCTCTCCCAAACTAGAGCGCCCTAGGCGCCAGCGTCAGCCCCCTCCACACTTGGAGAACTACGCTGTAGATCTACCTCCTAGCTTATCTAAAGGGACGTTAAGCACGGATAAAATTAGTAGCTTAAGTATGCCCAACCTTATCGACCTGTCAGCCCCACTGGTAGAGACCCAAGCTGGTTTAAGCGAAACTGACTTAGCTCACGGGGGGGACAAGCGGGACATGACTTGACTATGCCCAAAGACCACCGCGCCACCGAGATGGACCTCGGAGCGCCAGAAGATAAAGACCGCGCCTCCGAGATGGACCTCGGAGCGCAAGAGGATAACGAACGCGCCCCCGAGATGGACCTCGGCGCACACCAAAGAAAAGAGTACCGCGCCTCCGAGATGGACCTCGGAGCGCGGGAGAAGATAAGATACAGCGCCCCCGAGATGGACCTCGGAGCGCGTAAAGAGAACAGGTCAACGCCAAGCCCTGTCAACTCCAGATCACCATCATCAGCGTCATCCCCAAGCGAGGCCGACCAGAGGTTAGCACAAGTCCTGATCGCCACGCTGACCGCTTCAACGGAAAGAGAACGTCTCCAAGCGCAACAACAGAGTGAGCGCGAACATTCTAGACTGGAAAGAGAACGTCTCCAAGCGCAACAACAGAGTGAGCGCGAACATCTCAGACTGGAAGAGAGTCGCCTCCAGGCTGACGCCGCGATGACCATCAGACTGGAAGAGAGGCGCCTCCAGGCTGAAGAAAACACGGAGCGAGACCGCGCCAATGCGCAACGCGAGGCACAGCGCGACGCAGCCAATGCCCAGCGCGAGGCGGAAGGAGACCGTCTGCAGGCGCAAATGATGGAGCAAGCGCTCCAGAGGGTGACTCCCCACTCCTCCACCCGGAGCTCCCGGAGATCATCACGACAAGGGTCGAGGGCACCTTCCCCTCCCCGACCAATCTACACGGGACCCAGCCAACGGGAAGAACCTGCTTACGTCGCCGAGAAACTAACCAAGCGACTACAAAGCCTAGCGGAGGACGAGGGAGGACATAAAGCCCACACGCACAAACCCATCTCAGACCAGGAGGAACAGTGCAGCCCCGATCTCAGCCCCGACACGCTGCGTTACGAACCCCTAACCCGTCCCAGGGGTGAGTTTAAGCAACAGACAGCACCGAGGAGCAGTACCTGGGGGCCCGGCCTCTGGTTCCCACCCAGCACGAACCCACGACCCCACGTACGGGGAGACTCGCCAAGGCGGCCTCTCCCCCTACGCGCATCAGTGTCACAGCCATCCATGGCATCCTACATTGGGACACCCACATTCCCAGACTTTACGCGAGAAGACAGAGCGCAGTATACCGAACTGCGCATGTGTTTAGAGACCATTATGTCCGGAGTACAGGACGAGTCCTACAAATATGCCATCCTCCTTAAGCACCTCAAAGTAACCAGAGCGCACAACATAGCGCTGGCATACTCGAATTCACAGACTCCCTACTCTGATGCCCTGGTGGCCCTCGAAGCGCGTTACGGACGTACATGGGACTATGTCATTCAGGAGATACGGGAGATTGAACGTCTCCCCCCAGCTAAAGACAATCAAGCCCTGGACGACCTATCCATTAAAGTACAATCCCTGGTAGGGATGCTCGGGTCACAACGAGAGAAGGGGATGTACGAGTTGTACGCCAACTCCAACGTGGAGCGGATATTAGAGAAGCTCCCCCCATCCCGCCAAGAACGTTTTCGGCGGCAAAGAGATCACCGTGAACCCAACGGCCCAGAACAATCACTCCTAGACCTTGCTGACTTCCTAGCCAGAGAGGTCAGCAGCCTACGGATCGACACCTTCGCGTGGGGCGGCTCTAACACTAAAGAGGGACCGAGAAGGTTTAAAGACCAAAGCAAGCCCACCACCGTGATGCACCAGGCCGAGGCGGTGTCACGGCAGACGAGTCACAACCCCCACGCCAAGGACAAATGGAAGGCGGCCTATCAATACTGCGACAGTGAACACTGGCTGTCACAGTGCGACGCCTTCAAAGGACTGACTACAGCCGAAATAAGTCAGTGGCTTAAAGACAACCGCCGCTGCTTCCGCTGTGCGCGCGGCCACATGGCAGCAGAATGCCGCCTTAAGAAGCGATGTGGCAAGTGTGACGGCGCCCACCTCGAAGTACTGCACGAGAGCAATAAACGCCCACCAGGAGACCAAAGTAGGCCCATCACAGTGATGTACCAGGCCGAGTCGGTGTCACCACAGACCAGTCTTGACCCCGCCACAGAGGAATGGAATATTTATCTAACACAGAAGAGTCACAACCCCCCCGCCAAAGAGGAATGGAAGATCACATGTTTTTACTGCCACGGCGGACACTGGCTGTCACAGTGCGACGACCACAAGAAACTGACCCCGCCGAAATGGATCAGCGGCTTAAGGCTAACACGCATGACGGCGCTTACTGCGAATCACTGCGCAAGGTCCACAAGAGAAGATTAGCTCTACAAGGCAACTCACCAACAGAAGTGCTCCACATCGACCCCGCGTATAGTGGGAGCCCCAGAGTGCTCATCAAGGTAGTACGAGTACTCCTCAGCCACGGAGACAAGGTACTCGACACCTACGCCGTCCTCGACGACGGGTCGGAGAAGACACTCCTCCTCGCCTCCGCCGCGACCCAGTTGGACCTGCGGGGCCCAGAGGAGACGATGACCCTCCGTACCATTAGTCGAGACTTAAAGACAATAAAAGGTGAAAACGTCTCGTTCACCATAGCAGCAATCGACCACCCTGAGAAGCAGTACAGCATCAACAAGGCGCTCATGAGCTACGACATAGGTCTGTCAAGCTACGATTACCCCATCCCACAGCTGATGGAGAAGTACGACCACCTACGCCTACTGCCCATACCGCTCATCAGCGGAGCTACACCGACCCTACTCATTGGCTCCGACCACGCGGACCTCATTGTCCCAACCAAGGCGGCCCACATCGGACCCAAAGGATGCCCAGCCGCGGTTAAGACCCGACTGGGGTGGACGCTCCAGGGCCCCCTCTACGGACCTGCCAGCCAACCAACGACCACACGCTGCCTTTACACCAAGGTGAGCGACACAGACAACACTCTCTTACAGCCCGTTGAGAGGCTATGGACACTAGACGCGATGCCATTCAAGACCGAACGCAAGATGGTTCGGCCCAAAGAGGACAAGTATGCCATCGCTCTACTAGATCAGAAGACTACGAGAGTCAAGGTCGACGGAGTGTTCAGATACGCAACCCCACTCTTGAAGCGGGCGAAGATGCCGGTGAGAGAACCGTGGGCCAAGGAGCAGGGCTGGGAAGACCCCATACCCGAGTACCTAGCTACCCCATGGAGAGAGTGGGAGGGTGAACTTATCTCACTCCGCGAGGTGGCCATCCCGCGGAGTCACTTCCCCCCTACCGTGAGACTGGAGAAGGGTCAGACAGACCTGCACGTCTTCAGCGACGCCTCAGAGGTGGCGTACGGAATAGTGGCCTACCTGAGGGCTCAAGAAGAGGGAGTTCCGAACTCCACCCCCCTCAGCTACGCTCCAAGCGACGTAGCTGACCTCGAACCCATCACCCCAAACTACCTCTTGATGGGGCGGCCGGACCCGGCCCTTGCTCAGACGGTGTACAGACAGGACGAGATGAAAGCAAGGGGGATGTGGAGACACAGCCAAGTACTGGCCGACCAGTCTTGGGCCCGCTTCCTCCTATGCTACCTACCATCCCTTCCAGCCCGTCAGAAGTGGGTAAAGGACAGGGACAACCTGAAGGTGGATACAGTCGTCATGATAATAGACCAGTCACTACCCCGAGCTACGTGGCCGGCCGGCCGTGTGAGCAGAGTGATTACTGGTTCCGATGGGAAGGTCAGAGCGGCAGAAGTCATCGTCCAAGGGCGGACTTACACCCGACCTGTAGCTAAGTTGATAGAGCTGCCGGAGATCCCTGACTCCCCTGATGACGACCATGACCTGACTTTGTAGATTGTTCCAACTCCTCATAACAGTATGGAGAAGTTGACTGGACATTAATATTAATCTGTGCCCATTTATTTACTAATTAGGTGCGGACTAATTAGGAGGCGGCTGTTCTGAAGGGCCAGATTAACACTGAGAATCTACGTTTATTAATTTATATAACTTGTATATTATTTATATATATAAGCTATATACCTTTAAGCCTCCGTTTGAATCATAGCATTATTCGCTTTCCTCATTGGACAACGCCCTTGGCATTGACGGCGCCAACAGTCGCGCCCCCCAGACAAGTTCAAAGACGAGTCCGGACAAGTTGAGACATGCCCTTGGCCAGCGCATTGATTCCGGACAAGAGATTCGGTTGCGCCCTAGAAATCACTCTGAGTATATATTGTGGAAGGCGCAAACAGCAGCAGTTCATCCGAAGTTCGTGTGCAGCAGTAACGAGTTCGAGAAGTGAAGTGAAGTGCGAAGTGAACCCAGTAACTAGTGTGAACCTTAGCAAGTGTGTGTGGACTTAACGTAATTAGTATCAGAACACGAGGTGAACCTAGCAGCAGAACTATTGGACATGTGAGCAGTGGAACCTACCAGCGGTGTATCGTTACGGATAACTAGTAGCTCCTTAGATACGACCTTGATATTGTAGAACCATTGTTGGTGGATTATAGTGAATTGTGTAAACGTAGTAACGTGGAGAAGAGCATCGTTAATACCATTGTCGTTTGGATTTAACTACACCTGAAGATCTGCATCGGGCTAGCTTCGAGGATGAAGCTAGCTAGCTATCATCACTGCCGTCGGGCATTGGATTAAGAGCTATTACCCTGCTATCGAGCACTTGGATTACAAGGACTGGATCCGTATGAGACCCCCTTTCTTCAGTGACCAGCAGGAGTATCCGCCTATTCTTCAATTCCTCTGGAGCTTACCACTCCTTGGGGGAAATCACCAGTCTCCAGCTATACCCTCGTTTGCCCTTATCGCCATCTCACTCCATGCAGCGTTCCGGTCTAGTATTATTAGCCTAGGAATTATTCATTCCCACTGACTTTGATACTCTGACATTCTACTATCATTCGCCATAAAAGAGCAACGTACTAATTCTCAGTTGTACATTTGACATTGCTAATAAAATACTGTAAACGTTATCTCTTTGTCACCGTGCCGTCTATTGAGTGTCTGCCATATTTAACTGTACTGTCTGGCAAGTAATAATAATATTTAGTAGTGGTTTAATCTATCACAATCTTTAATACAGTCAGGGTTTTGTAACCCCTCAGTTACAAGGGGGATTCGAACGCGGGTCGTGAGAGGCATAAGGACCATCCATCACACCACGGTGCCAGACAAAAAAAACATCCACCATACATCCATCAATGGATAAGAGAGCCGTATCCTTATTCTGAAAGAGTTGAACTAATTATTTTCGCTAGCAAGATCTCATTTGATCATCCATTCCATAAACCTACTGCCAGCAGGCACGTTTAAAGAAATATAATCTGATTGATTGGGGTAATGAGGGACTTAAAATTAGCCTATAGATTATGCATTTAACTTGTCGGCGAGGCTATTGAGCCGTACTGCATTGTACCCATTCTGCAATCTGTTAATAAAGTTTTAAATCAATCAATCAATCAATGCTGTTAGAAAATCAGGATTTCTGCGATCGACACCTGCTGTCTTTTCAGCTGAGGCGGGCGCGCGCAATTATCCTGAGTCTCAAGTCTGGTTCGAATGAACGAGACTGAATCAGCGTTCGAGGAACAGGAAAATCCCGGATTCAAACATCGGGTTAATTGAATCTGGATAATGGGACTCTTGATCGACTTAGTTGAACCAGGTACGGGGAATAGGGCCCTGTCAGAGTGTTATCATCTATAGAGTAACATATGTCAGACCTGTCAGTGTTGTTATCATCATCTATAGCAGGGGTAGGCAACCCTAGGCACGCGTGCCTGCATAGGCACAGGGGGCAGCATTTGCTTTGAAATATTATAGTGAAATATTTTGCACTGTTGTCGCATTTATCTTGTTGAAATCCTCCCACAGGTTCTTTTTACTACCACATATTTAATTGAGACCCTTTATTTGTTTATTATTTCAATTTAGCTGGAAATACATTGCTACATCATTCAGTAACATTTGCAGAGCCTTATAACAAAAACATTATTATGGTCACCATTGTGACCAGTGGGATTAATCAACAAATTGTATTATTTATTTTTCTATTTCATTGAACATTGCACATGTTAAAAGCCATTTTTTTACTCAAAATGTGAGTATTACCAAGTCAACTTGTGTTCTTAAAACAATGACAATAAACATAGTTTTATTAGGTTGAAATAATGTGGTTGTGTACTTATTTTTCTGTTAACTTATTATGGATTGAAAACTGAAAACCTTAATGCACAGTAACTGAACTCAATATTTTTAAGTTCTGGTAACTTATTATTATATTTTATTTACAGTGTAGTCTTGCGATCAATCAAAACGTATTTACACGATATACCTCACATTCACCCTCCATTCACATCCTGGTGTTCTCCATTAGGCCTGTAGGTGGAGCTATGACAGCACACGTACAGTACACACACCAATGGTGTGTGATGTGTCCAAAAATGAATGGGCAAATGTGAGTGAAATGGTCGCACTGTATGCAGCTGTTTGTCTGCATTGCATTCCCCCCCCCCCCCCCAACTCAGATTTAGGGTTGATACAACCATCATAATAATATTGTTAATAATAACAATAACAATAATGATGTAATAATGTAAAAATTATCATTAAAAATACCTGATTATGAAAAAATAAATTACGATGCATGGAATATTGTTGAGGCACACTAGTTACAACTATATTTCAAACAGGCACTCCATGTCAAAAAGGTTGCTGACCCCTGATCTATAGAGTAACATATGTCTGACATGTCAGAGTGTTATCATCATCTATAGCTGTTATGGTTTGTAACCGACCCCAATCGCACAACACAAGACAGGTATGATGGTTTGCCAAGAAACAGATATTTATTGAGAACAGGGAAAAAGGGCACTGTCCCTTTAAGGGAGAACACAAATACAGGAATAAAACAAGAGGGGAAAAACTAGGTGCCTTTAAGAGGCGGGCAGGAAAAGGGTACACTAAGGGAAGGTTAATGAACAGAGGAACTAGAGACTAGGAGAAGTCGGGACAAGGAGAGCTAGGGAACAGGAGAACTGGGGACTAGGAGAACTAGGGACAAGGAACTAGGTGGAACTAGAAGGGGAGAACTTGGGACCGAGGGGACTGAGGCCCGCGGAGGCGGGCTGGGGAACAGGGAGGAACTGGGGACAGAGACCCGCGGAGGCGGGCTGGGGACAGGGAGGAACTGGGGACTAGTGGGAAAACATCTGGGCCGCTCTGCAGAACAGAGGAGAGGGTTAATATTCAAAAGGGAACAAACAGAGCAGATGCAGAACAGTCCAAATAAACAAGGTAACAAAGTAATAATATCTTCGTGTGACAAACACACAGGGGGAGATGTAATGTCCAAAAATACTATCTAAGTGAGAACAAAAACAGAGTGGGAGATGAAATGTCCAAACTACTAACTAAGTGAGAACTAAAGGAGGCAATACGCTGGGTGAGTGACATCACAATCAAAACTCACCCAGGCGTATGCGTAATGGTACAGGAACAGCAGCGAGACGGGGGCAAGAGGCATTACGCTGGGTGAGTGACATCACAATCAAAACTCACCCAGGCGTATGCGTAATGGTACAGGAAACAGCAGCG
Source organism: Notolepis coatsorum (assembly GCF_963971535.1). Taxonomy (NCBI): domain Eukaryota; kingdom Metazoa; phylum Chordata; class Actinopteri; order Aulopiformes; family Paralepididae; genus Notolepis; species Notolepis coatsorum. The sequence goes on along the minus strand of NC_140169.1, from coordinate 193,457,091 downwards.
GGAACGGGGGCAAGAGGCATTACGCTGGGTGAGTGACATCACAATCAAAACTCACCCAGGCGTATGCGTAATGGTACAGGGACAGCAGCGGGGCGAGGGCATCGCCACCGGGTGGCTGGCTGTCCGAGCCGAGGAACAGAGTGCTGGAACAGTGGCGGTGGCGAGGGTGTCGTCCACCGGGTAGCCGACTGTCGGAGCCGAGGAACAGAGTGCTGGAACAGTGGCGGTGGCGAGGGTGTCGTCCACCGGGTAGCCGCTGTCGGAGCCGAGGAACAGAGTGCTGGAACAGTGGCGGTGGCGAGGGTGTCGTCCACCGGGTAGCCGCTGTCGGAGCCGAGGAACAGAGTGCTGGAACAGTGGCGGTGGCGAGGGTGTCGTCCACCGGGTAGCCGCTGTCGGAGCCGAGGAACAGAGTGGCGCGCCACACCTTGGTGTGCGCGTCGGAACCGAGAGACGCATCGGGGTGCGTCTGCGAGGAGGAGTGTGCCAAGCACGAAGGTCTAGAAGATGCGCGTTGCGCGCTGGTCTGGAGAGCGTGCCAAGCTCGAAGGTCTAGGAGATGCGCGTCTGCGCGCTGGTCGGGAGAGCGTGCCAAGCTCGAAGGTCTAGGAGATGCGCGTCTGCGCGCTGGTCGGGAGAGCGTGCCAAGCTCGAAGGTCTAGGAGATGCGCGTCTGCGCGCTGGTCGGGAGAGCGTGCCAAGCTCGAAGGTCTAGGAGATGCGCGTCTGCGCGCTGGTCGGGAGAGCGTGCCAAGCTCGAAGGTCTGAAGTGGAACACTGGAATACCTCCCGTAGAGGATTAGAGAGCGCAGTACAGTGTCTCCCTCCAGGCAAACGGCGACAGGTGGCGAAGGCTTGAGCGCATCTGGCGCGCTGGTCTGGAGTGGAACACTGGAATACCTCCCGTAGAGGATTAGAGAGCGCAGTACAATGTCTCCCTCCAGGCAAACGGCGACAGGTGGCCAAGGCTTGCACCTCGTCTCACGCCGGGCGCTGGTCTGGATGTGCGTCAGGACGACAGCTGCGCGGGGGGTCTGAAGTGGATGACTGGGATGCCTCCCGTGGAAGTCTAGGGAGCGCAGACCAGTCCCACTCTCAGGCAACGGCGACAGCAGGCGAAGGCTGGAGCATACATCTCTACGCCGGAGAATCAATACAGCATAGGCAGAACAGAGGACCTCCCGAAAGAGTCTAGATGTTTGAGAATATGATACGGCATGTTTACAACACGACCCCACGCCGAAACGAGGGGAAGAGCCCTGGTATTTAAAGCCCACAGGGGAACTAATTAGCCTGCCACCACAGGTGCGAGAGGTAATTGATAATCGAACTAAGTGTGAGTTCGGCACCAGACCAATCAAACACATAATGACAGGTAGTCCAGGTGTGGCCACTGAGAGTAAACGAGAGTAAAGAACGAGAGGGTGGGGGCTAGAGAGAGTGAGTGAGAAGAGAATTCCTAAACAGTAGGCTTAAAGAAAACAGAGAAAGTTGGTGAGCAGCGGACAAAACCTCACAATAGCAGTGGTTCTCAAACTGTTTACACCAAGTACCACCTGAGAACGTAGCTGGCTCTCCAAGTACCACCATATGACCGGCGTTAAAATACAGTCTATTCAGCTATGCACAGCAATAGCAACTAGCAAATGCTTCCACACAACTCATACAATGCAAGGGGCATTGAGAACATAAATAAATAACTTTATTTGTATATTTGTTTTCATACAGAGGTTGCAGTTCAAAGTGCTTCACAACAGTAAAAAATACAGGCATAAGCGAGCATAAAAAGATAGACAGGTAGAATCACAGTGTTTCACATTAGGATCTAGCATCCCAATAGGCTCTCCGCTTACAGTTTTCAGTAACACAAATAGTAAAAATAGTTTAAAATGATTCAGTTTAAAAATAGTAAAAAAAAAAATTATAAAATAGAACGGACATAAAAAATACAGGCATGAGCGAGCATAGCAAGATATGGCAAATAATAGTGTTTCACATTAGGATCTAGCATCCTAATAGGCTCTCTATTCAGTAATACTCCTGTAATTCCCAACATACTTCACAGTACATATTGCTGTAACTTTAGTGATATTAGATCACAGGGACACAAACCCACACTGTAACTTTAGTGATACTAGATCACAGGGACTCGAACCCACACTGTAACTTTAGTGATACTAGATCACAGGGACTCGAACCCACACTGTAACTTTAGTGATACTAGATCACAGGGACTCGAACCCACACTGTAACTTTAGTGATACTAGATCACAGGGACTCGAACCCACACTGTAACTTTAGTGATACTAGATCACAGGGACTCAAACCCACACTGTAACTTTAGTGATATTAGATCACAGGGACTCGAACCCATACTAAATAGTGGGACTTATTGCATGAACAAATAATCACAGTGTTTCACATTTGGATCTAGCAAATAATAAAAATAGTTTAAAATGATTCAGTTTAAAAATAGTCATCAGTAAGAAGTAAAAAGTGTAATAACCGATGGACATAAAAAATACAGGCATGAGCGAGCATAGCAAGATATGGCAAATCACAGTGTTTCACATTAGGATCTAGCATCCTAATAGGCTCTCTATTCAGTAATACTCCTGTAATTCATGAACAAATAATCACAGTGTTTCACATTTGGATCTAGTAAATAATAAGAATAGTTTAAAATGATTCAGTTTAAAAATAGTCATCAGTAAGAAGTAAAAAGTGCAATAACCGACACATGAATTTGATAGGCAGTGTAAAAGAGTAGGCAGGGTAAGAATAAATACAAGTTGTGTCAGGATATCCCTGATGTTTCCTCTTGCCACTAGGTGGTAGCAGATATCTATCAGTGAAATGCCTGAGCAAAGAGATAGGTTTTAAGCTGTCTTTTAAAGATGTCTAGCGAGTTGGCTTCCCTGATGTTTTGGGGTAGTTTGTTCCATAGTTTTGGGGCATAGTTGATAAAGGCTGCATTACCGATCCTCTTTTGACTGCTTCTGGGAGCCTCTAGTAGTCCAGCAGCTGATGATCGCAGTGTTCTTGCTGGTGTGTAATTTATTAGAGTGTTAGCGATGTAGCTAGGTCCCTGTCCATTTAGAGCTTTGTATGTAAGGAGAAGGACCTTAAAGTCAATTCTAAATGTTACAGGAAGCCAGTGTAAAGCGGCTAAGACTGGACTAATGTGCTCTCTCCTTTTGGTTCTAGTTAGCAGTCGGGCTGCAGAGTTTTGGATTAGCTGAAGCCTCTCTGTGGTTTTCTTAGGGAGACCTGTGAAAAGTGCATTACAGTAGTCTAACCGGCTAGATATGAATGCATGAATTAGCTTCTCAGCATCGTTCTGATTAATAAATGGTCGTACTTTTGCTATATTTCTGAGATGGAAGACCGATGTTTTCGTCACTTTGCTAATATGAGAATTGAAGTTCAATTCTGAATCTATGATAACCCCAAGACTAGTGACCTCAGTAGTTGTTGTCGTAAATATCAGACATGTGATCTCCTAGTTTAACATAGAATTTCCTCCCTCTGATGTATGTTTTAAACCAGCCCAGCACATGGTCTGAGAAACCGACATGGTTTTCAAGACGATCGATTAGAATATCGTGATCGATTGTATCAAATGCTGCACTGAGATCTAACAGGATAAGGATGGAGATCTTATTCTCGTCAGAGTTTAGTCTGAGGTCACTGATTATTTTGGTGAGGGCAGTTTCAGTGCTATGATATCTTCTGAATCCTGACTGAAATTCTTCTAAGATGTTGTTTTCTTCAAGAAAGGAATTTATTTGAACTGAAACTATCTTTTCAAGTACTTTACTAATGAATGGTAGGTTGGATATTGGACGATAATTTGCCATTTCATTACTATCCAAGTTAGGTTTTTTTAGTAATGGCTTTACAACTGCTGTTTTAAAGGCATCCGGGAAAATACCAGTCCTAAGGGAAGTGTTTATGATATCTAGCACAGGGCTTGAAACACTATTAAATACCCGTTTGAAGAAAGCTGTAGGTATAGGGTCAATGTCTGAGGTGGAGGAGTTACATTCTGAGACAGTTTTGCAGAGTACATCTAATGTGATGCATGTGAAACTTCTCATGGTTACATTGCACGGTTTGCCGCAATCAACTTTATTTCCATCATGAGTAATGCTGGCCCTGATCAAGGTTATTTTGTTGTTAAAGAATAGTGCAAGTTCTTCACACTTAACCGTTGATGACTGAGGAGGTGTAGGGGCAGTGTTGAGTAGTACATTAATAGTGGAAAAGAGGATTCTGGAGTTTCCAGCATTTTCTGTAATGATTTTAGAGAAGTAATCTTTCCTTGCTAAGCGGATGGTTTTATTATAAGCAGTTAAAGCATCTTTGTATATATCACAGCATATGGTGGTTTTTGTTTTTCTCCATTTTCGCTCCGCTGCACGACATTTCCTTTTTTCTTCGTTGACCGTATTATAGTTTAACCAGGGCGAGGCTCTAGTTTTCTTCTTTTTCGTTTTTAATGGGGCGACAGAATTTAATATAGATGACATTGCATCATTGAGATTTTCTACCATTTCATTTAGAGAGCTGTCATGATTGTGTGGTTCATGTAGTCTGATAAGATCAATGAACTTTGATTCAGCTTTGTCGTTTAGGAGCCTCTTTTTAACTATGATTTCTTTTTTTGTTTTAGTAAGGGTTATTTGAGTATCAAAAAATATACAGTGATGGTCGGAGAGAGGTAATTCAGTTATTGAGATATTTGTTATGTTTAGCCCAGTTGTTGTTATAACTAAGTCTAGTGTATTCCCAAGCCGTTGAGTTGCATTTGTTATATGCTGTATTAGGTCAAAGCTATCCAGTAGTTTTTTTTGTTCAATAGTTTGTTTTGGAGTCTGTTTTCTTATTAAAATGGATGTTCAGGTCTCCATTTAGGATCACCTTATCATATCTGGTAACACATAGTGAGATCAGTTCAGAGAGCTCCTGTATAAATATTGGTGAGTGTCTAGGCGGGCGGTATATTGTGACAATAATAGTTGATTCTGTTTTTAGTTCAATGGCAAGATATTCCATTGACATGAACTCGCCTAGTTCTGTGATTCTAAACAAGAGTTTTGAGGAGAAGATTGCTGCAACTCCTCCGCCCCTTTTATTTTTTCTGGGTATTTGAAAAAAGTTATAGTCTGGTGGACAAGCTTCTATCATTATTGATGTAGCTGTGTCATTATTTAGCCATGTCTCTACTAGGCAGATGCAATCTAAGTTATTTTCTTTAATCAGATCATTTACTAAGAATGTTTTATTATTCAGTGATCTGACATTTAGGAAAGCTAATTTTATTTGTTGGACTTCTTTAGAGGAGGTCTGCTTTGGCTTGACCGTGATGGCCCTGAGGTTAATAGCAGGTAAACGCATTGATGGCGTATATTTTTCACCATGCCATTGGCTGGTTATGATTACTTGTATGTTTTGAGAGATGGCATGGCAATTGTGCTATACTGCACCGTACTGACTGCACTGTGCTTTCGGGGACATTTGATCAGACGAGATGGCCTTGTGTGATATGGGGGGGGGGGGGGGTGGGGGGGACGTCTTGTGCTGCTGTACTTCGTGGTGAGATTGTGTCCTTCATGACTATCTCTCGTGCTGGTATGAGCTTAATATTCTTGGAGGCCATCAAGGCATGACGCATGTTTGCTGATAGGAGCTTTGAACCTAAGCGATTTGGGAAGAAGCCATTTCTTTGAAAACGTTCTGGGTTATTCCAGAAAACATTGAAGTTGTCAATGAATTTCAGGCCGTGTACGAGACATGCAGCCCCTAACCATGAATTAAAATTTAGGAGTCGACTGAATGCTTCCTGTCCTCTGCGAAAGCATGCAATTGGTCCACTGATGGACACATCAGTGTTTGTGTACACAGACTGATGTTTGTCTAGTGTGTTCATTAAACGTGTGAAATCGTCTTTCAAAGTCTCTGTGCCAGTCTTCTTTCGCAGGATGTCAAACGATCCAGAGTGAATGACAATTTTTGTTATTCCCGGTCTGATTAGTGTTGGAAGTTTTTCGGCCAGCTCTTTCACAGATGTATTGTCTAGACAGATATTTTCTGTGTTTGCCATCTCCACATACCTTGTTGTGGAATCTCCAATCAGTATGCAGTCTATTTTCTGTGTGAGGTTAGCATTTTTCTTTCCAACAGTTTTGGGGCCGTTTGTTTTTGGGCTAGGCCTAGTCTGCCGGTTCTTTCCACAGTCCTGTGGCCTTGGTGAAGCCTCGTTAGCCTTCTCAATAGCCGGCATGTTAACGCTGGTCCCGTACCTTCGGCGTTGGCTACCGCAACGTTCTCGGCGCATGATAGTCTCTTCGCTGTTAGCCGTTCGCTCGGTCTGGGTCGTGTTTGCTAGCCGTGTCGCTAGTGGCTCTGTTTTCCTCGTCGTCTCGTCGTTAGCGTGTGCTTCGCTAGCATTAGCGTGAGCTCCGGCATGCCAGCTGTTTACTTCGCTAGTGTTAGCGTGAGCTCCGGTATTCTTGCTATTAGCGTCGTTAGCGTGAGCTCCGTTACGCTCGCTGTTTGCTTCGTTAGCGTTGTTAGCCACGCTTCTATGTCTCTTTGCCTTGGGTGTTGATATGCGTGTTTCCGAGAGTAGGTTGAAACTATTTCCTGGCGGTACCGGGGGTGAGGTCCTGGATCGTTTATTTCTCCTTTTATCCTTGACGGTGATCCACTGCTTTGGTCTAGCTCCTTGGTTGTGCCAAGGACCGTCTTTTGGGTGGTGCTGTTCTGTAGCTACTAGCATAGGCCAGTTCTCAATCATGGTATTGTTGGCTATATTTGTAGTAGCTTCATAAATAGAGTCAATGAGTTGCTCACCCTGCTGTATTTGGTACAGGGTAGAAACCCGAGCCTCCAGCTCTACAATCCTCTTTCTCATCTCCAAGCAATTAGTACATTCTGTGGGAGAGCCGAGTCCCGGCATCTTCCCTTATTTCCTGTCTTTTCAGGTTAGGCTAAGCTGAAGCTAAGCTAGGTACTTAGCTGGTGGTGGTGGTGATGATGATGATGGTGGTGATGATGGTGGTGGTGGTGGTGATGGTGGTGGTGGTGGTGGTGATGGTGGGTCACTCACTTCACAACCGGGGTCTTTATGAAATATCATACAGGAGAGCTGTCTGTCGCTCTCTCCTAAACGGGGCAGCTTCCGTCGCTCTCCCCTACACGGGGCAGTTTTGTTGCCCTGGAGCTGTGCTATTACTCACACGACCAAAACCACTGTCGTCTTCCGTCTCGTTAAAACTCAAAATAACAAGGAAAGCCTTCCTCGTCTTTCATAAATATCCTTGCCTTCCGACATAGTCCTTTGTGTGTAGCTGATAAGACGGCTATTCCTCCCACGGAGAATCTTGCTACTCGTTCTTTCGACTGTGGTAAAAAATCTGAATAATAAAAAAAAACATAATAACTAACATTCTCACATAGCAAGTGAGAAAATTAAGAACAACTGTATTTCAGCAAATGTACTTAATCTCTCTATCTCTCTCTGTCTCACAGCAAGCAATTGTCCTTCATTCTCTCTCTCTCTCTCTCTCACACACACTCACACACACACACACACACACACACACACACACACACACACACACACACACACACACACACACACACACACACAATTATTTTGTTACAAAAACTTAATTTCCTGCATTCTGGTGCAGGCATTTTTGAAATGTTACCCTTTAAATGCCAATGTTTGTGATGGGCATCACAAATTATTGTAAAAAAGAAAAGAAAACACATATTCAATACATTTTTGAATTTGTACCCTTTAAATGCCAGTTTGTGTGATGGCATCACAAATTATTGTTAAAAAAAACACACAAAAAGTTTAAAAAAAAAATCAATATATCAAATGCAAAGTAAATTTTTCTGGGGGGGATTATTACAGGCTAGGCATGTGTCAATGATTAGCAACAACACAGATTTTGATGGATTTTTTGTAATGTCAGATTTAACACCAACTCTTTTCAGAAAAGTGGGAGTATTTCATTTTTTATCTGACATTACAAAAAATCTTAAAAAATAAATGGTTATGATCAGGGCTGAAGTTGAATTAAAGATGTATGACTGTTTAGACTGCATTACTCTCTGTCACAGTGATCTCCTGGTTGTTCCCCACTTAGGTTATCTAACTATCGCGCCACCGCAACCAGAAACACTGGCCTGGCCTGCTTCTAAGTTCAGTGGCCTGACTGCAAAAAAATAAATAAAAAATTATATATATATATATATTTCTTTTTTTTTGTAAATGTTTTCAAGTACCACCAGCAGTACCACCAAGTACCACTAGTGGTACGTGTACCACAGTTTGAGAACCACTGATCTATAGAGTAACACATGTCTCTCCTGTCCGACATATTACATTTAGTTCTTTACCTCTACTCTGATCATTTTAGTCTCTATATTTTATTGTCATTTCTATTACCCTGCCCATACCTGTACCCGCCCCCCCTCCCCCGTGCTGCTATGACACTTGAATCCCTCAAGGGGATCAAGAAAGGAACATTAGAAAAATCGGACACTGGGAAGCGGTTCGACCGGAGGAACCGGATCAGGTTTCTGTGGCGTTGGTTCAGAACCAAGTGGTGTTTGGTTTCTCAGTGGCGTCATGGTGGAGATACTGAGAAAAAGCAACGGAATCGCATGGCTTTTCCCCTCTCCTTTCTCTCCAGACGGCGTGGCTTTTTCCCTCTCCTTTCTCCCCAGACGCAAACCATTCCAAAAATCTCAGCTCCACGACGGTTCAAATAAAAGAAACTATTGTTTTTGTAGTTTTAAAATTGTAAAAGAAAAAGAAGAAAAATAAAACGCAAATGCTAACACAGCCTACAAAGATTAATGGCGAAATGTGGGCGTCATAGCAGCATGGGGGAGGGGGGAGGGGAAGTACAGGTATGGGCAGGGTGATGGTAGTAGAAAGACATAAATATAGGCAATAAAATGTAAATCTGAAAAAATAAACGGTGTAAACAATATAATTAACTCTGAATATAAAAGTAAACCGTATACACAAGGTAACCTAACTGGCATGATATACGTTGTAGTCCATAACTTTGTTAAGAAAGGTGCTATACAAATTATAGTTTATTATTATTATTATTACTACTAAATACAAATAATAATAATAATAATAATAATAATAATAATTAATTTGATTTGTATCGCACTTCTCAAGAACCCGAAGTCGCTGACAGTAGGCAGAGAAACAATTAAAAACTAAAAGGAACATAAGACCACGGGGGAAACAGGGAAACAGCATGCGATACACAGAAACATTGGGGGGGGGGGGTTATGGGTGGGGAAGGAAGGCTAGGGAGAACAGGTGGGTTTTGAGGCGGGATTTGAAGGTGGAGAGTGTGGGGGAGTCTCTGATGGTCTGAGGGAGGGAGTTCCAGAGTCGAGGTGCAATGCGTGAGAAGAGATTGTGTTCCGGAAATAAATGACTGGTCACTCCAATATGCCAACCGCCTCGCCGATTTCCCTTGGGGAACCGGCTTCCGTAAAGGCTCCCACACCACCTCCGGACAAAGGAGCGCCGCCATCGGCCTATCAAGCCGTGGCACGCCCTCCTTCATACCGTCGACCAAACCCGCCACCCGCGTGACTTGCACGTAGGCAGGAATAAGGCCTATGATGTGGGAGACCACCTGGCCCTGACGGACATAGGCCCCCATTGAGGGGAAAAATGGGTAGACAACGTCCACCCCTCTCACCGGGCGATGCTGCCATAGATGACCTATGATATCATCAGGGACAGGAACAGGCAGCAGTTCCCCCTGCAGACTTTCCTCCACCGAGCCCGCATCCCTCACATACAGCAGGCTGCTACTGGTCAAGGAGCCACACTCCGATGTGGCTGATAGCAGGGCATCCCGCCGACGAGTCAGAGGGTCTACCCCAACGTCTTCGAACGAGGCACCCCAAGGAGACATCTCACCCCCCTCCAGTGTTACCTGGGCGGGCAGGAGAGCTGTCTCCACCGGGCCTTCAAATAAGAACCCGTCCGCCTCTATCATGTAGTCCTCTGTCTCCATCGGGCATGTAGAGACCGACGCATCCTTACCTGGCTCCAGTAACTCACCAAAACCGGGCCGTTCGCGTCTGCAAGCCACAATCTTGCGACGGGAGCGAGCCGAGGCAAAAAGTTTGCGTCTCAAATCCCCTGCAACCAAGGGAACCGGTTGCCCAACAGCGGACGATTCCTCGGAAACAGAGGAACCAGAGCCGGAACCAGGCCATCGCACAGGCGACGGCACCGGTGCACCAGCTCCTTGGAGAGGCAAACTACCCATCGGACGCCTACCGGGCGTGGCTGCCGACCACGAGAGAGGTCTCAGCCCCGCTCCAAGACGCACGACGCAGGCGGAAATGGAGAACCGCTGGTGAAGAGTAGCGTTGCGAACACGACTCTCCGGGGTCGATATTATGACTTAATTTTTTCTATCGAAAATATGAGAGAAGAAAAAAATAAGCACAATGTAAACACGTCTCAACTTTCTTCAGCTAACAACCTCGTCAAGTGTGGGATCTACCGAAGGCACTTCCTTGTGGTGAAAGTGAAGAAGGAGGCGAGTAGGTGACCACACACCTGCTTATGAAGGTAAGCGGATGGGGGTGTGGCCAGACGAATGTTGGGATGTAAAGGTACATGGTGGAATTTTTTATTCAGTGCTCGTGCACGAAGTGAAGTACAGTGCAGTATGATGCTGAGCGAGATCCATAACGAAACAGAACTGGCAGGCAGGGCCTGATCTGCCTGAAGTTTTCGATGTTAAACTTGACTGTGTTTGTCACTTTCTTCACATGACTTTTTGAAGGTCAATGCAGAGTCCAATGTGACCCCAAGCTACTTGAATTAATGTACAATGTCCAGCTCCGCCTCTCCCAGAAACACATTAGAGTGAGTGACCTCTACTGGTGACTTTGTGAACATCATACACACTGTTTTCTTGGTGTTAAGTGAAATACATGCTTTTGTTAGCCAGTCTTGAATGAGACATGAGACATCAGTGAATGAGATTCACGTTTCCTCCCAACCGCGAGTAGGCCTAGAAGCGCAGAAATGGAGAACACAAAAAAAAGAAAGGGTGGAGCTGAAAAAGCTAGAATTAAAAAACTAAAATTGCTAGTAAAAGACGCAGAACAATGTTCTAAAATTACAGACATGTTTAGTAGAGGAAGGGCTGGCATTAGAGTAGCTGCTGCTGCTAATGCTGATGAAGTTCAAGTGGAAGGAACCAACAGTAACATGACAGGTGCATGCAGTAGCCTAGTGCATATTCTAACAGTAACATGACAGGTGCATGCAGTAGCCTAGTGCATATTCTACTGTTGGTGTCTGCTGGTTCATGAGGGCTAGCTAGCCTATACTAGCTCTTGCAGTGATTTCAGTCATTCTATTACAAGACTATGTGCTTTCCGTATTCCTGATTCCTTACAGCACGTGGACGTAAATAGTCGTGACTCGTGAAGTTTTTTCTCTAACTAAAAGTTTACATTTACATTTAGTCATTTAGCTGACGCTTTTATCCAAAGCGACTTACAAGTTCTGTACGACAAGACAGCAAGAAGGGTACTGTGGTAACATTGACATTGAATTTCATAACTAATATGTGTGAATAATTAGAGAATCATAGCAGGGCTTAGCCAAAAGTGATATTATTGGTGTTAGACAGACATTCCCAACCCCCACGCTAACAGATGTAATCAAGCGAGAACCAAGACTATGTAAAAATAAGTCACACCCCACAGAGGGGACGGTCACTCACCCTACTAACAAGAGACCAGAGACAGCAAAACCAAATCATAGGCCCAGGACCCTATGGTGGGGGCTTGCTTGACTGATTGTATGGTAACTCAGTTACTTCTAGTCTGCATCGAACATTGTACATATGTCTATACTGAACACTGGGACCTCTATTTTTACTTCTTTTTACATGCTACTTTATTTTATTTCATACTTATCTTGTCTAGCACAGTCTCTGGAGCGTAACAGTAAGAAGCATTTTGTATAAAAGTATTCTGTACTTCTGTATGACAACTATTAAAGAAACTTGAGAAACTTGAAACTTGAAACTTGGTCTAGCAGAGACCAGCACAAACTGGCTAAATATAATTCTGACACATCCAAGGAACTATTAATTCAGTATACTTTATATAGGAAATCTGGTATTAAAATATGGACAACGCCACATTGGTTTAATGCTGAATATAGATGTAACTCATTACATTAAAACTACCAATTAGAAACGGTTCTAGTGTTCAACTGCCAATTCATTCTCTCTTGGGGGGAGAAGATGCCAAACTCATCAACATACCACGGCCCCCCCTGCTGCTGCAGGCAACCACACGACAAGGACATGTTGGGGCAGATCAGCCCCAACAAGAAGACCGCCTGTTTTTAGATACTTGTGATTGGTTGAACCAGTTTAAAAATAAGTGAGGTAATTTAAGCCTATAAATATTGGACCAGTACAGTTAGTTGGGAGGCCAGCCCACCAGCCCTACCCCAGGGGGTCATGCTGAGCCTCCATCGCCCACCAGAGAAATATGCCTGGCAATACATGTGAGTAAATCATGGGAACCCTCTGTTGGGTGTTGTTTAGTGTAAACTGTAAAGATTCCTATCTTAGACCAGGTTTTACCATGTGTATTGCTCAAGTACATTCTCTTTTCATTTGATAAACATGACTACTATTTATGTGCAAAACTGTCTTGATGTGAAGAAGCCACTGTGAATGGGCTATTTGATTATGTAAACCTCATCAATCCTTTTGTACAATCATGTCTTATGATGAATAATTCCTGTATGTACCTGATTGCTTATCCACCTTTGGCCGCTCTGCAAATAAATGAGTTTGGACCATAAGTTCCTCTTTTGTCTGGCTACACAAGTTATTTCTCATCTGACTAAGTCAGGGGAGGACCATGTTTCTATCACTCTCCTTCCCTCCTTCCAGATAACAACCTCATTGTGCTGTAATTAACCTTAGATATTGTGAATATACCACAGTACAACTCTATCAGCTGAGTAACAATGTTCATCAAAGTGTTGCCTGTTACAGTGTAGGTTAGTTTATTAGGACAAGTGCATGACAGTAAGGTTAGTCAGGGTTAGATATATATATATATATTTTCTTTTTCATTTCAGATAATGGTTGAAGAAGTGAGTCTTTAGTCGACGGCGAAAGATTGGACAGGATTCGGCTGTCCTAACTGGGATGGGTTGTTCATTCCACCATTGTGGGGCAAGGACTGAGAATAGGCGGCTTCTCTTTGATGTTTAGTTAGCAATGTTAGGACTAGTGCCCACCACAGCATCAGAAGCTAAAGTGCTAACCTAGAGAGCCAATCAGAACCTAGGACGGGCTGCAAATTAATCGGCTACTAATATTATAATAGTAAATACTAAAATAAAATACTATTATGTTCCCTTCCAAATTTTCATGTTGATATAATATTGGTAGTCTAATTGATTGAATTGATTAGTTGCCATTTTACATGCTTAAATAAGATGTACCTTAGAATTCCCAACTGTTAGCCATGTTCTCGATCTGTATATGATTAGTCTCATCTACATGTTTGTAAATAACCACAGCTAACTAGCTTAAGCTAACAACTAGGTCAACTACTACCCCGTAGTTAAACAAATGTGATTGCATATAACAGCTAACTGCTACATTCATCTCCAATATCTTTCCGGTATCACGCTCAGCCAGACAGGGTTGCCCTCTTAGTCCCGGACTATTCGATCTATCATTAGAACCTTTAGCACAATTTATAAGACAATCCCAACACATAGAACCAATAGTAATCAAGGGCACACATCATAAAATTAGTTTATATGCGGACGACGTAATATTGTTCATGCAAAACCCCAACAACACATTGCCGCATATACTCAAGTTGATAGAGAACTTTGGTGATTTATCGGGATTTAAAATAAATTGGCCTAAGTCGGCTTTTCTTCCTCTTAACACCAGTGCAAAAAAAGACACATCCCTCCCAGGTGCGATACCCATGGTCAAACATTTCAGATGCTTGGGTGTGGAAATATTTCCCACCATAAGACAAACGGTGAAACACAATTACACAAAAATACAGAACAAAATCAAAGACGACCTGGACAGGTGGGCAAAACTTAAAAACTCAGTACAGGCAAGGGTATCAATAGTTAAGATGGATGTATTACCAAGAATCAATTTCTTCAGCTCAATGCTTCCGTTACCTCCTCCAGAGGGCTACTGGAAAAGATTACAAACCTCCACATACAAATTTATTTGGAATAACAAACCACCTCGCATAAAAAGATCCACCGCACAGAGAAATAAAGCAGACGGTGGCATGGCAGTCCCAGATTTTTTACAATATTTTAAGGCCTTCACATTAAGACCATTGAAGATATGGTTTGACCCCCAGGCTTTGGTATCTTGGAGAGAATTAGAAGAAAACATAGTAGCCCCACAGAGACTGAAAGACATAGCACACACTAAACTTTCAATCAAGCATTGTGAGCGAGAATTTGGCCCAATAATTACCCATGCAATCAGAACATGGCGGGAAACACAAAAGAAATATCCTAACCCTCAAGAATGGCATAATCACACTCCCATATTCAATAACAATGCACTCTTAATGGGAAAACGTCCTATAAGATTCCCTATATGGGAAGAGAAAGGCATACACTCATTAGGGGATATTTTTAATAACAAGGGCCTCTGTAGTTATGTCGAAATATGCATAAAGTTTAACCTCACCGAGTCCACATGGCTTTTTTACATACAGTTACGACTTTGTATGAGATCTCACGGTGTTCCATTACTCATACCAATTGAACACCACAGATACCACAAATTTTTCTATGAAAGAGATACATTGGGAGGTTTTGTATCAGGTTTTTATTATCAATTACTAACGTCCTCGTATGAAACCCTTCAACTAGACACTGTCTGGAGGAGGGATATACCAGACCTGGAATATGACTTTGATTGGCAAGGAGCCTGGGCAAATGTCCGACTTACATCAAGGAACCCGGATCATCAACAAATCAATCTGAACTATATTCACAGGACATACTTGACTCCTATAAGGCTGTGCAAAATGGGGCTTATACAAGACTCCAAATGCTCCCAATGTACAAATGGGGACGAAGGAACATTTATGCACATGTATTGGGACTGCCCACCAGTTAAGGCATTCTGGAAAGATGTGTCCCAACAATTATCAATACTCGTATTTTGGAATATACCTGTACACCCCGCGGTATTACTATTGAATGATGTTTTTGAGTTTGCAGTGAATCCACAACTAAAAAGATTGGTTTTATCGGGTATCACAGTAGCTAAAAAACTGATCGCATCACGTTGGTTTCAACCGGAAAAAATTTGCCGAAAAGTGTGGTTTCTTACATATCTCGATGTGATATATCAAGAAATATCTACAGCAAGAATTCTGGGGCTCAATGAATCCAATATGTCAATGTGGTTAGAAGTGGTGGAGAGAATAAAAGCTAGCTTATAATGGTAGTGTCTGGTTAGGAGTGAGGGATAATGGAGCTACTATCCAAGAGGGGGTCCGGGAGGGGGGGGTTTGAGCTGGAGCATATGTGTGTAGGGTTTTAGAAAATAGGTATTAGGGGTATATTATATACTAACATTTATATAATTGTAATTTCGCTGGATATACACTGTATACGGTTAAAATGTTATTATAGACTATTTTTGTTTTATCCTGTTTCTGTACTTGCATATATTTTAACCACCTTTACTGAAAGTTTCATTATGCATTGTGTGTTGAGTACTGACTTTTAATAATCTTTTGTTTTGCAATAATAAAAAAAATATAAAAAAAAAAAAAACAGCTAACTGCTACAGCTAAGTTGGTAGTTAGCCTATTCCATTAATGTTGAATGTATTTATGAAGGTTGTTGATGGTGGTTGGCGCTGAATAGCAGACATGATTCCGTCAGTCTGCCACAGGGCAGCTGTGTTTGCTGATGCTGCTCACAACCACCAGTAGCGTATGGCTGTGTGAGTGTGAATGCAGACAGACAGACAGACAGACAGACAGACAGACAGACAGACAGACAGACAGACAGACAGACAGACAGACAGACAGGACGGACGGACGGACGGACGGACGGACGGACGGACGGACGGACGGACGGACGGACGGACGGACGGACAGACAGACAGACAGACAGACAGACAGACAGACAGACAGACAGACAGACAGACAGACAGACAGACAGACAGACAGACAGACAGACAGACAGACAGACAGACAGACAGACAGACAGACAGACAGACAGACAGACAGACAGACAGACAGACAGACAGACAGACAGACAGACAGACAGACAGACAGACAGACAGACAGACAGACAGACAGACAGACAGACAGACAGACAGACAGACAGACAGACAGACAGACAGACAGACAGACAGACAGACAGACAGACAGACAGACAGACAGACAGACAGACAGACAGACAGACAGACAGACAGACAGACAGACAGACAGACAGACAGACAGACAGACAGACAGACAGACAGACAGACAGACAGACAGACAGACAGACAGACAGACAGACAGACAGACAGACAGACAGACAGACAGACAGACAGACAGACAGACAGACAGACAGACAGACAGACAGACAGACAGACAGACAGACAGACAGACAGACAGACAGACAGACAGACAGACAGACAGACAGACAGACAGACAGACAGACAGACAGACAGACAGACAGACAGACAGACAGACAGACAGACAGACAGACAGACAGACAGACAGACAGACAGACAGACAGACAGACAGACAGACAGACAGACAGACAGACAGACAGACAGACAGACAGACAGACAGACAGACAGACAGAAAGACACACAGAGAGAGAGAGACAGAGAGAGAGAGAGACACAGAGAGAGAGACACAGAGAGAGACACACAGAGAGAGGGAGAGACACACACAGAGAGAGAGAGAGAGAGAGAGAGAGAGAGAGAGAGAGAGAGAGAGAGAGAGAGAGAGAGAGAGAGAGAGAGAGAGAGAGAGAGAGAGAGAGAGAGAGAGAGAGAGAGAGAGAGAGAGAGAGGCTCTTGGAATGGGTGTCTGGGAGGAAGTGGGGGGTCTTTCGATGTTGATTAAACGGCAAGCAACTAATGTCATGAGTGCCAAATTAAAGGACAATAAATCCAATCTAACTGAAATTGTGTAGCACAGACCTTTCTATGGATCAAAACCTCAATATTATTATGGTGTAGTTAATACTTCGTGTATCCTTAATCCCTAGGCTAATGAGGCACTAAGATGTTAGTAAAAAAAAAACATATGCCAATGACAGGAAGTAACGGTATATATATATGTGTGTGTGTGTGTGTGTGTGTGTGTGTGTGTGTGTGTGTGTGTGTGTGTGTGTGTGTGTGTGTGTGTGTGTGTGTGTGTGTGTGTGTGTGTGTGTGTGTGTGTGTGTGTGTGTGTGTGTGTGTGTGTGTGTGTGTGTGTGTGTGTGTGTGTGTGTGTGTGTGTGCACTGTGCACTGTGCACTGTGCACGAGTGCACATCTAGGGGCGGGGTGTAGATTTGGTCTCTGATGTTGACTCCTTAGCCACAGCCTTGGGTTGTTTAATACTGGACAAGTGTTTCATAACGGCTGATATATCGGTTGATGTACATTTCCTAACGTTTGATATATTGAGTTACAATTTAGTCATTTAGCTGACTCTTCTATCCAAAGCGACTTACAGATTGTGAACAAGTCAGCAGGAAGGGTGCATCTCTGGCAGCTAAGGATCAGTGGTATTGTTTCTCAAATAGTATCGAGCTTGAGTGTATAGTAGTATAGATCTCGTCATTCAAACAGGTTATTACCTCGGATGTCAGAATCATCTGCAATTTGTTGCATTGTTAACTAGCTAACGTTTGATATATTGGTCGATGTATATTTAGTCAGATAGCTGTTTTGAGACTTGTGTGTTGGTTTGCGGGAAATTTGTTTTCTGAAGCCTATATTTTATGTCACTGTTTTGAGTTCTTGAATGGGAATTTATGCCTGGTGTACCTGGTGTCTGGTACCAAGCAGAGCACAGAACGCCGGCATTCTGACGTGACGAAGACCCTTCCTTCCGTCATAGTTTCCTCGCCGTTAACCAGGAAATAATTTTGCTTAAACTACATCAAACATTCTCCAATGTGATGGTTTCCTTCATACGATCCTCTCTAATGGGCGCCCCGCCGTGTGTGTGTTCCTGCCAGGTGGTGATCCGGGACGGCCTGACGGGGGGCACGCTGTGGCAGGTGGGCCTGCTGGCCAGCCTCAACTCCCCCAGGCCGGCCTCGGTCAACACCATCAACACCCCCTTCCCTCCCCCATCTCTCTGAGTGCCCGTCTCCTGGCGCTGACTAAGGTGATGGATGCCTCGGGGTCTTGGCCAAGATTGTAGTGACTGCTCTACATGCACCTCCGAGGCCTTGGATCAGTTATTTACCGTCGTCTGTCCGTGGTCCTGTCAACTGATTAACAGTATTAACAGACTGTTAACAGATTAACAGTCAACGCGGTTTCATTGCTGGGTTAAGTACTTCTATTCTATTCACATAATATGCTTACTTCATATATCTACTCCATTCACATATATGCTTACCACTTGTATCTATTGCTATGTCCGCCCACTACAATCACATGAGCTGTCTAACGCCTGTCCCGTCTCCCTGTCCCCCTATGACTTGCTGTCCTGGAGTGCTGACCGGAGTATCGGACGTCCCGTGATGAAGGCCGGGAGGTTGCGACCCCCTCTGCGTGCCCCCCTGTCTCCGGAGGTCTCGTAGTGGTGACCGGAGTGCCGGACGTCCCGCGATGATGTCGGAGAGTTCGCGACCCTCTCTGCGCCGCCCCCTATCTCCCTGTCTCCGGCTGTCCCTGAGCAATGACCGGAGTGTTGAATGTCCCGTGACTAAGACGGGGAGGACGTGACCCTCTTTGCGCCGCCCCTGTGCCTCAAATAGATCCGCTATCAGCTCTATCTTTAATCTTTCAAAATGTTCAGTTGCTATCGCTATTAGCTCTATCTTTAATCTTTCAAAATGTTCAGTTGCTATTGCATGCACTCATCTGTGTTTCACTACACACATGAGTGCATGCTTACCAACTGTCCGTCTGCAACACTACTATCACCAACATCTAAGAAGGGAGATCCCCCCTTGAATGGCCCTTCTAAGGTTTCTCTCCTCCACACTGCCTGTGGAGCTTTTTTCCCTATTGTTAGGTTTTAGTGAGTTTTTCCTTACCTTCGTGTGGGGTATGTCTGGGAGTGCTTGCATTCTTTCATTTATTTGCATTCATCTAAAAATGTTTGGACCTTATGGTGTTCTTGTTCTGTTCTTGACTTATTGTTATGTTTTCTTCTTGACTTGTTTAAAGAAGACCTGTATGGCCCATGGGGACATTAACGTGTGTTGTCGGGCCTTATAAATAAATTTGATTTGATTTGATTTAACTCCTTCACCGTCTTCATGTTCTGGGGTCTGATCATCATGTCCCCAGAGACCAACTCCTCTGTAAGTAACCTCCACCCCTGCCTTAAAGGGACACGCCAACTTTTTGGGGGGGGAAATGGTAAATATACACAAGTCACAACATGTAAATAAGACGGTTTGGAGTTTGTTGGAAAGTGTATTTTCTTACTTTTGATGGTGAGGCTAATGGTCCGTATCCACTTCCAGTCATTGTGTAAGCTAGCTAGCGCACAGAGATGAGAGCGGCGGTACCTATCTTCTTGTCTGACTCTGGGGAAGACGGCAAATAAGCTAATTTCCCAAAAGGTTGCCGTGTTCAAAAATTTACGGCCGCTGTGGCGGCTAGGTGGTGCAGTGGGCAAGGCGCTCACCACCAATGCAGGAGATGCTGGGTTCGAGCCCAGCTCTCCGCATTGCTATCAGCTTGGTTGGTCGTTCATACTAATACAATTGGCAGTATTAGGGGGTGGGAAGCTGATGGGTGGGGATCGGACGCTGTGGACAGCGACTCCTACAGGTCGGTTGGTGCGCCTGCGCAGCAGAATCAGGAAGCGACGGGGGCGGCGTGCCCTCCAAACGCAGACCCCCGAGGCTGAGAGATCGCGCTGTGCAGGTGAAAAGATGCGACTGCTGCTTCCTCGAGTACCGGAGGGGACAGGTGATGCAAGGCTTCGTCCACATTGCAGCCGGCTTGTGGGAGGCATGGCCTAACAGCGTTCGAGACAGGGGAGGGTAGAATTGGACGATACGAAATTGGGATGGGAGAAAAAATAGAAAATGGGAGAAAAAGTAGATCAAAACAAATAATAATGTACGGCCGCCTATTGATCATTTAACCCTTTCACTACCACACTACAAAGGGTTAACCCTTTCACTACCACACTACAAAAGGGTTAAAGGAGTTAGACAAACAGTCCTCATATCTCTCCTAGTTACACATACACACAGTCCTCATATCCATCCTAGTTACACACAGTCCTCATATCCCTCCTAGTTACACACAGTCCTCATATCCCTCCTAGTTACACACACAGTCCTCATATCCCTCCTACAGTAGTTACACACAGTCCTCATATCCCTCCTAGTTACACACACACAGTCCTCATATCCCTCCTATTTACACACAGTCCCCATATCCATCCTAGTTACACACACACAGTCCTCATATCCCTCCTAGTTACACATACACACAGTCCTCAGTCCTCATATTCCTCCTAGTTACACATACACACAGTCCCCATATCCCTCCTAGTTACACACAGTCCCCATATCCCTCCTAGTTACACACAGTCCTCATATCCCTCCTAGTTACACACAGTCCTCATATCCCTCCTAGTTACACAGTCCTCATATCCCTCCTAGTTACACACACACAGTCCTCATATCCCTCCTAGTTACACACAGTCCCCATATCCCTCCTAGTTACACACACACAGTCCTCATATCCCTCCTAGTTACACATACACACAGTCCTCAGTCCTCATATTCCTCCTAGTCACACATACACACAGTCCCCATATCCCTCCTAGTTACACACAGTCCTCATATCCCTCCTAGTTACACAGTCCTCATATCCCTCCTAGTTACACATACACACAGTCCTCATATCCCTCCTAGTTACACAGTCCTCATATTCCTCCTAGTTACACATACACACAGTCCCCATATCCCTCCTAGTTACACACAGTCCCCATATCCCTCCTAGTTACACACAGTCCCCATATTCCTCCTAGTTACACACAGTCCTCATATTCCTCCTAGTTACACATACACACAGTCCCCATATCCCTCCTAGTTACACACAGTCCTCATATCCCTCCTAGTTACACAGTCCTCATATCCCTCCTAGTTACAAACAGTCCTCATATCCCTCCTAGTGACACACAGTCCTCATATCCCTCCTAGTTACACACACACAGTCCTCATATCCCTCCTAGTTACAGAGTCCTCATATCCCTCCTAGTTACACATACACACAGTCCTCAGTCCTCATATTCCTCCTAGTTACACATACACACAGTCCCCATATCCCTCCTAGTTACACACAGTCCTCATATCCCTCATAGTTACACACAGTCCTCATATTCCTCCTAGTTACACATACACACAGTCCCCATATCCCTCCTAGTTACACACAGTCCTCATATCCCTCCTAGTTACACACAGTCCTCATATCCCTCCTAGTTACACAGTCCTCATATCCCTCCTAGTGACACACAGTCCTCATACCCCTCCTAGTTACACACAGTCCTCATATCCCTCCTAGTTACACACAGTCCTCATATCCCTCCTAGTTACACAGTCCTCATATCCCTCCTAGTGACACACAGTCCTCATAGCCCTCCTAGTTACACACAGTCCTCATATCCCTCCTAGTTACACACAGTCCCCATATCCCTCCTAGTTACACACAGTCCCCATATTCCTCCTAGTTACACACAGTCCTCATATTCCTCCTAGTTACACATACACACAGTCCCCATATCCCTCCTAGTTACACACAGTCCTCATATTCCTCCTAGTTACACATACACACAGTCCCCATATTCCTCCGAGTTACACACAGTCCTCATATTCCTCCTAGTTACACATACACACAGTCCCCATATCCCTCCTAGTTACACACAGTCCTCATATCCCTCCTAGTTACACAGTCCTCATATCCCTCCTAGTTACACACAGTCCTCATATCCCTCCTAGTGACACACAGTCCTCATATCCCTCCTAGTTACACAGAGTCCTCATATCCCTCCTAGTTACACATACACACAGTCCTCAGTCCTCATATTCCTCCTAGTTACACATACACACAGTCCCCATATCCCTCCTAGTTACACACAGTCCTCATATCCCTCCTAGTTACACACAGTCCTCATATCCCTCCTAGTTACACACAGTCCTCATATCCCTCCTAGTTACACAGTCCTCATATCCCTCCTAGTTACACACAGTCCCCATATCCCTCCTAGTTACACACACAGTCCTCATATCCCTCCTAGTTACACATACACACAGTCCTCAGTCCTCATATTCCTCCTAGTTACACATACACACAGTCCCCATATCCCTCCTAGTTACACACAGTCCCCATATCCCTCCTAGTTACACACAGTCCCCATATTCCTCCTAGATTACACACAGTCCTCATATTCCTCCTAGTCACACATACACACAGTCCCCATATCCCTCCTAGTTACACACAGTCCTCATATCCCTCCTAGTTACACAGTCCTCATATCCCTCCTAGTTACACACAGTCCTCATATCCCTCCTAGTGACACACAGTCCTCATATCCCTCCTAGTTACACACACACACAGTCCTCATATCCCTCCTAGTTACACAGAGTCCTCATATCCCTCCTAGTTACACATACACACAGTCCTCAGTCCTCATATTCCTCCTAGTTACACATACACACAGTCCCCATATCCCTCCTAGTTACACACAGTCCTCATATCCCTCATAGTTACACACAGTCCTCATATTCCTCCTAGTTACACATACACACAGTCCCCATATCCCTCCTAGTTACACACAGTCCTCATATCCCTCCTAGTTACACACAGTCCTCATATCCCTCCTAGTTACACAGTCCTCATATCCCTCCTAGTGACACACAGTCCTCATATCCCTCCTAGTTACACACAGTCCTCATATCCCTCCTAGTTACACACAGTCCCCATATCCCTCCTAGTTACAAACAGTCCTCATATCCCTCCTAGTGACACACAGTCCTCATATCCCTCCTAGTTACACACACACAGTCCTCATATCCCTCCTAGTTACAGAGTCCTCATATCCCTCCTAGTTACACATACGCACAGTCCTCAGTCCTCATATTCCTCCTAGTTACACATACACACAGTCCCCATATCCCTCCTAGTTACACACAGTCCTCATATTCCTCCTAGTTACACATACACACAGTCCCCATATCCCTCCTAGTTACACACAGTCCTCATATCCCTCCTAGTTACACACAGTCCTCATATCCCTCCTAGTTACACACAGTCCTCATATCCCTCCTAGTTACACAGTCCTCATATCCCTCCTAGTGACACACAGTCCTCATATCCCTCCTAGTTACACACAGTCCTCATATCCCTCCTAGTTACACACAGTCCTCATATCCCTCCTAGTTACACAGTCCTCATATCCCTCCTAGTGACACACAGTCCTCATATCCCTCCTAGTTACACACAGTCCTCATATCCCTCCTAGTTACACACAGTCCCCATATCCCTCCTAGTTACACACAGTCCCCATATTCCTCCTAGTTACACACAGTCCTCATATTCCTCCTAGTTACACATACACACAGTCCCCATATCCCTCCTAGTTACACACAGTCCTCATATTCCTCCTAGTTACACATACACACAGTCCCCATATTCCTCCTAGTTACACACAGTCCTCATATTCCTCCTAGTTACACATACACACAGTCCCCATATCCCTCCTAGTTACACACAGTCCTCATATCCCTCCTAGTTACACAGTCCTCATATCCCTCCTAGTTACACACAGTCCTCATATCCCTCCTAGTGACACACAGTCCTCATATCCCTCCTAGTTACACAGAGTCCTCATATCCCTCCTAGTTACACATACACACAGTCCTCAGTCCTCATATTCCTCCTAGTTACACATACACACAGTCCCCATATCCCTCCTAGTTACACACAGTCCTCATATCCCTCCTAGTTACACACAGTCCTCATATTCCTCCTAGTTACACATACACACAGTCCCCATATCCCTCCTAGTTACACAGTCCTCATATCCCTCCTAGTTACACACAGTCCTCATATCCCTCCTAGTGACACACAGTCCTCATATCCCTCCTAGTTACACACAGTCCTCATATCCCTCCTAGTTACACATAGTCCTCATATCCCTCCTAGTTACACATACACACAGTCAGGCCCGGACTGGCCATCCGGACGTTCGGGACGAATCCCGATAGGCCGGAAGTAAAGTGGGCTGGTCCAAAAAATAAAATAAAAAATAAAAATGTGTACGTTTTTTTTTTGATGGGGGGGTTCGACTGGCCCATTTAGTCCACTCCGATCGGCCCACTTTGGTAGGGTAGGGCTGAAAAAGTTAGATGTAAAAATGAAAATTGACACAGAAAGATGCTTAAAAATAGCCTACTAGCTCTTGCAGTGATTTCAGTCATCTCCCAGGCTACATGGTCTGTATGGCGGGCCGGTGTGGGCCAGTGTGAGTCGGTGTGTGGGCCACTAATGTGGGCCGGTATGTGGGCCGGTGTGTGGGGCGGTGTGTGGGCCAGTGTGTGAGTCGGTCTGTGGGCCACTAATGTGGGCCGGTGTGTGGGCCAGTGTGTGGGCCAGTGTGTGAGTCGGTGTGTGGGCCACTAATGTGGGCCGTGTGTGGGCCGGTGTGTGAGTCGGTGTGTGGGCCAGTGTGTGAGTCGGTCTGTGGGCCTCTAATGTGGGCTGGTGTGTGGGCTGGTGTGTGGGCTAGTGTGCGAGTCTGTGTGTGGGCCACTAATGTGGGCCGGTGTGTGGGCCAGTGTGTGAGTCGGTGTGTGGGCCACTAATGTGGGCCGGTATGTGGCCCAGTATGTGGGCCGGTGTGTGGGCCGGTGTGTGGGCCAGTGTGTGGGCTGGCAGTGGCGCCGGCAGGATTAAATTCCATAGTATGCATGCTTGCTCGCACAGAAACAGTCCATCCAGATGATGTAGCCTACACAGCGCTCTACTACAGATACACTACCCAGAGCGCAACGACACACAGGTGACAATAGTGTGTGTGCCAGTGGCGTCGTTAGCCCTGGGCTTCCGGGGCTTTAGCATTCAGCATTCCCATTGTCTGTGCTGAATGTTTGTTAGTGTTTGGTATTTTTTGTTGGTTTTTAGTACTTTTAAACATCCATTTTTAGTAAGTAGTTTTCATTTGATCCTATAATTTTTTCATTCACCGATTTGTGGACTTTTAGTGTCCTGAAAGGCGCCTTATAAATCAAATGCATTATTATTATTATTATTATTATTATTATTATTATTATTATTATTATTATTATTATTATTATTATTATTATTATTATTATTATTATTATTATTATTATTATTATTATTATTATTATTATTATTATTATTATTATTATTATTATTATTATTATTATTATTATTATTATTATTATTATTATTATTATTATTATTATTATTATTATTAGTGTGGGTGACCTGGCGAAGCCAGGTTGCCACCCACACTATACATATCCATACTCTTTTTATTAGTGTGGGTGACCTGGCGAAGCCAGGTTGCAACCCACACTATACATATCTATACTCTTTTTATTTATTTATTTATTCCACCGATTTTGCAAACACTTTGCAACACGTAAGCGTTCGCGCCCCATACACGTGAAAGGTATCAAAACGAGCGGCTTGCCTATGGCAACACCGGTCTCCGAACTCGTAAAGTTTCACCGCACCGTCTGGCTACGAATCGACTTTAAACGGTAAAATTTCGGAAATACAGTGCAATTTAGAGTTTCAAACACTTTGAACACTTTGCAACACGTAAGCGTTCGCGCACCATACACGTGAAAGGTATCAAAACGAGCGGCTTGCCTATGGCAACTGCGGTCTCGAACCCGTAAAAGTTTCACCGCACCGTCTGGCTACGAATCGACTTTAAACGGTAAAATTTCGGTCCCATTGGGAATGCATTGCATTTTAGAGTGTAGCAGCTGAAATAATCTTTTTCCCCCTACCTTGGGTGAATTGCGAGTGTGATCTCAATTTTGGACGTAGAAATAAAACAAACACATCAAAACGATGACACGGCTGTCATCCCGCTCACAAAAGAAAAATAAATGGAATTGGACATTTCTATCTCAACTGACGACCATTTGTTTGAAGGTTCTCCTCCCCATTGACCGCCATGCAATCGCCCTCTAGAAATCACCTTTTTCACACTATTTTTTAGCCTTCTGTTCCGATCGCCGAAGGAGTGCCACAATATCGCACGAATGCCACAATATCGCGCACAACCCTTCGCCTACTCGTTGTAGTGCTCATGTGCGCGTCACAACGCTTCATCTCTTATAGTTTTCTTTTAATCAACGTGACAATGCAGTCATGCATCTGCCTCCATAGAAATGCATTGGATAGAAAATATGCAAGTCATAGTGATTGCTTCACCTGTGTGGCTCATGGCTCACTCATGATTGGTTCAGCTGTGTGGCTCGTGGCTGAGCTGCCAATGACATCATCCACTTAACCCATCATTGGCCATCACTGTGTTGCAGTACTGAATTGCTGACAGCGCCCTCTGTCTTGTGGGTTGTGTCATTGTACTCAGTAGGGATATCCTCTTTAATTTTTCATTGGTCCATGTTGACCACCTTTCATTGGTCGATGTTGACCACTCCCCCGATCCTTAGACCACGCCCCCTTAGGCCACACCCCCTCAGTGTATCTCTTGAACCAGGGCTCGGTCCTAGGACCCCTTCTCTTCTCCCTCTACACTAAATCACTGGGTAACATAATCACGTCTCATGGCTTCTCATATCATTGTTATGCCGATGATACTCAACTCTTCCTCTCCTTCCCTCCCTCAGATATCCACGTCTCTGAGCGGATCTCGGCCTGTCTGTCCGACATCTCCGCCTGGATGACGACCAACCACCTCAAACTGAACCTAAGCAAAACAGAATTGCTCCACCTGCCGGCCAAATCCTCCCCCCTGACCGACCTCTCCATCACAGTCGAGAATGCAGCTGTGACCGCGTCCCCGACCGCCAAGAACCTTGGTGTTGTCCTCGACGACCAGTTGAACTTCTCTGCTCACATCGCAGCGACAACCAGAACCTGCAGATTCCTCCTGAGCAACGTCAGAAGGATACGCCCCTTCCTGACAAAAGAAGCCACCCAACTCCTCATCCAATCAACAGTCATCTCCCGCCTCGACTACTGCAACGCACTGCTAGCTGGCCTCCCGGCCACTGCCACCAAGCCTCTTCAACTCATTCAAAACGCAGCGGCCCGCCTGATATCAAACCTACCGAAGTCGGCCCATGTCACCCCACTTCTTAGGGACCTGCACTGGCTCCCCATTGCTGCACGTATCCGCTTCAAGGCCCTCGACCTAGCATACCGTGCAGCAAAGGGAACCGCTCCCGCCTACCTCCGGTCAATGGTCTCTAACTACACACCCTCAAGACCCCTACGCTCTGCATCTTCTGGCCGCCTCAGACCTACTCCTATCCAAGCTCCCGGAGGGTCATCAAAGAGAAGCCGCCTATTCTCAGTCCTTGCCCCACAATGGTGGAATGAACTACCCATCCCAGTTAGGACAGCCGAATCCCGTCCAATCTTTCGCCGTCGACTAAAGACTCACTTCTTCAACCATTATCTGAAATGATTAAAAAAAAAAAAAAAAAAAAAAAAAAAAAAAAAAAAATCTAACCCTGACTAACCTTACTGTCATGCACTTGTCCTAATAAACTAACCTACACTGTAACACGCAACACTTGATGAACATTGTTACTCAGCTGATAGAGTTGTACCCTTCTTGCTGTCTTGTCGTACAGAACTTGTAAGTCGCTTTGGATAAAAGCGTCAGCTAAATGACTAAATGTAAATGTAAATGTAAATGAACCGTTTGTCGTAGAGACTTGCGGATTGTGCCATTGGTCGATGTTGACCACCTTTCATTGGTCGATGTTGACCACTCCCCCTGTTGACCACCTTTCATTGGTCGATGTTGACCACTCCCCCGATCCTTAGACCACGCCCCCTTAGGCCACACCCCCTCAGTGTAACTCTTGAACCGTTTGTCGTAGAGACTTGGGGATTGTGCCATTGGTCGATGTTGACCACCTTTCATTGGTCGATGTTGACCACTCCCCCTATCCTTAGACCACGCCCCCTTAGGCCACACCCCCTCAGTGTATCTCTTGAACCGTTTGTCGTAGAGACTTGCGGATTGTGCCATTGTACTCGGTGTAATAGTGTAATAGTGTGTAATAGTGTAATAGTGTAATAGTGTGTAATAGTGTGTAATAGTGTAATAGTGTAATAGTGTGTAATAGTGTGTAATAGTGTAATAGTGTAATAGTGTGTAATAGTGTAATATTGTGTAATAGTGTAATAGTGTAATAGTGTGTAATAGTGTAATAGTGTGTAATAGTGTAATAGTGTGTAATAGCGTAATAGTGTGTAATAGTGTGTAATAGTGTAATAGTGTAATAGTGTGTAATAGTGTAATAGTGTCTAATAGTGTAATAGTGTGTAATAGTGTAATAGTGTAATAGTGTGTAATAGTGTAATAGTGTAATAGTGTGTAATAGTGTAATAGTGTGTAATAGTGTGTAATAGTGTAATAGTGTAATAGTGTGTAATAGTGTAATAGTGTGTAATAGTGTAATAGTGTCTAATAGTGTAATAGTGTGTAATAGTGTAATAGTGTAATAGTGTAATAGTGTGTAATAGTGTAATAGTGTAATAGTGTGTAATAGTGTAATAGTGTAATAGTGTGTAATAGTGTAATAGTGTGTAATAGTGTGTAATAGTGTAATAGTGTGTAATAGTGTAATAGTGTAATAGTGTAATAGTGTGTAATAGTGTAATAGTGTAATAGTGTGTAATAGTGTGTAATAGTGTAATAGTGTGTAATAGTGTAATAGTGTGTAACAGTGTAATAGTGTAATAGTGTGTAATAGTGTAATAGTGTGTAATAGTGTAATAGTGTGTAATAGTGTAATAGTGTCTAATAGTGTAATAGTGTGTAATAGTGTAATAGTGTAATAGTGTGTAATAGTGTAATAGTGTAATAGTGTGTAATAGTGTAATAGTGTAATAGTGTGTAATAGTGTAATAGTGTAATAGTGTGTAATAGTGTAATAGTGTGTAATAGTGTGTAATAGTGTAATAGTGTGTAATAGTGTAATAGTGTAATAGTGTGTAATAGTGTAATAGTGTGTAATAGTGTAATAGTGTGTAATAGTGTGTAATAGTGTGTAATAGTGTGTAATAGTGTAATAGTGTAATAGTGTGTAATAGTGTAATAGTGTGTAATAGTGTAATAGTGTAATAGTGTGTAATAGTGTAATAGTGTGTAATAGTGTAATAGTGTGTAATAGTGTAATAGTGTCTAATAGTGTAATAGTGTGTAATAGTGTAATAGTGTAATAGTGTGTAATAGTGTGTAATAGTGTAATAGTGTAATAGTGTGTAATAGTGTAATAGTGTAATAGTGTGTAATAGTGTAATAGTGTAATAGTGTGTAATAGTGTAATAGTGTGTAATAGTGTGTAATAGTGTAATAGTGTGTAATAGTGTAATAGTGTAATAGTGTGTAATAGTGTAATAGTGTAATAGTGTGTAATAGTGTAATAGTGTGTAATAGTGTAATAGTGTAATAGTGTGTAATAGTGTAATAGTGTGTAATAGTGTAATAGTGTAATAGTGTGTAATAGTGTAATAGTGTGTAATAGTGTGTAATAGTGTAATAGTGTAATAGTGTGTAATAGTGTAATAGTGTGTAATAGTGTAATAGTGTAATAGTGTGTAATAGTGTAATAGTGTGTAATAGTGTAATAGTGTGTAATAGTGTAATAGTGTAATAGTGTGTAATAGTGTGTAATAGTGTAATAGTGTAATAGTGTGTAATAGTGTGTAATAGTGTAATAGTGTGTAATAGTGTAATAGTGTGTAATAGTGTGTAATAGTGTAATAGTGTGTAATAGTGTAATAGTGTGTAATAGTGTAATAGTGTGTAATAGTGTAATAGTGTAATAGTGTGTAATAGTGTAATAGTGTGTAATAGTGTAATAGTGTGTAATAGTGTAATAGTGTGTAATAGTGTAATAGTGTAATAGTGTGTAATAGTGTAATAGTGTAATAGTGTGTAATAGTGTAATAGTGTAATAGTGTGTAATAGTGTAATAGTGTGTAAGTGTGTAATAGTGTAATAGTGTGTAATAGTGTAATAGTGTGTAATAGTGTAATAGTGTAATAGTGTGTAATAGTGTAATAGTGTAATAGTGTGTAATAGTGTAATAGTGTGTAATAGTGTAATAGTGTAATAGTGTGTAATAGTGTGTAATAGTGTAATAGTGTAATAGTGTGTAATAGTGTAATAGTGTGTAATAGTGTAATAGTGTGTAATAGTGTAATAGTGTGTAATAGTGTAATAGTGTGTAATAGTGTCTAATAGTGTAATAGTGTGTAATAGTGTAATAGTGTAATAGTGTGTAATAGTGTAATAGTGTGTAATAGTGTAATAGTGTGTAATAGTGTAATAGTGTGTAATAGTGTAATAGTGTGTAATAGTGTAATAGTGTAATAGTGTGTAATAGTGTAATAGTGTGTAATAGTGTAATAGTGTGTAATAGTGTAATAGTGTGTAATAGTGTGTAATAGTGTGTAATAGTGTGATAGTGTAATAGTGTGTAATAGTGTAATAGTGTAATAGTGTGTAATAGTGTAATAGTGTAATAGTGTAATAGTGTAATAGTGTGTAATAGTGTAATAGTGTGTAATAGTGTAATAGTGTAATAGTGTGTAATAGTGTAATAGTGTGTAATAGTGTAATAGTGTGTAATAGTGTAATAGTGTGTAATAGTGTAATAGTGTAATAGTGTGTAATAGTGTAATAGTGTGTAATAGTGTGTAATAGTGTAATAGTGTGTAAAGTGTAATAGTGTGTAATAGTGTAATAGTGTGTAATAGTGTAATAGTGTGTAATAGTGTAATAGTGTAATAGTGTGTAATAGTGTGTAATAGTGTAATAGTGTAATAGTGTGTAAAGTGTAATAGTGTGTAATAGTGTAATAGTGTGTAATAGTGTAATAGTGTGTAATAGTGTAATAGTGTAATAGTGTGTAATAGTCTAATAGTGTGTAATAGTGTAATAAATAGTGTGTAATAGTGTGTAATAGTGTAATAGTGTAATAGTGTGTAATAGTGTGTAATAGTGTAATAGTGTGTAATAGTGTAATAGTGTGTAATAGTGTAATAGTGTAATAGTGTGTAATAGTGTAATAGTGTGTAATAGTGTAATAGTGTAATAGTGTAATAGTGTGTAATAGTGTAATAGTGTAATAGTGTGTAATAGTGTAATAGTGTAATAGTGTGTAATAGTGTAATAGTGTGTAATAGTGTGTAATAGTGTGTAATAGTGTGTAATAGTGTAATAGTGTGTAAGTGTGTAATAGTGTAATAGTGTGTAATAGTGTGTAATAGTGTAATAGTGTGTAATAGTGTAATAGTGTAATAGTGTAATAGTGTGTAATAGTGTAATAGTGTAATAGTGTGTAATAGTGTAATAGTGTGTAATAGTGTAATAGTGTAATAGTGTGTAATAGTGTGTAATAGTGTAATAGTGTAATAGTGTGTAATAGTGTAATAGTGTGTAATAGTGTAATAGTGTAATAGTGTGTAATAGTGTAATAGTGTGTAATAGTGTAATAGTGTGTAATAGTGTAATAGTGTCTAATAGTGTAATAGTGTGTAATAGTGTAATAGTGTAATAGTGTAATAGTGTGTAATAGTGTAATAGTGTAATAGTGTGTAATAGTGTAATAGTGTGTAATAGTGTAATAGTGTGTAATAGTGTAATAGTGTGTAATAGTGTAATAGTGTAATAGTGTGTAATAGTGTAATAGTGTAATAGTGTGTAATAGTGTAATAGTGTGTAATAGTGTAATAGTGTGTAATAGTGTAATAGTGTGTAATAGTGTGTAATAGTGTAATAGTGTAATCGTGTGTAATAGTGTAATAGTGTAATAGTGTGTAATAGTGTAATAGTGTAATAGTGTAATAGTGTAATAGTGTGTAATAGTGTAATAGTGTGTAATAGTGTAATAGTGTAATAGTGTGTAATAGTGTAATAGTGTGTAATAGTGTAATAGTGTGTAATAGTGTAATAGTGTGTAATAGTGTAATAGTGTGTAATAGTGTAATAGTGTAATAGTGTGTAATAGTGTAATAGTGTGTAATAGTGTGTAATAGTGTAATAGTGTAATAGTGTGTAAAGTGTAATAGTGTGTAATAGTGTAATAGTGTGTAATAGTGTAATAGTGTGTAATAGTGTAATAGTGTGTAATAGTGTAATAGTGTGTAATAGTGTAATAGTGTAATAGTGTGTAATAGTGTGTAATAGTGTAATAGTGTAATAGTGTGTAAAGTGTAATAGTGTGTAATAGTGTAATAGTGTGTAATAGTGTAATAGTGTGTAATAGTGTAATAGTGTAATAGTGTGTAATAGTCTAATAGTGTGTAATAGTGTAATAAATAGTGTGTAATAGTGTGTAATAGTGTAATAGTGTAATAGTGTGTAATAGTGTGTAATAGTGTAATAGTGTGTAATAGTGTAATAGTGTGTAATAGTGTAATAGTGTAATAGTGTGTAATAGTGTAATAGTGTGTAATAGTGTAATAGTGTAATAGTGTGTAATAGTGTAATAGTGTAATAGTGTGTAATAGTGTAATAGTGTAATAGTGTGTAATAGTGTAATAGTGTGTAATAGTGTGTAATAGTGTGTAATAGTGTGTAAAAGTGTGTAATAGTGTAATATTGTAATATTGTGTAATAGTGTAATAGTGTAATAGTGTTGCGGGTTGTGTCATTGCACTCAGTAGGGATATCCTCTTTGATTGGTCTATGTTGACCACTCCCCCGATCCTTAGGCCGCGCCCCCTTTTTGTATCCTTTGAACCGTTTGTCATAGAGACTCGCGAGAGACCCTCTCCCCCGTTGGCCGGCGGTGCACAGGCGTCACCCACACTTTCACAATTTCCCCCGCGCGGAATTGTCTAGTTTATTTATTTATTTATTCCACCGATTTTGCAAACACTTTGCAACACGTAAGCGTTCGCGCCCCATACACGTGAAAGGTATCAAAACGAGCGGCTTGCCTATGGCAACACCGGTCTCCGAACTCGTAAAGTTTCACCGCACCGTCTGGCTACGAATCGACTTTAAACGGTAAAATTTCGGAAATACAGTGCAATTTAGAGTTTCAAACACTTTGAACACTTTGCAACACGTAAGCGTTCGCGCACCATACACGTGAAAGGTATCAAAACGAGCGGCTTGCCTATGGCAACTGCGGTCTCGAACCCGTAAAAGTTTCACCGCACCGTCTGGCTACGAATCGACTTTAAACGGTAAAATTTCGGTCCCATTGGGAATGCATTGCATTTTAGAGTGTAGCAGCTGAAATAATCTTTTTCCCCCTACCTTGGGTGAATTGCGAGTGTGATCTCAATTTTGGACGTAGAAATAAAACAAACACATCAAAACGATGACACGGCTGTCATCCCGCTCACAAAAGAAAAATAAATGGAATTGGACATTTCTATCTCAACTGACGACCATTTGTTTGAAGGTTTTCCTCCCCATTGACCGCCATGCAATCGCCCTCTAGAAATCACCTTTTTCACACTATTTTTTAGCCTTCTGTTCCGATCGCCGAAGGAGTGCCACAATATCGCACGAATGCCACAATATCGCGCACAACCCTTCGCCTACTCGTTGTAGTGCTCATGTGCGCGTCACAACGCTTCATCTCTTATAGTTTTCTTTTAATCAACGTGACAATGCAGTCATGCATCTGCCTCCATAGAAATGCATTGGATAGAAAATATGCAAGTCATAGTGATTGCTTCACCTGTGTGGCTCATGGCTCACTCATGATTGGTTCAGCTGTGTGGCTCGTGGCTGAGCTGCCAATGACATCATCCACTTAACCCATCATTGGCCATCACTGTGTTGCAGTACTGAATTGCTGACAGCGCCCTCTGTCTTGTGGGTTGTGTCATTGTACTCGGTGTAATAGTGTAATAGTGTGTAATAGTGTAATAGTGTAATAGTGTGTAATAGTGTAATTGTGTAATAGTGTAATAGTGTAATAGTGTAATAGTGTGTAATAGTGTGTAATAGTGTAATAGTGTAATATTGTGTAATAGTGTAATAGTGTGTAATAGTGTAATAGTGTAATAGTGTGTAATAGTGTAATAGTGTAATAGTGTGTAATAGTGTAATAGTGTGTAATAGTGTAATAGTGTGTAATAGTGTAATAGTGTAATAGTGTGAAATAGTGTAATAGTGTAATAGTGTGTAATAGTGTAATAGTGTAATAGTGTGTAATAGTGTGTAATAGTGTGTAATAGTGTAATAGTGTAATAGTGTGTAATAGTGTGTAATAGTGTAATAGTGTGTAATAGTGTAATAGTGTAATAGTGTGTAATAGTGTAATAGTGTGTAATAGTGTAATAGTGTGTAATAGTGTAATAGTGTAATATTGTGTAATAGTGTAATAGTGTGTAATAGTGTAATAGTGTAATAGTGTAATAGCGTGTAATAGTGTAATAGTGTAATAGTGTGTAATAGTGTGTAATAGTGTAATAGTGTAATAGTGTAATAGTGTAATAGTGTGTAATAGTGTAATAGTGTGTAATAGTGTAATAGTGTGTAATAGTGTAATAGTGTAATAGTGTAATAGTGTGTAATAGTGTAATAGTGTGTAATAGTGTAATAGTGTAATAGTGTGTAATAGTGTGTAATAGTGTAATAGTGTGTACTAGTGTGTAATAGTGTGTAATAGTGTAATAGTGTAATAGTGTAATAGTGTGTAATAGTGTAATAGTGTGTAATAGTGTAATAGTGTGTAATAGTGTAATAGTGTAATAGTGTGTAATAGTGTAATAGTGTAATAGTGTGTAATAGTGTGTAATAGTGTAATAGTGTGTAATAGTGTAATAGTGTGTAATAGTGTAATAGTGTAATAGTGTGTAATAGTGTAATAGTGTGTAATAGTGTAATAGTGTAATAGTGTGTAATAGTGTAATAGTGTGTAATAGTGTGTAATAGTGTAATAGTGTAATAGTGTAATAGTGTGTAATAGTGTAAAATGTAATAGTGTGTAATAGTGTAATAGTGTAATAGTGTGTAATAGTGTAATAGTGTGTAATAGTGTAATAGTGTGTAATAGTGTAATAGTGTAATAGTGTGTAATAGTGTAATAGTGTGTAATAGTGTAATAGTGTGTAATAGTGTGTAATAGTGTAATAGTGTGTAATAGTGTAATAGTGTGTAATAGTGTGTAATAGTGTAATAGTGTGTAATAGTGTAATAGTGTAATAGTGTGTAATAGTGTAATAGTGTAATAGTGTGTAATAGTGTAATAGTGTAATAGTGTGTAATAGTGTAATAGTGTGTAATAGTGTAATAGTGTGTAATAGTGTAATAGTGTAATAGTGTGTAATAGTGTAATAGTGTAATAGTGTGTAATAGTGTAATAGTGTGTAATAGTGTAATAGTGTAATAGTGTGTAATAGTGTAATAGTGTGTAATAGTGTAATAGTGTGTAATAGTGTAATAGTGTAATAGTGTAATAGTGTGTAATAGTGTAATAGTGTGTAATAGTGTAATAGTGTAATAGTGTGTAATAGTGTGTAATAGTGTAATAGTGTGTACTAGTGTGTAATAGTGTGTAATAGTGTAATAGTGTAATAGTGTAATAGTGTGTAATAGTGTAATAGTGTGTAATAGTGTAATAGTGTGTAATAGTGTAATAGTGTAATAGTGTGTAATAGTGTAATAGTGTAATAGTGTGTAATAGTGTGCAATAGTGTAATAGTGTGTAATAGTGTAATAGTGTGTAATAGTGTAATAGTGTAATAGTGTGTAATAGTGTAATAGTGTGTAATAGTGTAATAGTGTAATAGTGTGTAATAGTGTAATAGTGTGTAATAGTGTGTAATAGTGTAATAGTGTAATAGTGTAATAGTGTGTAATAGTGTAAAATGTAATAGTGTGTAATAGTGTAATAGTGTAATAGTGTGTAATAGTGTAATAGTGTGTAATAGTGTAATAGTGTGTAATAGTGTAATAGTGTAATAGTGTGTAATAGTGTAATAGTGTGTAATAGTGTAATAGTGTGTAATAGTGTGTAATAGTGTAATAGTGTAATAGTGTAATAGTGTGTAATAGTGTGTAATAGTGTAATAGTGTGTAATAGTTTAATAGTGTAATAGTGTGTAATAGTGTAATAGTGTAATAGTGTGTAATAGTGTAATAGTGTGTAATAGTGTAATAGTGTGTAATAGTGTAATAGTGTAATAGTGTGTAATAGTGTAATAGTGTAATAGTGTGTAATAGTGTAATAGTGTGTAATAGTGTAATAGTGTAATAGTGTGTAATAGTGTAATAGTGTAATAGTGTGTAAGAGTGTAATAGTGTGTAATAGTGTAATAGTGTGTAATAGTGTAATAGTGCAATAGTGTGTAATAGTGTAATAGTGTAATAGTGTTATAGTGTGTAATAGTGTAATAGTGTAATAGTGTGTAATAGTGTAATAGTGTGTAATAGTGTAATAGTGTGTAATAGTGTAATAGTGTAATAGTGTGTAATAGTGTAATAGTGTAATAGTGTGTAATAGTGTAATAGTGTGTAATAGTGTAATAGTGTGTAATAGTGTAATAGTGTGTAATAGTGTAATAGTGTAATAGTGTGTAATAGTGTAATAGTGTAATAGTGTGTAATAGTGTAATAGTGTAATAGTGTGTAATAGTGTAATAGTGTAATAGTGTGTAATAGTGTAATAGTGTAATAGTGTAATAGTGTAATAGTGTGTAATAGTGTAATAGTGTGTAATAGTGTAATAGTGTAATAGTGCAATAGTGTGTAATAGTGTAATAGTGTAATAGTGTTATAGTGTGTAATAGTGTAATAGTGTAATAGTGTGTAATAGTGTAATAGTGTGTAATAGTGTAATAGTGTGTAATAGTGTAATAGTGTAATAGTGTGTAATAGTGTAATAGTGTAATAGTGTGTAATAGTGTAATAGTGTGTAATAGTGTAATAGTGTGTAATAGTGTAATAGTGTGTAATAGTGTAATAGTGTAATAGTGTGTAATAGTGTAATAGTGTAATAGTGTGTAATAGTGTAATAGTGTAATAGTGTGTAATAGTGTAATAGTGTAATAGTGTGTAATAGTGTAATAGTGTAATAGTGTAATAGTGTAATAGTGTGTAATAGTGTAATAGTGTGTAATAGTGTAATAGTGTGTAATAGTGTAATAGTGTAATAGTGTGTAATAGTGTAATAGTGTTATAGTGTGTAATAGTGTAATAGTGTAATAGTGTGTAATAGTGTAATAGTGTGTAATAGTGTGTAATAGTGTAATAGTGTGTAATAGTGTAATAGTGTGTAATAGTGTGTAATAGTGTGTAATAGTGTAATATTGTGTAATAGTGTTGCGGGTTGTGTCATTGCACTCAGTAGGGATATCCTCTTTGATTGGTCTATGTTGACCACTCCCCCGATCCTTAGGCCGCGCCCCCTTTTTGTATCCTTTGAACCGTTTGTCATAGAGACTCGCGAGAGACCCTCTCCCCCGTTGGCCGGCGGTGCACAGGCGTCACCCACACTTTCACAATTTCCCCCGCGCGGAATTGTCTAGTATTTATTATTATTCAAATGGACTCAAACATGTTCCGTTGTGATGTCACAGTATGATGTCATAATAGAACATTCTAGAACATTTGTGATGTCACAGTATGTCAATAGAACATTCTAGAACATTTGTGATGGCACAGTATGATGTCATAATAGAACATTCTAGAACATTTGTGATGTCACAGTCTGATGTCATAATCAAACATTCTAGAACATTTGTGATGTCACAGTATGATGTCATAATCAAACATTCTAGAACATTTGTGATGTCACAGTATGATGTCATAATAGAACATTCTAGAACATTTGTGATGGCACAGTCTGATGTCATAATCAAACATTCTAGAACATTTGTGATGTCACAGTATGATGTCATAATCAAACATTCTAGGACATTTGTGATCTCACAGTATGATGTCATAATAGCACATTCTAGAACATTTGTGATGTCACAGTATGATATCATAATAGAACATTCTAGAACATTTGTGTCTATTCAACAATTCTCTCCAAGAGAGGAGATGATGTTTGTATTGTGATTGTATGACAAGAGGAGCAGAGAAGAAGGAGACAGAGACAATAGAAATGTGTTTTGAAGATGAGAAGAAGAAGAAGAGGAGTGTAAACTTTCTCAAGTGTGGGCAAAGCAAGAATTGTGGAGGGCAGTAATACGCCACGATGCGTCTACACTGCCGGAAATTCCAAATAAGAAGAAGAAGAAGATCTCATTGTGCATCTTGAGACAGGATAGATAGATTGTCTATCCTACAACACATAGACTGAAACCTGCATTTGTCAACCAAGGTGCCTTGCCTACCGTTCTGCTGTGGAACGGTGAGTGTCCACAACAGCTAGCTAGCTGTTCTACTTGAATACAGACCAGGCTGCAGAAACAAATGAGTGGGGGGGCATACAATGTTCTCGGGGGGGGGGGGGGGGGCACAATGGTTTTTCAACACAGGTTCCCTTTTATACGTTTCAGCTGGGACAACGCCGCTGTGGCTTGCTAAACTAAACAGCAGAGAGGCCATTGAAAAATCAAATTTCTCTCTGGAAAACTCCAACATTTTGGGAAATTAGCTTATTTAACATCTTCCCTGGAGTTAGACAAGAAGATACATACCTTTTTTGTCTCTGTGCATGCATTAGGCTTAGGGAACAGCCGCTCCGTTAGCGTAGCTTAGCTTCATCACTGGAAGTGGGGCAGAGTTGTAGCCTCAAGTTCCCTACAGTCACGAAATACACTCCAAATACAACTCCAAAACGTTCCTGTAAACATGTTGTGACCTGTGTATTTACCATGTGGAGAAATAAAAAATTATTGAATTAGACAATTACGTTTTCTAAGCAAATATACTCTGAACAATTTTTTGCCTAACCACTCCTCTCTGGGCGCAGTCAGTGATTTCAACATGAAGCCGTGTTTGTTGACATTCTCATTCATTCAAAGGATCCGAACCGATTGAAGTTTATGGATACCATGACTTAAAATCCTCTTACCTTGACGATTAAAAGCCTCCCCAATTTAGAAAACAGTATTCCAATGGCTGGTCTTGATAGGCTGCTAGCTAACGGAGCTAACCAACAAACACAGAACCGGGCAGACACTAAAGCAAATAACGAGAGCAATGACTTCCTATCTGGGGGGTTTCAAAATAAAAGAGCGACGTCTATAGCAGTGGTTCCCAAAGTCGGGGTCGCGACCCAAAGGTGGGCCGCGAGCAGCCACGGGAGGGCCGCAAGATGATTAAAAAAAATAAAAAATAAAATCCCAAAACCCCCCCCTTTTTTTTTCTTTTTTTTTTTAAGGCCACTGAACTTAGAAGCAGGCCAGGACAGTGTTTCTAGTTGTATTCTAAAATTCTATTCTATTGTATTCTAAAATGTGACTATATGGTTTTATATTAACTTAATAAATAAACAAAAACGAAAAATCGACTTATTTCAACGAACATTTCAAACTAAATAACAGATTATGCACATAAAACGCTGAAAACAACCGAAGCAATAATAGTATTTTAATGAGGCTATTATTATTATCATTATTATTTTGCAACAAGTTAGCCCTCTCATAAATAGCACATATAAATGAATAACTAACTTGAACTAACTTAATAGGATTGAAGTGATATTTGGCTTAAAAAATCGGTCGGCAGGCAAAAAAAAAAGAAAAAAAAGCCTGACGATGTGCATTGGGCCGCGGCTCTCTGACGCCTTATTTTCTGGGTCCCGGCCTGAAAAGTTTGGGAACCCCTGGTCTATAGCAGCGGAATACGTTTATTTTGTACATTATCTAACGTTAACACAAACCTAAACTAACTTTAGGTTAGTTGTAACGTTAGTTTAGGTTCGTGTTAATGTTAGATAATGTACAAAATAAACGCTTTGCTCCGATAATATGGATGTATGTTGTTATTGTTTGAGCTGTGATTTATTGTTTCATGTATGTGTTTCACAGTTCTCACGGTTCGGATTGAAATAAATCCAATCAGTAATATCAAGAACGTGTTGCTGTCATCATTGCAAGTAGAGGGAGTTACAGTGAGAACTTACCTGCTCCAGAAGACAGCACTAGAGAGCAGTGATGGACGAGACGCGCCTAGAAGAAGAGACAGAGGAGAAGAAGGAGAATGGTGGTGAAACCAAGGTACCCGTCTGGGAGCCGGCCACTGGGGCTCCTGAGGAGGCAGCAGAGTTTGTGCCCCCCGAGGGAGGCTGGGGCTGGGTCGTCATGCTGGCTGCCATGTGGTGTGACGGCTCGGTGTTTATGATACAAAACACCTTTGGCATCCTTTTCTTGTCTCTCATCAAAGAATTTGGCACCGAAGATGATGCCAACCAGCGATCCAGAACAGCCTTGGTGGGCTCTCTCTCCATGGGCATGATCTTGTTCTGCTCTCCCATCGCCAGTGTGTTCACAGACATCCTGGGCTGCAGAGTGACAGCAGTGGGCGGGGCCGCCATGGCCCTGGTGGGCCTCCTGGCCAGCTCCTTTGTCAAGTCCCTCGGTGCCCTGTACTTCACCTATGGCATCGTGTTTGGCTGCGGCTGCTCCTTTGCCTACCAGCCCAGCCTGGTGATCCTCCCCCACTACTTCAAGAAGCGCCTGGGCCTAGTGAGCGGCATCGTGGCGACCGGCGGCAACGTGTTCACCATCATGGTGGCCTTCCTGCTCCCCCTCCTGCTGGACAGCGTGGGTCTCCAGAACACCATGCGTGTCCTCAGCATCTTCATGTTCGTGCTCATGCTGGCCGGGTTCACCTACACGCCCCTGCGGCCCAACAAGCCCATCGGTGAGATCTTCAACTTCCGCAACATCTGGAGGTCCCTGGGATACCGCATCTGGGTGTTCGGCATACCCGCCGCCCTCTTCGGCTACTTTGTGCCTTACGTTCACCTGATGAAACACGTGGAGGAGCGCTTCGGGACGAACGCCAACAAGGAGGTTCTTCTCATGTGTATCGGCATAACGTCCACAGTGGGCAACCTCATCTTCGGCAGGGTGGCAGACTACGTCCAGGGTGTCAACAAAGTCTATCTACAGGTGTCCTCCTTGTTCGTGATCGGCCTGATGTCCATGATGATCCCCCTCTGTCACGTCTTTGGCGGCCTGATCGCTGTGTGCCTGCTGATGGGGCTGTTCGACGGCTGCTTGAGCGGCATCATGGCGCCCATCATCTTTGAGTTGGTGGGCTCCAATGACTTTTCACAGGCCATCGGCTTCATGCTCGGCATAATGTCCGTGCCCATGACCGTGGGACCTCTCATCGCAGGTTACCTGGGAGACAGGTTGGGGAGCTACGACGTGGCCTTCTACCTGGCAGGTATCCCCCCCATCATCGGAGGAGCCGTGCTGTGTCTGATACCCTGGGTGGAGGCGAGGCGCAAGAGGAGTGAGAAGGAGGAGGCTCTCAAGAAAGGAGAGGAGACGACCCAGGAAATGCTAGACTACGAGAAGCCTCAGGGAGACGCACCTTTCAAGGGCGGAGACCCCGAATCTGTCTTATAGGCCAGCGGTTCTCAACTAGGGTGCCGCAGAGAGCTGCCAGGGGTGCCTTGAGATTATTATTATTATAATTTTTTTAATTATTTTTGGATTACAGAAAATTATCATTAAAGTGCTATCTGTTGCAGCTGCACTGTTTCCCATGAGAATACCATATTTGGATAAGTTTGACCATTTCTCAAAATCTGAAAATCATTATTTAATAAAACACAGAAAAGGGTCACCAAGTTACTCTGGATAAAAAAAAAACTTTACAGACAACATTGAGACAAAGCTTCCTGACACATCTCCATCCAAACTATTGGAAGAACTCATTGAAATCTCATCTGATACCACCTGGAGAGCTAGTTTGAGTGTGGTGCTGAGTACCAAGTATCTCAAGATGCAGCAGTTAAGGTGTTGATACCATTCAGCACCACATATCTGTGTGAAGCTGGCTTCATCCATGACAGCTCTGAAAACAAAATATAAGGCCAAGTTGAGCCTTGAGGATGACAAGCGTGTTGCCTTGTCAAAGATCTCCCCACGTATTGACCGTATTATTAGCCAGCAGCAGCAGACCTCGCATTGAGCTAGAAATGTCCACTGAGTGAACAAGTGCTTATTTTCTGTATTTATTTATATTTTTTGAGAAATGGTAACTTGGTGATCCTTTTCTGTATTTAAAAAAAATACATGATTTTCTGTTTTTGAGAAATGGTCACACTTATCCAAATATGCTATTTTTATGGAGAAGTGTGCAGCTGCAACAGATAGCAGTTTAGTGATAATTTTCTGTAATTTTATTTAAAGAAATATGCTATTTGATTTATTACTACAAGCAGTGTAATGTCAACAGTACTAAGCCATTTAGACCTGAAACACCTGTTAATAATGCATTATATAGCCTGCACACAAATGTGTTTCCCGGTTTCTTAAATAAACATTATTTTGAAAACAAGCACTTTTGTCATCATTGTAGCAAAAAAGACAGGAGCGGAAAAGTCTATATCGTATGTAGGGGTCCCCTTGAATATTTTATTGAACACAGGGGTGCCTTGGCAGCAGAAAGGTTGAGAACCCCTGTCTAGGCTGCGGTTAGACACAGGGGTATTTTCGTTTTGTTTTCAAGATCAGTTTCGCTTTCCAGAGTGCAACATAGTGGCAGGCGAGTTAGACATTTGTTTTGCGACCTGAGCACTTTCGTTTTGTCAGAACGAGGCGTGGTCAGACCGCAACGGATCGCGTCTCGAATTCAGCACTGAGCATGCGCAGGGAGGTAGTTACCTTGGATGTGCCAATACACTTCCTGCAAAAAAATCAACAAGCCACCATCTTTAAATGCCTCCGTGAGCCATTTAGCCAATGTAGCATTTCTTTTTCAGCAAAGAAAGTGCAATAAAAGTGCAATAAACAAAACGGATACATTCACTGTGTGTTCTGCCTCTCATTTGTTGATGAAACAAAACTAACACAATTGACCACCAAGAGCGGATAGTTTAGTCTCACAAAAAGATCGCCGATTTTGTTAGCTTACATGCTAACGCGATAGGGATATGCCATTATAACAGTATAGCATTGTGGCTAGCAGCTAACGTTAGCTCATGTTAGCCAGCCAGCACCAAACTGATGATATCAGGAGCTATCAGTAGCTAGATAACATTAGACAACGCCTCATGTATTAAACAAAGGTGAATAGATGACTGGGCCATTTTGTTTAATGCTTGTTAAGATTGAAAGAGGAGCTCTGAGCTAACAGGGTCTGGTAGCTAACGTTAGCTCACGTTAGCCAGCTGCTCATGCAATCGTTAATGCTAGCAGAATGAATGGATGTAAACTTTATTTAACATATTGCAGAATGGGTACAATACAATACGGCTCAATACAAACAATTGTTAAGGGAATGCAGACTGTTGTAGCTTGGACTGGGGTCCTTATAACAATAACTTGACAACACATGGTAGCTGCAGCTATTTGGGACAGCTCTGTCGTCACCGGACGTTGGTGAGGGCACGCAGATGTCGGTATCTACTGCGCATGGGCGTTGAGCAACAACGGCTCCGCGCAGATTACACGACACGTTGTCGGCGAGTTTTGGCGAGTATCCAAAACGGAAACACAATTTCAGCGTTGTCAGTAGGGCAACGCGTTTTCCTGCCAAAGCGGCATT
This sequence comes from Notolepis coatsorum, assembly GCF_963971535.1. NCBI lineage: Eukaryota > Metazoa > Chordata > Actinopteri > Aulopiformes > Paralepididae > Notolepis > Notolepis coatsorum. The sequence continues at coordinate 193,412,938 of NC_140169.1, read as the reverse complement.
TCTATTTAACTGGGACAGCAAACGTATTCATTTAGCAACAAAACAAAAACAAAAACACCTAGTCTAACCATGGCCTAAGTCTCTGCCACAAACAAACTAAAAAACAAAGACACACAGAGGAGACTGCTGACGAGAATATTTTATGATACAAGTATCCTCCCGGAGTCCCGGGGGCTCGGAGGATAGTTCTTGTAACTGCCTCCGTGTTCAAGTTTAAGTTAAGTATGATGTCATAGACTATGTCAAATGTCATGACTCATAGTAGAATCAGCTGGCTTGTTCGCCATCCGCCAGGGAAACCGCAGATATATATTCCTTTACTGCGAATTGAGACAGAGCGTCCCAAAAATGATTCCAGGCCGCTATTTCTTTACCAACGGATTTCCAGTTCCAACTGGTTCATGCGTCGGCTACACGCTGCTTTAATAACACTGCATTATCGAGACAGCGCCCCTATGTATGACTTTGAGGATCTGGCAATGAATTCCAAGAGTAGGGTAAATCTGCAGTGCCGGCACTGTGTAGTAGCGAGTCACAGTGCTGGCCGCCAGGCTGCGCAGTTGCAGCGGTTTGGAAAACATGGGGGGGACAAATACTGCATTCTGAAATCATGCGGGGGACATTTTCCAGGGACCCCCCCGCAAATTACGCCCCTGAGTGGAAGAGACACAGACACACACTGCCACACACAGAGACACACACTGCCAATAGTGTCTCTCTGCGTTCGCTTGACTAATGTGATGTAATACTCAGCGGGACTCTGAACAGACATGTGATATAATTTGTCTCAGTTTAAACATCAATGGATTCATCTTCCCATTTCTTTTTTGTAACACAAAACATTACGTTTGACATGAAAGGGTTTCTACACTGAGCAACGGAACCCCAAGAGATGTAATTAAGCAGATGACATGCCACAGTGAAACCACTGGGTGGCAGTAGTAAGCCTAGAACAATGGGGAAAGTCCAACAGGGATGAAGCTAAGGCCCTGTCCACACGAGAGTTTGGATTTAATATGACCGAAGTTTGAAAAAATAAAACTCCGTCCACACGGTGAACACAGGTGGACAACCGTGTATAACTGCGTACTCACGGGCAGAGCAATGGGTACAATACAATACGGCTCAATACAAACAATTGTTAAGGGGATGCAGTCTGGACTGGGTTCCTTATAAGTTATAACAAAACTTGACAACACATGAGTTTAGTTTAGCTGCAGCTACATGTTTACTCTGAGCGTCAACAGACATCAGTCGATCACAACACTCTTCAACACAGACGATACGTTTTGAACAAAAGTTTGTTACAATCATTTTCATATAACGCTACTTGGGACAGCTCTGCTGTAAACACTGGTGTAGTTGGCTCTGCTCTAATCTCTCTACCCCGCGGTCTGCCGTGAACATGGGGAATAATTGCGACAGCTCTGCTGTAAACACTGGGAATAACCTCGGTTGCTATGCCCACACGCAACTGCAAAACCGCACAACTCCACCCTGGCCACCGGTTTCAAAAGACCGCGGTTGCAGTGTAGCAAATCCCCGGTTGTGTGTGGCCGAACAGTGCAACTGCGCACATACAATCACGGTTACATTAAACCCAGCGTTCGTGTGGACGGGGCCTAAGACTATAGCAAACTGTGAGGAGGATTTCAAGAAAGAACAAACAAATCTCCTGGAGTGAAGATGTGTTATGTGCAGCTCCCTCATGCAATGGTGTGATGGCCCAACAGCCCTCCATCAACGTGTCCAGCTCCAGGCATTCTAATAGGCTTCACACACGAAAAAAGGAGGGTTTCTGATTCTGTCCAACATGGCAACAACAAACTAAAGGAAAATCACTACTAAGCTACTGAATGCAGTGAATCCAAGATTCAGTACTGGGCCTTTCCAATTAACCGTACACACATACTAGCCTACATTTGAAAATAGAAAAGCAAATAAAAATATCTTCTGTATTAACGCACATGATAGGGCCTGAATGAACAAAGGAAAAATACACAGTATCATTTCCCCACCCCTGTGAGGAGTGAGACAGACGACGTGACGTAGCTGAGAGGAACAGGGAGGGAGGTTGCCAAGGCTGCTGAATGCAGTGTGCCGACGATGGATATGTTTACAGTGTGACACACAGGTTCTGAGAAATGGGATCACACTAGCGCTAGCATGCTAACGCTCCCGGGAGGGCTTTTAGTCACGAACGGGTCTACCTGCTCCTCTGACATTGCGACATTGAATGATGTTTCCTGCAGTGATTTAATATATATAGACTATCGTTTCGTTTTCTCGAGAAAATTATCGCGTTATCACGAGAAAACTAATTAAATTAACTCGTTATCACGGGAAAACGGAGCAAATAAAATGTATGAATGTACGGCCTCTTAGGGCTTCCGTAATATGCATATATATAGTAACTTATTATAGTGTGAATTTCTCCAGACCTCACTCAACTCCAACCCACACATCAGACCAAATTAAAAAAAGATTATAAAGTGCAATTCACCTTACGGCCATCATTGTTTTGGTAGATCGCTATGAATACATTTCAATGAGCAGATGAGTAATTCACTTCATGTATTTCAAATCACGAAAACGACTGTGCTATGTTTATTCACATCTGTAGCAGTAGGCTATGCTATTGTATAAAATAGGCTACAGTTTATTAAAAATGATTAATCACATCTATTGTGTGTCTAAATGCAATATGCAGACATGGGCTGTAGACAGGTAATAATTCTCTCAGTAGTTAAGTGTTGTTGTAGTACCACTTTGTCACACACGAGGGAGCACTTCTCCATATAAACTAGCATGGTGCTAGTAGGACTGGGGTCGGTCTGTCCTTCATCAGGTAGGTAGGTAAATATATCCACATTTAAATACATATATAAACATTACCAAGAGAGGCGGGAGGCAGTCATGTGTTGTATTGTTTAATTTTCTACCTAAAATCACAGGGATTGTGTTAAATCTGCTGTGGGTATCAAATAAGGAGGAGTAGATAGGAAGGCTGAGAGGGAGACACAGGAGAGAAGGTTCTTTATTGAGACAGTAGGAAGGCTGAGAGGAACTGGAGTGCTAAAACTCAAACTTGTGATGCCATTGACGTGTATCTCTAAATGACTGATCGTATAGTGGATCTCTTTCTAGTATCTCTGCTGTTGTACTCACACGTTTTAGTTCAATTCTTATAAAATGAGATGGAGTCGGAGCCAGGCGCTAAGGTACAATGACAGTCGGCTGTCGTTTATTGGAAGATCCAAAGACAGCTTAAAGTTCTCGTTTAACTTTTCTTATTCTATAACAGCATCTGCAGCACGTCTCGATTGGATAGGTTTTCAGCGCTGGTGAGGTCTTCTCAAGCTGCTTTCTCCGTGCGTCCTCGTGGTGTTCTCCGTGCGTGCTCTCCTTCTCAACCTGTGGTAGAATATATAGGAATTCCCCAACCCACGCCCTAGGTCGAGTTTCCGCTCCGTGATGTCACAGAAGGAGACTCCGATCCCTATTTTCATTGGTTTAACACGATCTCTAACCAAATAAGGAAGGGACATCTATTTCAACCGTTTCCTTCCTTCTACTGAAACGGACTAAACCTTTATTATTTGATTGACTAATTGAATGAATAATTTGCTCACAGATTTGCAGAATGGGTACAACACAGCACAATACACACAACTTTGCCAAAGGGATTTAGATTAGCAAAAACCCTCTTTGGAAAGTTTACATCAGGGTCACTCATTTTCAATTTCCTAGTTTTAACCTTTTTCTTACTAAATGAACACACACTACTTTACTAAATGCTTTTTACTGTTACATTCCAGATTGTGCTAGACTATCTAAATCCTATAGTATAATTCAGATTTAGATCATTGCGGCCACAGTTTCCTTATAACAACCTGTATAATGTTTGATGCAAAACTCCATATCTAATTAATGTATCAGGAGAAAAGGTAATAGTTGTTTTAATCTTACTTTGTCTTAATTTAAGTTCTAAATCCTGTGTTATTTAATTTAGTCTCTCGCTGGTAATGGTCTTTAACTATTAGTCCTAAATTAACTAGAATCTTATTTCTTTGACAATGATATGTTTTCTCCTATTTTATTAATGTTCTTTTAGTGAGTATTTCAGCATTTGATCCAATTTCCCTCTCTGTCTCCAATTTGAGAGGAACCTATGTGGTGTTTCCCTTTAGCAGTGAGTCTGGTTATTACACTTCTCAGTGATCAATTAGTCTCCTTTTTAGTGTCATTTTGCTTGTACTTTCTTGATTTGTCTCCTATAGTTATCTGTTGCTTAATAACTTGCTTATTTTAGAGTCTTAACTTTCTGCATTTGTAAGTCATTAAACTGTGTTTTGACCAGCTGCACGCTATTCCCTGCTATCTCTTCCTCAATCTATAGCACCAACTGTCTGGCTGTCCTTAAGCTGTCACAGAGGGGGGAAGGTTACACTTTTTACTTCTGGTATAGGCTTTTTATGGCTATCTGACCTCGCCAGGGGGGGATGTGGGGACACAGTCATTTTAACCATTAACCAAAATGCATTCCTTGCTGTTTGCTTTTTGACTTGAGCGTCCTTCCTCTTTAGCTGTGACCCTGTGTCTCCTTAAAACCCTAACCTTACTTGTACCATACTTTTTTGATTCAATTAATTTACGACAATCCCTTCTCTGAGGGATCTACCCTCATTATGTAACCAGTAAATTTCCAAAATCAAAAATGATATAATTTCCATAAAATATAAACAATTTTTCAAAATTTTCAAAAATTCAAAAAAATCCAAAATTTCACTTACCTCTTCTTCTTGCACAGTTATACACATTATCAGTTATTATTATGACATCCAGTCTAGGTCCGTCTCTCTATGCAAAGAGATGATCGTACCATTCTCAGTTTCTTTTTGTTTACGACTATATTTATCCATGTCCTTACTTACCACCTGTGTCTATTTGTGTAATGGCCTCTGCAAGAAAAGATTCTACTTCACACAAATAGAAGACTAACATTTCTAATAAAACCCCGAAGGAGACTTAAACCATAAACATATAAAAACTAAATTTCTCCTTCGCAAAAGACCTTCTGAGGTCTATTTCCTCTTAGCTGCAATTCTACCAGTTATCCTCACTGAAACCTCTGAGGTCTATTAATAACCCTTTTTGGCCGTGTCTCTTTCGTTGCAGTTGCGCTAATCGCTCTCTCCTCCAACGTCCTTGGTTCCGCTGTTGGTACTCCGCCAAAATCCACAGAGGAAAAATCATAATTTTCCAATTCCAATTCATGATCTCCTCTGTCTGGCTCCTGCAAAAATCCTTCATTTCCCCTAGAGGGACCATCATGTTCGCCTCTGTCTGGTTCCCCATAATCGTCTTCATTCTCCCCTTCGTCGTGCCTTTCCTCCTGTTCTTGATCAATGAACAGGGGTTCGGATTCCAATTCTTGCCCATCTTGCAGGGCTTTTACGCAATGCGAAAGGTGAAACCACATTGAAGATCCTTTTACCTGTAGCGCTCTTTCCGTAGCTCTTACGACCTCGTACGGTCCTTCCCGCCGCGCTCCATACCACTTGCGTCTGAACACTTTAACATAAACGTAGTCCCCTGGTACTATCTGGGGAACATTCCGCCTATCCTCCTCCTCCTCTGTCTCTCGTTTACTAGAGACATAATCATAGATTGCCCCGTGGAGCTTTGACATGTACTTCACGTACTCACGCATCTCGTGGTCTAGAATATCCAAACTCGGACCTTTTCCTGCTGCGCGCAATCCGGGCACAACCATACATCGGCCAAACAACATTTCGTGCGGAGTTAAACGCAGGCCCCGGATCTCACTAGATCTACAAGCCATTAATGCTAACGGTAACGCGCTCAGCCAGTTTAGACCGGTGTGTTGACAGATCTTAACCAATTTGTTCTTAAGTACCCCGTTCATGCGTTCCACAGCCCCCTGGCTCTGAGGGTGGTAAACGGACCCGAAACGCTGTTTTATCCCCATCTGTTGGAGTACTAAACGTACTGTTTTGTCCACAAACTCTTTTCCATTATCCGACGCGATTCTATCGGGAATTCCGTAACGGCTTATTATCTCACGGCATAAGAACTTAGCCACTGAGGCAGCATCCTTATGTTTAGTCGCACAAGCCTCCACCCACTTTGAAAATCGACACACCACGACAAGAATGTACCTCTTTTGGTTAATCGGTTTTATCATGTCTACATAGTCAATCACAAGTTCTCTCATTGGGCCATTTGGGGTGGGGATGTGTCCCGGAGACACAACGATCCCTCTGCGTGCATTGTTCTTCAAGCAAATTGCACATCTACTTATTACACAATCAATCTGCCGTAGCAGGTTTGGCGCCCAAAACCCATACTCCTCAATTTTCCTACTCACCTCTCTCCGGTGGGCATGACAGAACTCATGCGCAGTTTGGATCAGCAGTCCGACCAGGCCAGTTGGTGCAACCACAAGTCCTTCATGGTTCCGCCACAAACCTGTCCCATCCCTACTAGCCCCTCTTGCTGACCAGAGATTTCTCTCCACCTGACTCGCCTCTTCCTGAAAGGTCAAAACATCTTTGTAAGTAATCTTATCTTCCAACTCCACCTCATGTGCGATAACCAATACCTTACCTGCTCTGTCCGCACCTGTCACTTGCTTGGCAGCGACATCCGCCATGTTGTTACCTCTGGTCACTTTAGACTCATCAGACTGATGGGCAGCACATTTGATAATCGCAATTTGTTTGGGTTTCATTATTGCTTCCAACAAATCGGTTATCTGACTACAGTGTCTTATGGCGGTACCATCTGCTCTCTTAAAACCTCGCCCTTTCCACACTGCTCTGTAGAGAAAAGCTATATTTTGTGCGTAGCTACTATCCGTAAAGATATTACAGCTCTTACCTTCTGCCATTTTGCACGCTTCAGTCAGAGCGACTAGTTCCGCCAGCTGAGCTGAACAGGGTTGTGTCAAGGCTTCGGCCTTTTCTACGACGAACCCATCACCTTGTGATTTTACTACAGAGTAACCTGCTTTTAGGTCCTCTCCAACTCTGTAACATGAGCCATCTGTCCAAAGTTCCAAATCAGGACTGCTAAACGGGAAAGCCTGCAAGTCAGCTCTAAGTCTGGAGTACCTCTCAGCTTGTTCCACACAGTCGTGAGGTTCTCCATCCTCAGGCTTAGGAAGGGTCTGCGCTGGGTTCACTGTGGAACACCTAGTCAAAGTAACATCTTCCTGTTCCAAAATCCTGTAATAGTTTTTCAGACGGGGTATCGTTAGTGCAGATTTACCAGATTCCAACAAATTTTGGATCGCATGTCCTACCATAATATTGACTGGATACCCCATCATGATACTTGCAGCTTTCTCGTACATCAGGAAGACTCCGGCGCAATCTCGGTAGCACGGAGGCATTCCCATTTCCACCTCTGAATAGGCGATGGAGTAGTATCCTATTGGTTGTGGATGGATCCCCACTCCGGTGTTTTGTGCCAGTACTGCGCATGCATACCTCTGATCTGAAGAGGAAGAGACATACAGTATGAACTGCTTGGTATAATCAGGCAAAGTCAAGGCCGGGGCAGCTAACATACGGGTCTTTATGGTCTCAAATGCCCTTAGGCCCTCCTCAGTCCAGGTTACTTTAGCACTCAATTTATCATTTCCGCAAACTTTTATCATAGCTCTTAAAGGCCCTACTAGTTCTGTATAATTCTCCACCCAAGTGGAACTATACCCGACGATTCCCAAAAACATCATCATCTGTCTTACAGTCACTGGCTTTGGAGCTTTCTTAATAGCCACCAAATGTTCCTCTGTAATAGCTCGATGGCCTTTTGAAATCGTTTGACCTAGATATGCTACTTTAGGTTGACAGTACTGCAATTTTTTCAAAGACACCTTGTGTCCCTTCTCTGCTAGTAGTTGCAATAGTTCGATAGATTCCTTGTGACATGTTGTCTGATCGTCGGCACACAAGATAATATCATCCATATACTGAATGACTCTGGATTTTAATCTCAGGTCCAACCCGTCCAGATCCTCTCTCAAGATCTTGTTAAAGATGTGTGGGGAATGCTTTAATCCCTGTGGGAGCCTAGTGTACTCATAATGCTCATTCTTATAGGTAAAACCAAAAAAATGCTGGCACTCTTTGCTCAAAGGTACGCTAAAATAGGCGCTACACAAATCTATAACCGTAAAATACTCAGCTTGCGGCGGGATGAATGTCAGTAGTGTGTGGGGATCTGGGACATCGGCGGGATAGTCAATTAAAACCTCATTGACGGCCCTCAAGTCGTGTACCAGACGGTACGAGGTGTCAGGTTTCTCCACTGGCAGCAACGGCGTGTTGCTCTTGGGGCTCTTTGTCTTTCGTAGTACTCCGGCTTCTAGAAGTCCTTTGATTTGTGGCTCAATTCCAGCCACCGCTTTTTCCTTCAGTGGGTACTGACTTTTCCAGGGCAGGGTTGCTCCTGGTCTAAGCTCCACCCTCACTGGTTGAGCAGATTTGATCAGTCCAATGTCGGTGCTATGTTTTGACCACAGCACTTCTGGTATGGCCCCCATCATCTCCTCCTGGAGGCTTAATTTCTGGGGGGTTTCTTCTACTGTCTCCTGTGACAGCTGCACCGTCTGGGGACGTCCCATCCCTGTGCCTTGAATCATTATCTTGACGAACCGTTTGTCCGGGCTTATCCATATGAGTCGGTTCTCCGTCGTCTGTTCGAACTTTATTCCTTCTGCCTCTTTCATCATCCTTCCGATGTGTTGTTGGTCGCACGAGTCGGTCACTTTTAGCGTCACGTGGGGAACGCTGTCTGTGATCTCGTGTTCCTTTTGTAGATAGTTGCTTCGTGCAAGCCGTATTGCTTCTCCTTGGGGACCCATCACTATGCTGGTGGCGTTGAGCTGCACCTCCTCTGGTTGATTTCTCATCCACTCCTCGGCTTGTCTTTCATCCGCATCTTTATAGTATTGTAGAGTGCAGTGGTATGGTGTCTCTGGGTTCCTCGCCGATGGCATATTGGCGGTGATGAAGGTCTCCCATTCCAACGCTGGTCCGAGCAACTCCTGGCTTAGGTTCCCCAACCAGTATACTTCCGGGGGTCGGGGGTCTGTTCTTTGCATCATTTCGTAGTATTGGTCTTCTGGGACGTCGATCACACAACCATCCGGCGTGCATAGAATGTTCATCCCCAACATACCAAGGCCGTCTCTGCCCAGTAAGCCAATGGGTGCGGTGTCGGAGACCAAGATGGAAACCGTCGCCTCTTTGCCTCTGTACTTCAGGGTGACAGGCTCTGTCACTGGAATCAGCTTCTTTATCCCTTCAAATCCAATGGTCCGTACATATCGACTGGACATGGGCAGGTGTGTCGCATCTTTAGGTTGGACCACAGTGTACGCCGCCCCGGTGTCTGCCATCATCCTGACAGATTTATTATTCACCGCTACGTGCACTATCGGTTCCTCCCTTAAGTGTGACAATGACAGCTGGCACCCCCCCATTGAACTCTCTGGGCCTCGTCAGAACTCCTGTTCCGGCCCTCTGGACGGATTCACTGGGCCCCTGTTCTGTTGCTGGTTCTGGTCTTGCATCTGGTCTTGGTTCTGGTATTGGTTCTGGTATTGGTTGGGTCCGTACCACTGCTCCTGGGATCGGCCATAACCTCTTCGACCACCTCTTCTGTTATTTCCTCGACCCCTGCTGCTGGGTCCTTGGCTTCGCCAACCAGCCATCGGACAGTTCCGGGCGAAATGTCCGATTTCTCCACAATGCCAACACTCCGCTGACGCTGGCCATTCCAGGGGTCCACTTCTTTGCTGTCCATTTCCTCGTCGTGACTGCCCGTTTGATCCCCTCTGATTTGGTTGTTGAGTGGGTGCCGGTGCTTCCTGTTTGGTGGGCTGTGCTGTTTCCTGGTTGTTCAGTTGGCCACTATTCCCCGTCTCGGCTCTGGGTGGTGTGGCTTGTACCAGGGCTTGGAGGTACTCTACCATCTTGACTGCCTCGACCGGCTGTTGGTACATGAGCTTTCGCTGACTTGCCGTTTCTTTGTCTTTGGCCTGTTGTTCCTTCTTCCTGTGCAGCTCCACTTGATGGCTCACGTTCTCCAGGTATGCATTTAACGGAAGGCTTCCCAGGCACACCACTTCGTTCAGTTTCTGTCTCACCTCATTGGAGAGGCCCTTCTGTATTTTCTCTCTTAGCATCGCCTCTCCCATTGGATTTTGTGCAGGGTCTTGGCCGGTCATGTCTCTCCAGGTGGCGTAGGCTTGTGCCACATACTCTCTGGGGGGGGTATCAGGTCCCAACGCACCAATGTGGATCTTATCTGGATGCATCAGGGTGTGATAGGTCTCTCGCAGGACCCGCCACAGTGCTCCTCGGTGAGCGGCGAAGAGGTCCTGGTCGTGGGCTCCAGACACCACATACCGCACCAAGGCCGCCTTGGTTAGTAGTTCTTCCATGCCAGCGACTCCTATTTTATGAGAGAGTAGTCGCTTGACATCGCCGATAGCCAGCTGTTGGCCTACCATTATTTCCTCCAGCTTGGCAATCCATGGAAAAGCCCCATTCTGGAGGGAGGGCAACTTCTCCGATATTTGGGACATGTCTGAAGCATTCCATGGCTGGTACTCCAATCCCTGATGTCTTATCATCAAGGGTTGTATGTTGACCGTAGGCTCTCGGGTACTGGATCTGGTCACTCTTTTTTCTTCCGACCTTTTCAACGCTTTGATTTCATCCTTTGCTTCTCTCATTTGGTCTTCCAATTCTGTTCGTGCGTCGGTGCCCCTTCTCCAGCGTTCGGCGATTGCTCGGTATCCCTCGGAATCAGTGTCTTTTGCCTCTTGGTAGGCCTGTATCTGTGCTTCCATCTCTCGGTTTTCCTTATTCATCCCATGATGTCGTCGCTTTAATTCCTCCATGGTAGCCGTCAGTTTCATCCGCCGGTTGCTTCCTTCGAGGGAAGGTGAGGGCACGGAGAGTGTTGTAGTGAATTTTGGAGCAGGTAAGGTCTTCGGCGTCACTCCTTTGATGGGTCTCTCCCTTCTCTCCTCTTCCTCTCGTTCTCTGTCTTTCTCCTGGTACTTGTTCTGGGGCTCCCATGTCTGGTCCTCGTCCTCTGTGTCTTCCCAGTATTCGCGGGCTTCGGGGGAATAGGACCGGCGATAGCTGGGAGCTTGGCTTGACCTCTCCCGGGGATAGTCTCCTCTGTGGCTGCGACTCCTGACGTATAGACTATCTATTTTGTCGTCTATCTCCCTGATGTCATCGCTTCGACGTCCCTCTCCTTCTGCCCAGAGAATTTCTTTGGCTGCGGAACTGAGTGGTGTATATATGCCTCGATGTCTCTCTTCGTCTTGATATCTCTCCGCCGCCCTGGGATAAGGAATACTGTGGGACTGAACGTCTCGCTCCCTTCTTCTCTCCTGGTCCGTTTCGTCTACTTCAGGTGTTAGGGTGATTGTTGCCACTCCCATCTCTGTTCTATGGCCGCTATTATTGGTTATCTCGTATTGACTATCCATGTCTATTATAGGCAGGATAGGGTAGATTGGTTCCCTATTCCTGCTGGCATATGGTGGAGGTGCTATAATTACCTCAGGTGCTTTTTGGGAGATGACTATTGTCCTTTTAGGGGCCAGGGGAGTGATCAGAATGGGAGCTAGCTCCTCTGTCGGCAGGGCCTCCTTATTGACAGTCGAACTGTCCTCAACCATACTCTTCCTTCTCTCAGCTTCCCGAGCGAATTTTGATAAGGTGTCCATTTCTAACATGCGTTTTTTCCCTCTCTTTGTCAGCTTTCCCACTTTTTCCTCTCCCGTTCTATATGTCCTAATTAGAGCATGCAGATCTGATATTATTTCTAAATCAAAAGAGCCCTCAATAGGCCAGGGTTTGGTGATGTGTGGCCATCTTTTATTCCATTTCTCTGATAATTCAATAAGTCTTTCCACATAGTAAGGATTGTCCTCTGTGTAAGGATTATTTTTAGCAAGCACTTGTATCGGGGTATCCTCCATCCAACCAATTGGTGTACTCACATCTTTACTCGCCTCCGTTGTCATTTTTCTATATGCGTTTCTTCTTCTCATGTACTTTATTTTATTTTTTTTAAATGGCAGCAGGCAAGAGTGATCTTTGTATTCCCTGTCTAAGTGTAGGTGTCTATGCTTGTGTGACTATCTCCTACTCGAACAACCGCTAACGGTACCTGTAGCCCTGTCTATTCTCTCCTTTCCCTTTTCACTGGTGATCTGTAGTCTTACCTGACTTGTGGTGCCCTTGTTGCCTGGCAGAACTGCTGAAAAAATAGAGCACAAAATACAACAGTTCTTTTTAATTTTTCAACTGGAATTTCACTTTACTCCGTTTTTCCAGTATGAATATATCTTCTATCTAATATTCATACCACATCTAATTTTTGAGAGATTGGTTATCAACAGTATGAATAATCATTTACTTAATTCATACAATTTTTTCAAATTTCTGAGAGATGTTGTGATTGACAGTGGTGTTTGCGTTTTCGGTGTCTACTCCCTTATTTCCGCTTCTATGTTGACTCCTCCTTCGTTGAATATCCGCTTTCCGATGTTTTCCCCGTTCTCCCGCTCCAATGTTCTGTTTCACCTCGAAAATCACAAAGTTTTTGATTAGTGTCTCAGCCCTTATTACATTTCATTCAATCATCCTGTTCCCATTTTTCAATACTACTTCCCCCCAGTGGACATTTGTCCTCCTCAGACACGTGTCCACTAACTTTGTTTTTACGCACCTTCCGACATCACTCCCTGCACGCCGCGAGGCCCCACCCTCTGTTTTCCGAAGCGTCCATTACAGACTCCCCACAGAGGACAGGATAACCTCACCACAGGTACAAGGTAGTTAACGCCCAGGCACCCCTTCTTGTCACTTACCCCAGGAAGCCCAGTGCCCTGCTAAACGATCATGCATAACCGTACAGACTCAGCACCAGACCCCAGGGACCTAACAACTCAACACAGTCCTCCTCCTTGTACCTACTTATGGAAACAAAACTCATTCACAAAAACAACATTATCTTTACAATATCCCCAGGCACGTCCCCCAATATCATACCCCATGCACACCCCATCCCTCACCCCTTGACCCAGACTGTCCAGCAGCCCAGATCAAAAAGCGACAGACAGGGCGTACTCATGGTACCTTTGCACCAACGGAACGCCCACCCCCGCTCGGCCCCCTTCGTCATCCTCCTTTACCGCCATTATCCTAGTCATAACAGGTGCAGCCGAGCGGAGTGACTTCTCCACCGCCGGACCGGCTGCGCAGAGAGTCCTAATCAGATACCCAAAGCATGCTCTAATCACCGACACACACACGACCAATATCACAAATATCACTACTGCACAGAGAACGTACTTAACTATCACCCAACCTATATACCCCATCTGCTCCTGACCCCAATCTTCCCACGATGTCTCCCGAGTCTCATGGAGATCCCTCGTAATGTTCTTCAAATGTTCTATCACATCTGGCATCCCTATCTCATCATTTGCTGGCACATATGTACAGCATTCCTGACCAATCAACGCACACGTACCCCCTGAAGCTGACAACAAAAAATCCATAGCCGCCCTTGTCTGCATCTCCATTAATCTCAACGACCGCATCTCCTCATTCTCTAGGCTAAACCCCTTAGTTGTTGTGATCGTCATCTCTTCAAACAATGCAGCCAAGTGATCAATCTCCTTTCAATTAGCATATGTCCCATACGCAGGAAGCGCCACCCTAAAAAAATTATCCGCACTCACAGCTCGCGCCTTCCTAGCCCTAGGGTGCGTCGGCAAAACATCAGTTATCCTCATCGCCGGTACCAGATATCCCAACGCACACCTTCCTTTCCAACCTGCCGGTAACGCTGCATACGCATTGTCCCCACAAATCCAATACGTACCTGGGGGTGCCCGTGCCGCCACCTTCGCAGCCCCCAGGCTCACCCCTCCTACACAATTTCCCAGCGTGCCCATATATTTACCATTTTCGCCGTCCTCACACCTCGTAAACTCTTCTGGCCTAACTGCCACTGGAATAGGCGTAACATCCAACACAGCCTGCTCCGCCACTGCCCCTAACAAACCCTTTGCCTTATGATACCCCTCTTGCCTCTCCTCACTCACACCCTTACATAGGAAAGGTAGATTAAAACCCCTCAGCACAGAGTTATGACACTCAGTGACTGGGTGGGCCATCAACGGCAAACCGGCTGCAGACGACTCTGGCGCTAGGCCACACACATAACAATCAGTTTTATTTGCACTTTTCGCCACCTCCCTTGCTATTTTTATAAACATATTCGTGTGAGGCTCACGCAATTCTCGCCTGTCTACGTCTATATTTATAAGTTCGGGTGCCTGGGGCCAAAAATAAAACAAAACTCCCGCCACAACAAGCAACCAACCCGTTACCAGAGCGCCCAAAACCAACACGCACTCCGCACGCCTAGACAAACCAAACATCCTTGGACCGGCCTGCACTCCTCTGCGTTATCTCTGCTTCCCTCCTCCTGCTGCACGTCTCCCCACTCTCCCTGCAACGCCCCACAGACAACAACCAACAACATCCCTTATTACAAACTGTTCACTATACAACATTTTACCCCTTCCTACTTTTCCCCCTAACCAACCCTCCAATATATCCCTAATAGGAGAGTGGAAGAGGGGGGGTGGGAAGGCGCCCCCGGGCCGGGGATGGGGACACACACTGGGAAAGGCCCGGGAGGGAGGGAGCACACCCAATTCCCCCAGAGGAGAGGAGACCCGGTCTAGACCAGAGCACGTTTATGCTAGACCGGAAGGGAGGGAACGTCCCGTGAGGGAGTACACCACTAGGGAGGGAGTGACGCACCTCGGAAAGGAGCTAGGACAGGAGGGGAGGGGGAAGAAATATCTGACGAGAGGGGGGGCCGAAACAACAATACCACCACATACCACAACACTACCTATGTCTAAATGGCGGTCGGCGTTGCCTCCTAACCTTCCGACTTTGGTGGAGATCGCCAGCCAAACCTATCATGGGTCTCCACCAGTGTTTTAAAGGCTGCCTCTGCCTCTTTCTGACTCAAAGACGCCCCTCCCGCTCCCTCTCCCCCCTTAACCATGCGACTCTGACCCATCACTAGACTGGTCGCAAATTGCCTCACGACAGCCTCCATGGTATAAGCGCTAGACCAACCACTTGGTGTCAATAATTCCATACATATGACCCCACCCTTGCTCACATAACCATGTTCTAACTTCGGGGAGAGTACCCTCATAAAAGGCGGAGAGAACGGAAAATCCTGTGGAAAAGAGACACCCAACAATATAAACTCCGTCTTAGCCTCCTTCATATCCTGCCACAACAAGGAGTCCACATCCAACTGAAACAACCTAATCTCCCAGCTAAACAGATCATCCCCAACCAATTCTGCTGTAATAAAACTGCCACCCAGACGTCTGACCTCCTGAAGTTCCCTCATAAGTCTTTTTGACCTGACCAGGGCACCCCGAGTCATCTGTGATGATGCAGATGGCGCACTGGTTCCCCTCATTCTTGCGATTGTCCGTGCGAACCAGCCCTGTGGTGCAGGCCGCCGTTCCACCGTCTGGCCTTTCACCATCTTTCAATAGTCAGATCAGTCAAGCATTAGACAACCTTAATTGCCCAATTAATCCCCACATTCAACACCCCAACCCTGTTAGCACCCTAGACCCTGCCTACAGCGTCACAGAACCCAGACCGGATCCCCCCAAAAGGGACCCAGAGACAAGGAAGGGACGGGGGGGGGGGGGGGGGGCAAAAAGCGCACCATTTCCGCACGGGGTCTCACCCCTCTGGCGGAGAGAACTGATATCTCAATCCTACAGCGGGGCGGGGGGCATATACCATAGCATAAATGGAAATGAGGGAACGATACACTAGGGAGGGAGGGGAGGGAGGCGTCTAGGGAAAGGGGGGGGAAGGGTGCATCACTGTAGGGAGGGGTACTCCTGGGGAAAGAAGGGAAAGGGAGGGAGGAAGGGAGAGAGGGAGGAGTGGAGAGGAAGGGAGAGGGAGGGAGAGGAGGGGAGGGGGGTTCAAGGGAGAGGGAGGGAGGAAGGGAGGGAGGGAGGAAAGGAGGGAGGGAAGAGGAGAGGAGAGAGGGGGGAGGGAGAGGAGAGGGGGGGGGAAGGGAGGGATCGGGGAGGAGAGGATGGAGGGGAGGCGGGTTCACACTAAACCTCTGCTGACTGTACCACATAGGGAGGGAAAGAGAAGTGAGGGAGATTGGAAGGGAGAGAAACGGAGGGAGAGAGAGAAGTGAGGGAGACAGGGAGGGAAAGGAAAGGAGGAAGGGAGAAGAAGGGAGGGAGGAGGGAGGGAGGGAGGGAGGGAGGAAGGGAGAGAAGAGGAGAGGAGAGGGAGGGAGGAGGGAGGGAGGGGGAAGAGGGAAGGAGGGAGGGAAGGGGGGGGGGAGGAGGGGGGGGAGGAGGGAGGGAGAAGAGGGAAGGAGGGAGGGAGGGAGGAGAGGAAAGGAAAGGAGGGAGGGAGGGAAGGAAGGGAGGGAGGGAAAGGAGAGGAGAGGAGAGGAAAGGAGAGGAGAGGAGAAGAGAGGAGAGGGAGGGAGGAGGGAGGGAGGGAGGGGGGGAGAGAGAAGGAGGGAGGGAGGGAGGGAGGGAGATGAGGGAGATTTGAAAGCACCCCTCACAGCAAGGGGACCGTGGCACAACAGAGGCTATATTAATTCCTAAGACAACATCGCCCCCTGCTGCATTTTTTCGCACATCACTTCTATTGCACCACAGTACCCCCAAACATCCTGCAGGAGGCGCCCTCAATCTTCTAACAATACGTGCATCATTACGTAGCACGCCAGCCCACGTGCCCTCTCAATTTTAACCCCAACACCCAGAATCCCCTGCACCGAATTGTAGTTCGTCTTGCAGGCCGGCTTCCTGCAGACGTCATCCCCGAAACTACGTCACGTCCGCCATTTCTGAGATCTCGTTGGACACCAGAATAGCAACACGCGAGGCTTTGTCACGGGACTTCATTTGTTTACAAAATTATCTGTTTCATTCATTCATTCCTAACCTCCTAAACAACTCATCCCCATTCTCTTTCATACAACGCCACAATCACACACATACTCTCATCCAACATTATAATAACCTTCAGCCCTGGGCAGCTCAATACAGCATGTAGCCCCGCCCGGTAGCTTTCCAGCCACCCGACACGATGCTATAAGCTCCACCGGCTCCCAGCATCACCCGTTAGCTTGTAGCCTAGCTTTAGCATGTATCCAGCCTGTCTCAGCATAACATTAGCTCACGGGTTCCAACGGCAACTTTTATCACGGTTTCCGCCGCACCTCGCGACGCTAATGTTAAGCTGGCGCATCAGCCTCCTATCACACCGAATTAATGCATATCCCAATTTACATCCCTTACCCATATTTTTATACATTTCTACACAGGTCTTTATTAGCCCCGCTACTAAACAGTGCTTTATATACTAACTCATAATGCTTCTAAGTGCCTTTCTTTTAATTCTATTTTAAGCGCAGTTTCCACAAGTGCTTCATCCCAAGGCTTACTTTTTACCCCCACCAACCCTCTTCTCAACCTCTCTATCTTTGACATTCAAGCATCGTTGAGGAGACTACACGTCTCTCCCTCAATCGACCAAATGCCTTCCTATGAATCCGTACAAATTGGCGAATTCTATAAGCAGATTTACGTCGGGCCACCATATATCAGATCCGTCTCAAAACGTCTTTTTAAACTCGTCCGTACATGCGTGCCGATTCTAAGAGTGAAGTTCGTGATTGATAGCACGGAAAAAGCAATTTACCTTTCTGACGACGCGGCCGAACGAACACAATCTAGTCTATTACATTTATGATTGCGTCCTGTTCCAACTGCCCGCGTCCCCTCCTCTGTTTCCAGCGTTTAACTCTTCATCATATGGCCGAAACCAGTCAGTCTTGTGAGAACTGGAACCAAATCTCGGCCGCTCTGATGTCATTATCCGCTCCGTCACAACCCACGATTCACAGCTGCCCAAACTCCATCTTTCTAAACCCATCTCCCTTGTTGCAACTTACCGTTTACTCTCTGCCGGTGCTTGGATATCCGTTGTGTAGAGTGTAGACAGTCGTTGAAAACGTCGTTGCTCTGCCAGTGAGAGATTTTGTCTTCGAAAGATGGTATAGTGGATTTTTCAGTTTAGGAAAACGGCTCCAGATTGACGTGTATCTCTAAATGACTGATCGTATAGTGGATCTCTTTCTAGTATCTCTGCTGTTGTACTCACACGTTTTAGTTCAATTCTTATAAAATGAGATGGAGTCGGAGCCAGGCGCTAAGGTACAATGACAGTCGGCTGTCGTTTATTGGAAGATCCAAAGACAGCTTAAAGTTCTCGTTTAACTTTTCTTATTCTATAACAGCATCTGCAGCACGTCTCGATTGGATAGGTTTTCAGCGCTGGTGAGGTCTTCTCAAGCTGCTTTCTCCGTGCGTCCTCGTGGTGTTCTCGTCTCCGTGCGTGCTCTCCTTCTCAACCTGTGGTAGAATATATAGGAATTCCCCAACCCACGCCCTAGGTCGAGTTTCCGCTCCGTGATGTCACAGAAGGAGACTCCGATCCCTATTTTCATTGGTTTAACACGATCTCTAACCAAATAAGGAAGGGACATCTATTTCAACCGTTTCCTTCCTTCTACTGAAACGGACTAAACCTTTATTATTTGATTGACTAATTGAATGAATAATTTGCTCACAGATTTGCAGAATGGGTACAACACAGCACAATACACACAACTTTGCCAAAGGGATTTAGATTAGCAAAAACCCTCTTTGGAAAGTTTACATCAGGGTCACTCATTTTCAATTTCCTAGTTTTAACCTTTTTCTTACTAAATGAACACACACTACTTTACTAAATGCTTTTTACTGTTACATTCCAGATTGTGCTAGACTATCTAAATCCTATAGTATAATTCAGATTTAGATCATTGCGGCCACAGTTTCCTTATAACAACCTGTATAATGTTTGATGCAAAACTCCATATCTAATTAATGTATCAGGAGAAAAGGTAATAGTTGTTTTAATCTTACTTTGTCTTAATTTAAGTTCTAAATCCTGTGTTATTTAATTTAGTCTCTCGCTGGTAATGGTCTTTAACTATTAGTCCTAAATTAACTAGAATCTTATTTCTTTGACAATGATATGTTTTCTCCTATTTTATTAATGTTCTTTTAGTGGGTATTTCAGCATTTGATCCAATTTCCCTCTCTGTCTCCAATTTGAGAGGAACCTATGTGGTGTTTCCCTTTAGCAGTGAGTCTGGTTATTACACTTCTCAGTGATCAATTAGTCTCCTTTTTAGTGTCATTTTGCTTGTACTTTCTTGATTTGTCTCCTATAGTTATCTGTTGCTTAATAACTTGCTTATTTTAGAGTCTTAACTTTCTGCATTTGTAAGTCATTAAACTGTGTTTTGACCAGCTGCACGCTATTCCCTGCTATCTCTTCCTCAATCTATAGCACCAACTGTCTGGCTGTCCTTAAGCTGTCACAGAGGGGGGAAGGTTACACTTTTTACTTCTGGTATATGCTTTTTATGGCTATCTGACCTCGCCAGGGGGGGATGTGGGGACACAGTCATTTTAACCATTAACCAAAATGCATTCCTTGCTGTTTGCTTTTTGACTTGAGCGTCCTTCCTCTTTAGCTGTGACCCTGTGTCTCCTTAAAACCCTAACCTTACTTGTACCATACTTTTTTGATTCAATTAATTTACGACACCATCAAGTATAAACTCTGGAGCTATAGACAATGCATTTGGAAATATGGTATAGGTGACACTGAGAGCACCCAGGGGAATGTTCTGAGTATACACATACATTTTCTGTTTCAGAAGTGAAAACACTACCATAGAATAAAGCATATTTGAGTATAAAAACTCAAACAAACATTATGTGGGTCCACAAAATCATTCTCTCATTCGTTGTCTATAGGAGCAGCTCCAGACTTTAGACCTGATAACATCAAAAGTTTGTTCGCCTTGGGAGATAGTAGCTCATGTTCACAAATCTTGATTGAACTTTCTATAGGCCATGGAAATAACATAATGGAATTCTTAATTCTGGTGATGTTCCCCTTTAAAGACAAATACAGTGGATGTTTAGCACCATTTGTTTTTCACAACTGGATTTAGCTTAAATGTAAATGTTCAGGTTAGGCCTTTCTTCTTACTTCTGCTTAGGCTACAAGTGACTTTCACACTTGACACAAACCACATCAGAATAGAAAATACAGTGGGTTGTGAATAGGCTTAGAGACTTGCACTGGAAGAAATATAAGAGGGAGCTGAGTTCAGGGGCGTCGTTCTGGTATGGCAAGGTATGGCATTCGCCATACGGCTCAATACACACAATTGTTAAGGGGATGCAGACCTGAGAAAGATGTTTGTCTTGTTTACATCAGGGTCCCCCATTTTCAATTCATATCGACATACAGGTATTTAGTACCGATACATGTTAGTCTTAGACAAAGTTAAATTATGCCCTTCGCATATCTTTTCTGGATATACATTTTAAATAACCAGAGGCAACACTAAAGCAGCACTGTAATGTATCGTACCCGAGGCAGCCCAAATCTTCTCAAAGATTTTATCATAAGTGTGCCTCGACTTCATTTCAGTAGATAGTCTCAGAAGGAGGTCAGTGCGTGACCCAGAGGAATCCAATTTACATTCTTTACACAGCTTCCGTATCACAGAAACCTAAGACATGAAAAATATATAAGAAATAGCCAGTGTTTTAAGTTGTAAAATGTTAATCAATGCACAGAAATAAATCTTCATTAGGCTAATACTATATAGTTTACACTTAAAAAGAATATCAACCTTCTGTTTGTAGAGCTCGTTTCTGAGCCTGTCTTCCGAGACTGTGATTTCCTGCCCCTCTGCTTGTTTTTGAGGACGGACTTTCTCAAATTCAGTGTTGATTACTATGTTGGACCGGCGGGTATTTTTGCCTATCCATGGTGCCCAAAAGTGATAGCTGGGGGGAACTGCAAATGGGTTTTTTTTTTTACCTTTGCAATGAAAAGAAAATAATAATGTCAGGAATAGAAGTTGCTTAACAAATTGATAAAAGGAGATGTCGACTAAGCGCTGTGCGTTACCCGTTACTTTATTTTATTTTTATTTTTTATTTATCCTTTATTTATCCAGGAATGTCCCATTGAGATACAATATCTCTTCTTCCAGGGAGTCCTGACCAACACGGCACACAACAAGTTTCAACATAAAACAGGGCATTAAACAAAAAACATACAATTCAAATATAAATACAGAAGGCCATTTGTGCAGTGGCAAGGAGCATAATCAGATCAGCAATAGCATCAGGTAAAACAGTTACATGTTTCATAAAGGGCTAATCGTAGCATACCTTTAAAAGCATTCACAGTAGGAAGTGCCTCTAGACAAAGTTTTACTTGCAGCGTATTCCATAAAAAGGGAGCATAGTGGGAGAATGCAGCTTTACCAAGCTCTGACTGCATCAAAGGAACATTTAAAAGCATCCCATTTGCTGCTCGTCTGGTATTAAAAAAGCAAGTATAAAAGGACAGAAGTCTGGAGATATATAAGGGCAGCTTACCTAGCAATGACTTAAGGATAAAAATCAACATGTGTGATTGTCTTCTTTGGTTACAAAACCACGACCAATCATATCCATAGACAGTGTCTTCCAGAAGTACATACTTGTCCACGCCACGAAGCCCCGCCCAGACGTTGGGCTCTGTGGCTCTGCAGATATACCCTACTCAGCCAGCTAGCGTTGATGCTATTCAATGCTCTATCATACCCAACTAACGTTAATGCCATTCAGAATTTATTAACATAGCTACAACAACACACAGTAACGTTAATATAATTACATGCATCATTGTTTACAATGAACGGTGGGGCAGTTCGAAAGGACTGGACACGGACAAGTTGTTAAACAGCAATCAATTTAATATAACAGGTAGTTCGAGCTGCATTTTCGTGCCTACAACCACAGCCACAGGGATATATCCAGCTTTGACGAGCTCTCTCTCCTCCTGCCGATTAAATTCAGCAGCTCTTCCTCGACCTCGAGTGCCTGTAGCTGCCTGTATTTGCACAAAGGCGTCCATCCCTGCTGCTAGCTAACGTTAAAACTAACCTAAAGTTACACAAGCAGAATACATCACAAATACTTCCGGTCGGGGGATTTCAAAATAAAAGAGCGACGTCTAAAAGCACCGTAAATACGTTTATTTTGTACATTATCTAACGTTAACACAAACCTAATCTGATACATCATGGAGCAAATACAGCTGCATTTCCATATGTAGGTATGTGCACTATTAACAGTATTGCCAGCTGTATAGCATGTAATGTGGATTGGTATTTTGGTTCCACATTGGCAGGACCCAATATACAGCACAACGTTTGTGAATTTTACATGTGCCAAGCGGATTGACAATTTTCAGATAATCTATACATTTTATTCTGTACTGTACATAGATACACTGTGTTATCCCAACGGTCACAATAGTTGCCGTCAACATGTTTGCTCATTCTATGACCACACTATACAAATTTGAGTAATTCAGCCAGGATGTAAACGGCTCTGGTCATGTGCACTGCACATATTGAGACCCTTTATTATTTCAATATTTGCTGGAAATACATTGATACATCATTCAGTAACATTTTCAGAGCCTTATAACAAACATTATTACACTATTGTGACCAGTGGGATTAAATGTGTAATATACATTACATTGTATGTACATGTTATAACATGCATGTATTTATTTTCTATATATATTTTCTATATATATATTTTCAATTTTAACATTGCCATAATGTTGGAGAGGGCAACACAATGTTTTTGTAAGATAAATAGATGTATACTCTTTGAATACAAATAAATATAAAGAGTTTGAAGTTGTAACACAATGTTTTTGTAAGATAAATAGTTTCGATGAAGAACAAAACCTCCTAAATGCATACAAAAAAAGGGGAAAACTTCATATCTGCACTTTGCGAGGCACTAATACCTGGTCGGTATTGTTAACATACGTGTAATATAGTCCAAAAACAGTGTATACAGTGTTTACAGTGTTATTGTACATTGCTAACATACAGATTATATATGTATACTCTTTGAATAGAAAAAAATAAAAGAGTTGTTTGAAGTTGATATAATGTGCTTGTGTAGTTATTTTTCTGTTAACTTATTCACATGGATTTTAAAACTGAACCTTAAGTTATAGTAACTGCAAATATTTGAGTTGATTAACTTAAAAATTTGAGTTGATTAACTTAAAAGAAATGAGGCATTAGATTGCCTCAATGTCTTTGAGTTCTGTTAACTTAATCACATGGATTTAAGGTTGAACCTTAAGTCACAGTAACTGAACATATTTGAGTTGCCTCCACTTGAGAACCTTAAGTCACAGTAACTGAATATATTTGAATTGCCTTAACTGAGAACTGTAAGTCACAGTAACTGAACATATTTGAGGTGACTCCACTAGAGAACCTTAAGTCACAGTAACTGAACATATTTGAACTGCCTTAACTGAGAACTGTAAGTCACAGTAACTGAATATATTTGAGTTGCCTCCACTAGAGAACCTTAAGTCACAGTAACTGAACATATTTGAACTGCCTTAACTGAGAACTGTAAGTCACAGTAACTGAACATATTTGAGTTGACACCACTTGAGAACCTTAAGTCACAGTAACTGAACATATTTGAATTGCCTTAACTGAGAACTGTAAGTCACAGTAACTGAACATATTTGAGGTGACTCCACTAGAGAACCTTAAGTCACAGTAACTGAACATATTTGAATTGCCTTAGCTGAGAACTGTAAGTCACAGTAACTGAACATATTTGAGTTGCCTCCACTTGAGAACCTTAAGTCACAGTAACTGAACATATTTGAACTGCCTTAACTGAGAACTGTAAGTCACAGTAACTGAACATATTTGAGTTGACTCCACTTGAGAACTGTAAGTCAGAGTAACTGACCATATTTGATTTGACTTAACTGAGAACCTTAAGTCACAGTAACAGACCATATTTGAGTTGCCTTAACTGAGAATTGTAAGTCTTAGCCAACTGAAAACATTTGAGTTTATCAACTTAAAAAAATTGAGGCATGGGATTACGTCAATTTTTTTAAGTTCTGGAAACTTATTCGGTTTTACAGTGTGATGTCACAGTAGCTGTCATAATAGAACATTGTAGAACATTTGTGTTCTATATATATTCAACAATTCTCTCAAGAAGAAGAAGAAGAAGAAGAAGAAGAAGAAGAAGAAGAAGAAGAAGAAGAAGAAGAAGAAGAAGAAGAAGAAGAAGAAGAAGAAGAAGAAGAAGAAGAAGATCTCATTGTGCATCTTGCGACAAGATAGATAGACTGAAACCTGCATTTGTCAACCAAGGTGCCTTGCCTACCGTTTTGCTGTAGAACGGTGAGTGTCCACAACAGCTAGCTAGCTGTTCTACTTGAATACTGAATGTTAATATTGAATCAGACAATATTGAATACTGAATGTTAATATCAGACCATATTGTATGACAGTGAAGTTATTGAATCTTTTTGTAGTGTCTCTTTTCGGTGTTGCACTTTTTAGACGGTCCCTGGCTGCGCACTTGCCTCACAGCCGACTGCACATAGAGATCAATATTATTAAATGTACAGCTCCGAGGACGGCTCGTTTAGGTGAAAACAAGGTTGTAGCTCATTGTCTACCTTACTACGATAGGAAAGAGGTGTCCTTTGTGTTTTAAAAACATTTAGCTTAAAAAATGAAGGTTCGAATGTCCGTTCGAAGAACCCTGACAAAGTTTGAATCCCAAAAACAGGCTTCGGGGACGCGTATATGCTAATACCAACGCATTTGTGCGATTTGCGAATCTGATTGGCCACTGACGTTTCTGGTCATGTGACATTTGCACCCAATAGCGTGACGAGCTGTGTCTTTGCCCATTTCCGCGTTGAACAGCCTGCAAACTACCTGGCGTTCTATCGCCATGCTCTTAAGACAAACTCTAACCTTAACCAACTTCGAAAGAGTGCCTAAGCTTAACCGTCGAAAGAACTTGCCGTCACGCTCTAAGACAAACTCTAACCTTAACACTTTCAGTGCCCAGCAGGGGGCGCACGATTTAGTGCTTGAATGCCCACCATCCACTTCAATGTTAGCGTTATCGCTTATCAATGACTCATTTTCCAGTCAACATTGTCCAAGCGGATTGTTTTTTTATCGGTTCATTTCCGTTTTATAGCATCTTGAAAAGCCCTCGTTTTCAAGGAAAATAAAAATATTCCATAATAAACGGAATATTCTAGAATACACAAAAACGTTCAAATTTTTCTGCCTATTTATGAATTGTTTTCAAATAAACGCTAGATTATCGATAGTATATGTGTACGTATGCACGCTGGGGCCGCAATCTGATATCTGATCTGATATATTTCCTGATCGCTCGCACAGCCAAACAGCCATATGACACATAGGGGAAAAGCTTATATCTCTGTGAAAACAGGTCTGATTATCCTAAGACTGGTAAAATAGATTCCTTAACTGAGATCAGATGGTATCCAAAAAGATTATTCCAATACCTGATCGCCATTCCAAAAATCTATCCTTTTATTGATCCAACCTATACTGTAAAACACATATTACATGCTGAGGCTCCACAATGACTGGGATCATCTCCGGTTGAGAAGTAAAATGTGGATTCCGGAAAAAAAAATTCTCATCCATTTTCATTGAGTTCATTCCAAAAGGGTGCATTACCATCTGGGAGACGATATGAGGCGCTTTTTTCACATCTGAGCTCCTGATGGGGCTGGTTTCCCAACGGTAGACTCGGTTGATGAAATATGAATTCAGATCGCTAATAAAAAAAAATCACGCTAATTGTCGTGCTGGGCATTCAGGGGGCGGACTGCTAACACGTGTTATGTCGTGGCTGGCATTCAAAGTGTTAACCAACTTCGAAAGAGTGCCTAAGCTTAACCGTCGAAAGAACTTGCCGTCACACGATTGGTGCACATGTCACATGACCAGAAACGTCAGTGGCCAATCGGATTCGCAAATCGCACAAATGCGTTGGTATTAGTATAGGCTTCGGGGACAGCCTTACCATACATATTATTTATTATTATTCAAATGGACTCAAACATGTTCCGTTGTGATGTCACAGTATGATGTCATAATAGAACATTCTAGAACATTTGTGATGTCACAGTATGTCAATAGAACATTCTAGAACATTTGTGATGGCACAGTATGATGTCATAATAGAACATTCTAGAACATTTGTGATGTCACAGTCTGATGTCATAATCAAACATTCTAGAACATTTGTGATGTCACAGTATGATGTCATAATCAAACATTCTAGAACATTTGTGATGTCACAGTATGATGTCATAATAGAACATTCTAGAACATTTGTGATGGCACAGTCTGATGTCATAATCAAACATTCTAGAACATTTGTGATGTCACAGTATGATGTCATAATCAAACATTCTAGGACATTTGTGATCTCACAGTATGATGTCATAATAGCACATTCTAGAACATTTGTGATGTCACAGTATGATATCATAATAGAACATTCTAGAACATTTGTGTCTATTCAACAATTCTCTCCAAGAGAGGAGATGATGTTTGTATTGTGATTGTATGACAAGAGGAGCAGAGAAGAAGGAGACAGAGACAATAGAAATGTGTTTTGAAGATGAGAAGAAGAAGAAGAGGAGTGTAAACTTTCTCAAGTGTGGGCGAAGCAAGAATTGTGGAGGGCAGTAATACGCCACGATGCGTCTACACTGCCGGAAATTCCAAATAAGAAGAAGAAGAAGATCTCATTGTGCATCTTGAGACAGGATAGATAGATTGTCTATCCTACAACACATAGACTGAAACCTGCATTTGTCAACCAAGGTGCCTTGCCTACCGTTCTGCTGTGGAACGGTGAGTGTCCACAACAGCTAGCTAGCTGTTCTACTTGAATACAGACCAGGCTGCAGAAATTTGTCAACCAAGGTGCCTTGCCTACCGTTCTGCTGTGGAACGGTGAGTGTCCACAACAGCTAGCTAGCTGTTCTACTTGAATACAGACCAGGCTGCAGAAACAAATGAGTGGGGGGGCATACAATGTTCTCGGGGGGGGGGGGGGGGGGGCACAATGGTTTTTCAACACAGGTTCCCTTTTATACGTTTCAGCTGGGACAACGCCGCTGTGGCTTGCTAAACTAAACAGCAGAGAGGCCATTGAAAAATCAAATTTCTCTCTGGAAAACTCCAACATTTTGGGAAATTAGCTTATTTAACATCTTCCCTGGAGTTAGACAAGAAGATACATACCTTTTTTGTCTCTGTGCATGCATTAGGCTTAGGGAACAGCCGCTCCGTTAGCGTAGCTTAGCTTCATCACTGGAAGTGGGGCAGAGTTGTAGCCTCAAGTTCCCTACAGTCACGAAATACACTCCAAATACAACTCCAAAACGTTCCTGTAAACATGTTGTGACCTGTGTATTTACCATGTGGAGAAATAAAAAATTATTGAATTAGACAATTACGTTTTCTAAGCAAATATACTCTGAACAATTTTTTGCCTAACCACTCCTCTCTGGGCGCAGTCAGTGATTTCAACATGAAGCCGTGTTTGTTGACATTCTCATTCATTCAAAGGATCCGAACCGATTGAAGTTTATGGATACCATGACTTAAAATCCTCTTACCTTGACGATTAAAAGCCTCCCCAATTTAGAAAACAGTATTCCAATGGCTGGTCTTGATAGGCTGCTAGCTAACGGAGCTAACCAACAAACACAGAACCGGGCAGACACTAAAGCAAATAACGAGAGCAATGACTTCCTATCTGGGGGGTTTCAAAATAAAAGAGCGACGTCTATAGCAGTGGTTCCCAAAGTCGGGGTCACTTTAAGGCCACTGAACTTAGAAGCAGGCCAGGACAGTGTTTCTAGTTGTATTCTAAAATTCTATTCTATTGTATTCTAAAATGTGACTATATGGTTTTATATTAACTTAATAAATAAACAAAAACGAAAAATCGACTTATTTCAACGAACATTTCAAACTAAATAACAGATTATGCACATAAAAACGCTGAAAACAACCGAAGCAATAATAGTATTTTAATGAGGCTATTATTATTATCATTATTATTTTGCAACAAGTTAGCCCTCTCATAAATAGCACATATAAATGAATAACTAACTTGAACTAACTTAATAGGATTGAAGTGATATTTGGCTTAAAAAATCGGTCGGCAGGCAAAAAAAAAAGAAAAAAAAGCCTGACGATGTGCATTGGGCCGCGGCTCTCTGACGCCTTATTTTCTGGGTCCCGGCCTGAAAAGTTTGGGAACCCCTGGTCTATAGCAGCGGAATACGTTTATTTTGTACATTATCTAACGTTAACACAAACCTAAACTAACTTTAGGTTAGTTGTAACGTTAGTTTAGGTTCGTGTTAACGTTAGATAATGTACAAAATAAACGCTTTGCTCCGATAATATGGATGTATGTTGTTATTGTTTGAGCTGTGATTTATTGTTTCATGTATGTGTTTCACAGTTCTCACGGTTCGGATTGAAATAAATCCAATCAGTAATATCAAGAACGTGTTGCTGTCATCATTGCAAGTAGAGGGAGTTACAGTGAGAACTTACCTGCTCCAGAAGACAGCACTAGAGAGCAGTGATGGACGAGACGCGCCTAGAAGAAGAGACAGAGGAGAAGAAGGAGAATGGTGGTGAAACCAAGGTACCCGTCTGGGAGCCGGCCACTGGGGCTCCTGAGGAGGCAGCAGAGTTTGTGCCCCCCGAGGGAGGCTGGGGCTGGGTCGTCATGCTGGCTGCCATGTGGTGTGACGGCTCGGTGTTTATGATACAAAACACCTTTGGCATCCTTTTCTTGTCTCTCATCAAAGAATTTGGCACCGAAGATGATGCCAACCAGCGATCCAGAACAGCCTTGGTGGGCTCTCTCTCCATGGGCATGATCTTGTTCTGCTCTCCCATCGCCAGTGTGTTCACAGACATCCTGGGCTGCAGAGTGACAGCAGTGGGCGGGGCCGCCATGGCCCTGGTGGGCCTCCTGGCCAGCTCCTTTGTCAAGTCCCTCGGTGCCCTGTACTTCACCTATGGCATCGTGTTTGGCTGCGGCTGCTCCTTTGCCTACCAGCCCAGCCTGGTGATCCTCCCCCACTACTTCAAGAAGCGCCTGGGCCTAGTGAGCGGCATCGTGGCGACCGGCGGCAACGTGTTCACCATCATGGTGGCCTTCCTGCTCCCCCTCCTGCTGGACAGCGTGGGTCTCCAGAACACCATGCGTGTCCTCAGCATCTTCATGTTCGTGCTCATGCTGGCCGGGTTCACCTACACGCCCCTGCGGCCCAACAAGCCCATCGGTGAGATCTTCAACTTCCGCAACATCTGGAGGTCCCTGGGATACCGCATCTGGGTGTTCGGCATACCCGCCGCCCTCTTCGGCTACTTTGTGCCTTACGTTCACCTGATGAAACACGTGGAGGAGCGCTTCGGGACGAACGCCAACAAGGAGGTTCTTCTCATGTGTATCGGCATAACGTCCACAGTGGGCAACCTCATCTTCGGCAGGGTGGCAGACTACGTCCAGGGTGTCAACAAAGTCTATCTACAGGTGTCCTCCTTGTTCGTGATCGGCCTGATGTCCATGATGATCCCCCTCTGTCACGTCTTTGGCGGCCTGATCGCTGTGTGCCTGCTGATGGGGCTGTTCGACGGCTGCTTGAGCGGCATCATGGCGCCCATCATCTTTGAGTTGGTGGGCTCCAATGACTTTTCACAGGCCATCGGCTTCATGCTCGGCATAATGTCCGTGCCCATGACCGTGGGACCTCTCATCGCAGGTTACCTGGGAGACAGGTTGGGGAGCTACGACGTGGCCTTCTACCTGGCAGGTATCCCCCCCATCATCGGAGGAGCCGTGCTGTGTCTGATACCCTGGGTGGAGGCGAGGCGCAAGAGGAGTGAGAAGGAGGAGGCTCTCAAGAAAGGAGAGGAGACGACCCAGGAAATGCTAGACTACGAGAAGCCTCAGGGAGACGCACCTTTCAAGGGCGGAGACCCCGAATCTGTCTTATAGGCCAGCGGTTCTCAACTAGGGTGCCGCAGAGAGCTGCCAGGGGTGCCTTGAGATTATTATTATTATAATTTTTTTAATTATTTTTGGATTACAGAAAATTATCATTAAAGTGCTATCTGTTGCAGCTGCACTGTTTCCCATGAGAATACCATATTTGGATAAGTTTGACCATTTCTCAAAATCTGAAAATCATTATTTAATAAAACACAGAAAAGGGTCACCAAGTTACTCTGGATAAAAAAAAAACTTTACAGACAACATTGAGACAAAGCTTCCTGACACATCTCCATCCAAACTCTTGGAAGAACTCATTGAAATCTCATCTGATACCACCTGGAGAGCTAGTTTGAGTGTGGTGCTGAGTACCAAGTATCTCATGATGCAGCAGTTAAGGTGTTGATACCATTCAGCACCACATATCTGTGTGAAGCTGGCTTCATCCATGACAGCTCTGAAAACAAAATATAAGGCCAAGTTGAGCCTTGAGGATGACAAGCGTGTTGCCTTGTCAAAGATCTCCCCACGTATTGACCGTATTATTAGCCAGCAGCAGCAGACCTCGCATTGAGCTAGAAATGTCCACTGAGTGAACAAGTGCTTATTTTCTGTATTTATTTATATTTTTTGAGAAATGGTAACTTGGTGATCCTTTTCTGTATTTAAAAAAAATACATGATTTTCTGTTTTTGAGAAATGGTCACACTTATCCAAATATGCTATTTTTATGGAGAAGTGTGCAGCTGCAACAGATAGCAGTTTAGTGATAATTTTCTGTAATTTTATTTAAAGAAATATGCTATTTGATTTATTACTACAAGCAGTGTAATGTCAACAGTACTAAGCCATTTAGACCTGAAACACCTGTTAATAATGCATTATATAGCCTGCACACAAATGTGTTTCCCGGTTTCTTAAATAAACATTATTTTGAAAACAAGCACTTTTGTCATCATTGTAGCAAAAAAGACAGGAGCGGAAAAGTCTATATCGTATGTAGGGGTCCCCTTGAATATTTTATTGAACACAGGGGTGCCTTGGCA
Organism: Notolepis coatsorum; assembly: GCF_963971535.1. Lineage (NCBI taxonomy): Eukaryota > Metazoa > Chordata > Actinopteri > Aulopiformes > Paralepididae > Notolepis > Notolepis coatsorum. The sequence continues at coordinate 193,381,657 of NC_140169.1, read as the reverse complement.
GCAGAAAGGTTGAGAACCCCTGTCTAGGCTGCGGTTAGACACAGGGGTATTTTCGTTTTGTTTTCAAGATCAGTTTCGCTTTCCAGAGTGCAACATAGTGGCAGGCGAGTTAGACATTTGTTTTGCGACCTGAGCACTTTCGTTTTGTCAGAACGAGGCGTGGTCAGACCGCAACGGATCGCGTCTCGAATTCAGCACTGAGCATGCGCAGGGAGGTAGTTACCTTGGATGTGCCAATACACTTCCTGCAAAAAAATCAACAAGCCACCATCTTTAAATGCCTCCGTGAGCCATTTAGCCAATGTAGCATTTCTTTTTCAGCAAAGAAAGTGCAATAAAAGTGCAATAAACAAAACGGATACATTCACTGTGTGTTCTGCCTCTCATTTGTTGATGAAACAAAACTAACACAATTGACCACCAAGAGCGGATAGTTTAGTCTCACAAAAAGATCGCCGATTTTGTTAGCTTACATGCTAACGCGATAGGGATATGCCATTATAACAGTATAGCGTTGTGGCTAGCAGCTAACGTTAGTTCATGTTAGCCAGCCAGCACCAAACTGATGATATCAGGAGCTATCAGTAGCTAGATAACATTAGACAACGCCTCATGTATTAAACAAAGGTGAATAGATGACTGGGCCATTTTGTTTAATGCTTGTTAAGATTGAAAGAGGAGCTCTGAGCTAACAGGGTCTGGTAGCTAACGTTAGCTCACGTTAGCCAGCTGCTCATGCAATCGTTAATGCTAGCAGAATGAATGGATGTAAACTTTATTTAACATATTGCAGAATGGGTACAATACAATACGGCTCAATACAAACAATTGTTAAGGGAATGCAGACTGTTGTAGCTTGGACTGGGGTCCTTATAACAATAACTTGACAACACATGGTAGCTGCAGCTATTTGGGACAGCTCTGTCGTCACCGGACGTTGGTGAGGGCACGCAGATGTCGGTATCTACTGCGCATGGGCGTTGAGCAACAACGGCTCCGCGCAGATTACACGACACGTTGTCGGCGAGTTTTGGCGAGTATCCAAAACGGAAACACAATTTCAGCGTTGTCAGTAGGGCAACGCGTTTTCCTGCCAAAGCGGCATTTCTATTTAACTGGGACAGCAAACGTATTCATTCAGCAACAAAACAAAAACAAAAACACCTAGTCTAACCATGGCCTAAGTCTCTGCCACAAACAAACTAAAAAACAAAGACACACAGAGGAGACTGCTGACGAGAATATTTTATGATACAAGTATCCTCCCGGAGTCCCGGGGGCTCCCGGATAGTTCTTGTAACTGCCTCCTTGTTCAAGTTTAAGTTAAGTATGATGTCATAGACTATGTCAAATGTCATGACTCATAGTAGAATCAGCTGGCTTGTTCGCCATCCGCCAGGGAAACCGCAGATATATATTCCTTTACTGCGAATTGAGACAGAGCGTCCCAAAAATGATTCCAGGCCGCTATTTCTTTACCAACGGATTTCCAGTTCCAACTGGTTCATGCGTCGGCTACACGCTGCTTTAATAACACTGCATTATCGAGACAGCGCCCCTATGTATGACTTTGAGGATCTGGCAATGAATTCCAAGAGTAGGGTAAATCTGCAGTGCCGGCACTGTGTAGTAGCGAGTCACAGTGCTGGCCGCCAGGCTGCGCAGTTGCAGCGGTTTGGAAAACATGGGGGGGACAAATACTGCATTCTGAAATCATGCGGGGGACATTTTCCAGGGACCCCCCCGCAAATTACGCCCCTGAGTGGAAGAGACACAGACACACACTGCCACACACAGACACACACAGAGACACACACTGCCAATAGTGTCTCTCTGCGTTCGCTTGACTAATGTGATGTAATACTCAGCGGGACTCTGAACAGACATGTGATATAATTTGTCTCAGTTTAAACATCAATGGATTCATCTTCCCATTTCTTTTTTGTAACACAAAACATTACGTTTGACATGAAAGGGTTTCTACACTGAGCAACGGAACCCCAAGAGATGTAATTAAGCAGATGACATGCCACAGTGAAACCACTGGGTGGCAGTAGTAAGCCTAGAACAATGGGGAAAGTCCAACAGGGATGAAGCTAAGGCCCTGTCCACACAAGAGTTTGGATTTAATATGACCGAAGTTTGAAAAAATAAAACTCCGTCCACACGGTGAACACAGGTGGACAACCGTGTATAACTGCGTACTCACGGGCAGAGCAATGGGTACAATACAATACGGCTCAATACAAACAATTGTTAAGGGGATGCAGTCTGGACTGGGTTCCTTATAAGTTATAACAATAACTTGACAACACATGAGTTTAGTTTAGCTGCAGCTACATGTTTACTCTGAGCGTCAACAGACATCAGTCGATCACAACACTCTTCAACACAGACGATACGTTTTGAACAAAAGTACAATCATTTTCATATAACGCTACTTGGGACAGCTCTGCTGTAAACACTGGTGTAGTTGGCTCTGCTCTAATCTCTCTACCCCGCGGTCTGCCGTGAACATGGGGAATAATTGCGACAGCTCTGCTGTAAACACTGGGAATAACCTCGGTTGCTATGCCCACACGCAACTGCAAAACCGCACAACTCCACCCTGGCCACCGGTTTCAAAAGACCGCGGTTGCAGTGTAGCAAATCCCCGGTTGTGTGTGGCCGAACAGTGCAACTGCGCACATACAATCACGGTTACATTAAACCCAGCGTTCGTGTGGACGGGGCCTAAGACTATAGCAAACTGTGAGGAGGATTTCAAGAAAGAACAAACAAATCTCCTGGAGTGAAGATGTGTTATGTGCAGCTCCCTCATGCAATGGTGTGATGGCCCAACAGCCCTCCAACCACGTGTCCAGCTCCAGGCATTCTAATAGGCTTCACACACGAAAAAAGGAGGGTTTCTGATTCTGTCCAACATGGCAACAACAAACTAAAGGAAAATCACTACTAAGCTACTGAATGCAGTGAATCCAAGATTCAGTACTGGGCCTTTCCAATTAACCGTACACACATACTAGCCTACATTTGAAAATAGAAAAGCAAATAAAAATATCTTCTGTATTAACGCACATGATAGGGCCTGAATGAACAAAGGAAAAATACACAGTATCATTTCCCCACCCCTGTGAGGAGTGAGACAGACGACGTGACGTAGCTGAGAGGAACAGGGAGGGAGGTTGCCAAGGCTGCTGAATGCAGTGTGCCGACGATGGATATATTTACAGTGTGACACACAGGTTCTGAGAAATGGGATCACACTAGCGCTAGCATGCTAACGCTCCCGGGAGGGCTTTTAGTCACGAACGGGTCTACCTGCTCCTCTGACATTGCGACATTGAATGATGTTTCCTGCAGTGATTTAATATATATAGACTATCGTTTCGTTTTCTCGAGAAAATTATCGCGTTATCACGAGAAAACAAATTAAATTAACTCGTTATCACGGGAAAACGGAGCAAATAAAATGTATGAATGTACGGCCTCTTAGGGCTTCCGTAATATGCATATATATAGTAACTTATTATAGTGTGAATTTCTCCAGACCTCACTCAACTCCAACCCACACATCAGACCAAATTAAAAAAAGATTATAAAGTGCAATTCACCTTACGGCCATCATTGTTTTGGTAGATCGCTATGAATACATTTCAATGAGCAGATGAGTAATTCACTTCATGTATTTCAAATCACGAAAACGACTGTGCTATGTTTATTCACATCTGTAGCAGTAGGCTATGCTATTGTATAAAATAGGCTACAGTTTATTAAAAATGATTAACACCATTGATCATCTATTGTGTGTCTAAATGCAATATGCAGACATGGGCTGTAGACAGGTAATAATTCTCTCAGTAGTTAAGTGTTGTTGTAGTACCACTTTGTCACACACGAGGGAGCACTTCTCCATATAAACTAGCATGGTGCTAGTAGGACTGGGGTCGGTCTGTCCTTCATCAGGTAGGTAGGTAAATATATCCACATTTAAATACATATATAAACATTACCAAGAGAGGCGGGAGGCAGTCATGTGTTGTATTGTTTAATTTTCTACCTAAAATCACAGGGATTGTGTTAAATCTGCTGTGGGTATCAAATAAGGAGGAGTAGATAGGAAGGCTGAGAGGGAGACACAGGAGAGAAGGTTCTTTATTGAGACAGTAGGAAGGCTGAGAGGAACTGGAGTGCTAAAACTCAAACTTGTGATGCCATCAAGTATAAACTCTGGAGCTATAGACAATGCATTTGGAAATATGGTATAGGTGACACTGAGAGCACCCAGGGGAATGTTCTGAGTATACACATACATTTTCTGTTTCAGAAGTGAAAACACTACCATAGAATAAAGCATATTTGAGTATAAAAACTCAAACAAACATTATGTGGGTCCACAAAATCATTCTCTCATTCGTTGTCTATAGGAGCAGCTCCAGACTTTAGACCTGATAACATCAAAAGTTTGTTCGCCTTGGGAGATAGTAGCTCATGTTCACAAATCTTGATTGAACTTTCTATAGGCCATGGAAATAACATAATGGAATTCTTAATTCTGGTGATGTTCCCCTTTAAAGACAAATACAGTGGATGTTTAGCACCATTTGTTTTTCACAACTGGATTTAGCTTAAATGTAAATGTTCAGGTTAGGCCTTTCTTCTTACTTCTGCTTAGGCTACAAGTGACTTTCACACTTGACACAAACCACATCAGAATAGAAAATACAGTGGGTTGTGAATAGGCTTAGAGACTTGCACTGGAAGAAATATAAGAGGGAGCTGAGTTCAGGGGCGTCGTTCTGGTATGGCAAGGTATGGCACTCGCCATACGGCTCAATACACACAATTGTTAAGGGGATGCAGACCTGAGAAAGATGTTTGTCTTGTTTACATCAGGGTCCCCCATTTTCAATTCATATCGACATACAGGTATTTAGTACCGATACATGTTAGTCTTAGACAAAGTTAAATTATGCCCTTCGCATATCTTTTCTGGATATACATTTTAAATAACCAGAGGCAACACTAAAGCAGCACTGTAATGTATCGTACCCGAGGCAGCCCAAATCTTCTCAAAGATTTTATCATAAGTGTGCCTCGACTTCATTTCAGTAGATAGTCTCAGAAGGAGGTCAGTGCGTGACCCAGAGGAATCCAATTTACATTCTTTACACAGCTTCCGTATCACAGAAACCTAAGACATGAAAAATATATAAGAAATAGCCAGTGTTTTAAGTTGTAAAATGTTAATCAATGCACAGAAATAAATCTTCATTAGGCTAATACTATATAGTTTACACTTAAAAAGAATATCAACCTTCTGTTTGTAGAGCTCGTTTCTGAGCCTGTCTTCCGAGACTGTGATTTCCTGCCCCTCTGCTTGTTTTTGAGGACGGACTTTCTCAAATTCAGTGTTGATTACTATGTTGGACCGGCGGGTATTTTTGCCTATCCATGGTGCCCAAAAGTGATAGCTGGGGGGAACTGCAAATGGGTTTTTTTTTTTACCTTTGCAATGAAAAGAAAATAATAATGTCAGGAATAGAAGTTGCTTAACAAATTGATAAAAGGAGATGTCGACTAAGCGCTGTGCGTTACCCGTTACTTTATTTTATTTTTATTTTTTATTTATCCTTTATTTATCCAGGAATGTCCCATTGAGATACAATATCTCTTCTTCCAGGGAGTCCTGACCAACACGGCACACAACAAGTTTCAACATAAAACAGGGCATTAAACAAAAAACATACAATTCAAATATAAATACAGAAGGCCATTTGTGCAGTGGCAAGGAGCATAATCAGATCAGCAATAGCATCAGGTAAAACAGTTACATGTTTCATAAAGGGCTAATCGTATCATACCTTTAAAAGCATTCACAGTAGGAAGTGCCTGTAGACAAAGTTTCACTTGCAGCGTATTCCATAAAAAGGGAGCATAGTGTGAGAATGCAGCTTTACCAAGCTCTGACTGCATCAGAGGAACATTTAAAAGCATCCCATTTGCTGCTCGTCTGGTATTAAAAAAGCAAGTATAAAAGGACAGAAGTCTGGAGATATATAAGGGCAGCTTACCTAGCAATGACTTAAGGATAAAAATCAACATGTGTGATTGTCTTCTTTGGTACAGAGAGGACCATCCTAATGACTGATACAAAGTGCAGTGGTGGGTGCGAGAGCCTGCACCTGTTACAAAACGTATGGCAGTATGGTACGCAGAATCCAGCTTTTTAAGCAGGGAGGAAGGAGCATGCATATAGATTACATCGCCATAGTCTAATACAGGCAGTATCAGTATCAATACAGGCACTTCTCCTCCCCCTCCACCTCCTTCTCCCTTTTTCCTCCTTGGCTAGGAGTCGGGGGGATCACATTTGTGTTCTCTGTCTGGGATTTGGTAGGCTGCTCCTCCTCTACGTCCTTACGTGTGGGGAGGGCTCTCTGGTCGTCGGTGCCAGTCCCCTCTCCCTCACCCTGTCCCGCCTCCATCCTCACCCGCTCTTTGGGGGTGTGAGGCGGCTCGCTGGTCCGGTCCTCTGTGGGTTCTGATGGTATTTGGAGTTCGATGTCGGGTTGCAGGGGCTCGTTGGGCCCCGTTGGCTTCCGAAACTGTCGCCTGAGGAGGACGATGACAACAATGATGAAGAAGTAGGAGGAGCCGCTGAGACTAGTGATCAGACCCAGGAAGATGACCCTGAAAACAAAAGAGGAGAGGACGGGTTCATTTTAAGTTCATGTCATGCTGCTATGTGGAACAGGCGCTGAATGTTACAGGACAGGGAATTAGCAAGAGTGAGTTTACCTGCCCAGCAGAAATAGAGTAAGCTCTGCTAAATGTATTTTAATGATACATCAAATAATCAATAATTGTTTGGGGGGAAAAGCAATACTTTTTTCTGCACCTTTCTAAAAGCTCTGTGGATGTATTATAAAAGAAAAAGTATAATACATTTTTTTATATAATAAGCAACACTTTAAGGCTCACTTCCCCACAGAAAGCTGGGATCACAAGCAGGCAATTGCAGCTGAGTGGAGCACCATCTACAGGAATATCGGTGCGTTGCAGGATAGTGCTGTAAACTTACAATGTCATTGCTTTGATTTGGAAATTGGAAAATCCTAGGTGTTGTGAAGGGCCAGATTAAACCGAATATATATATTTATTTATATATATATATTTAATTGTATTTGTATATTCTCTAATATTCCCTGATATCCCTTGTATATTCCTTGTACAATATGCATTGAATATCCATTCTAGCCTACTGAACATCCCATAATAGTCTCCATTCTACTATTGGTCGAGACCTTGGTGCCAGGCTGCCATACCCCCCAGACCCAGTTCAAACGTACCGCTCAACATGTACGAACAAGTCCTAGTTCCGCGTAGGAATCTGGCTACCGCACCACTAACGGTACTATTTGTTCATAGTGCGTATATATACTGCGCTACTAAAGTAGGACTTTCTTTTTAGTCCAGTTTCTTACCCTCCAATAGAGTGACAGACGTAAAGCCTCCCCGCGACGCCACGTGTGGGAGTAAGGCCAAGTTCGGCCTACCATCGGTATTGAGACATCGTGTATATTAATATTTGAATAGTCATATTTGGCACTATATCGTCGAGTTGGACGTAGTCTATTAAGCTAATAATAGTCTATTCATATGTAGTGCTTCGTGCGGTGAGAATACTATCGTAGTCAGTACCCCATCGTTTCGGGCAGAGAACTGGCTGCTTATCCAGGGTGGCCGACCCCATGTGAGGCTGCACCCGAGGAGCCCCAGAGCCGACGAGCGAGTGGACCTGCATACCGGATTATTCTACCGACGACAGCCCGCCTTCCCAGGCACGGATTATGCTTTGTATACAGTGATTATTCTATGGATAAAGACCAACACTGCCGTGTTGGAAAAACCCCCCCCGGAGAGGACGACAGGTGAGGAGACGCTCTACACGACGAGGTCGCTTCACGTCTCTCCATCGTGGACCGGAGGAAGCCGGCCCACAGAGAGTCCAACTGCTTTCATCTGTGGATCGAGGATCGCTGAGGCACCGAGCCGCACAACCGTGGGTTCTCCCAGGATACCCTCGGCCAGACGGATACAGCCAGACTCTACCCCCCCCCGCCTTCTCCAGTTGTCTTACAAGCGACCGGAATTCCCCCCTAGTGTATCCAGTTCTATAATCATTAAAGTATCATTGCTATTATTCCTTAAATATTCCAGGTTGTATATTTACCGCCTGCGCCACCAGAGATTGGACGTTCTCTATTGATATACCAACGAATACTCATTTGCCATAAAAGTGCATCCTATTTCAAATCATAAATGTAATTAAGTGATTGCTCTACATACCTTTTGCTATGTATTAATTATTATTAAACGCAGACTTTCGACTTGGTACATTTGTGTTGGATCGTTTCATCTACGTGGGAGTGTTTACCATAATTATTTATGCCTAGTACTGGGTGGCCAGAGTCTAAAGTACAAGAGGTAGTGGTAGTAAGTATCATATCTAACAATACAGTCAGGGAATTGTACCCCTCAGTTACAATTGGTCCTTCGAGCCGGATGGTAATTAGTGTAATATTAATATAGTGTTATTAATATTGAAATGGCCTATGATGAACACTCCACGAAACGATCCTCCTAACCAACGCCCGCAGCGCGAACGACGGCTCCCTCAGTACTTAGAGGCTTACGCTGTCAGTCAACAACCTAGTCTTCTACTAACAGTAAACGCGGTAAAACTAGAAAGTAAAAGTATGTCTAACCCCAACGCCCAGACTACCCCGACCATAGAGGCCCCTACGGGTTCTAATGTAACTGACCAAGTTCACGGTGGGGACCAGTGGGAACCAGACATGACTTCACACCCCGCCAGTACTGAAGAAGTAGTCCCCGATGAGTCCCGGGAGGAATACAACGCTACCGAGAGAGAACTCGGCACGGAAGAAGACGGGGAGAGCACCGTGGAGATAGAGCTCCAAGGCTCCGCAAGGAGTACCCCGAGGGAAGGCTCCCCTATACAACCGCCTTCTCCCAGCGAGGCAGAGAGGACCCTACAGCAGGCCTTCCTCATCAGCCTGAACGCCGCTGCTGAACGCGACCGACTGCAGATCCAGCAGCGGAGCGAAGAAGAGCATATACGTCTAGAAATAAGACGCATTCAGAGGGAAGAGAATGTGGCCCGAGACCGAGCAGACAGCCAGCGAGCAGCTGCTGGTGCTCTACGGGACGCAGAGCGCGACAGACAGCAAGCGCAACTAATAGAACAGCTGATCAGACGGACAACACCCTCTCCCTCCGCCAGAGGCTCCAGGAACTCGTCTAGACACACCTCCAGGGCGGCATCCCCTAGCCGAGTAAACAACCCTGAACTTGACCAACAGACGAGGTCTATACCCCCCACAGACCACCTCCCCCCACCGGTCCAAGCGAGACCTAGCAACCGGGAAGGAGCAGCATATCCTGTGGAGAGGCTAAACCAGAGACTACAAGCACTGGATGACCTAACTGAAGACGAAGAGGAAGAGGAGGAGAACCACGCCCGACGACAGCACAGTACTCTACCGGACCAGGAGGTCCGGTACAGCCCAGGCTATACTCCCGCGGAGCTGCGCTACAGACCCCCGACTCTATACCCGGGTGAGCACGACGCACGACCCGCACCGAGGAACAGCACCTGGACAAGCGGGCCATGGTACACTGCCGGTACCAGCCCATACCAAGGAGCGGGAGGAGACTCGCCTAGGAGGCCTCTCTCCCAACGCTCGCCGATGTATCCACAGTCAGCGTCATACATTAGCACGCCTATGGTACCCGACTTCACCCAAGAGAACCGGGCCCAGTATACAGAACTCCGCATGTGTCTGGAGACCATGTTGGTGGATGTATTGGATGAACGCCATAAATACGCCATCCTACTGAAGCACTTAAAGGTACCCCGCGCACATAATATAGCGCTCGCCTACGCGACTTCCACCACCCCATACACAGCAGCGCTGGTAGCATTGGACCAGAGGTATGGGCGCATATGGGATTACGTGATCCAGGAGATCCGACACATCGACCGCTTACCCCCAGCAATAGACAATCGAGCACTGGACGACCTGTCCATCAGAGTGCAGTCCCTGGTAGGGATGTTGGGAGCGCAGAGAGAGAAGGGGAGGCATGAACTTTACGCCAACTCAAATGTGGAAAGGATCTTGGAGAAGCTGCCGCCCGCTCGACAGGAGCGTTTTAGGCGGCAGAGAGACCACCGAGACCCGAATGGCCCCGAACCGAACCTCCTCGATCTAGCAGACTTCCTGGCGAGAGAAGTCAGCAGCCTACGGCTAGATACATTCGGACGGAGCACCCCTGGCTCCAGAGAAGGAACCAGACGACTAAATGATGGAAGAAGATCGGTGACTGTGATGCACCAATCGGAGTCAGTACCGAGCAGCAGGAGCCACAGTACCCCCTCCAGAACGGAGAAGTGGAAGATAGTGTGCCCCTACTGTGAGAAAGAACACTGGCTAGCGCAATGTGACTCCTTCCCCAAGCTGAATGCGGAGGAAGCAAGTCAATGGATAAAGTCCAACAAGCGCTGTTTTCGCTGTGCGCGCTCACACATGGCAGCCGAATGCCGCTTAAAGAAAAGGTGCACCAAGTGCGATGGAGCCCATCTGGACATACTTCACGACAGTAACAGACGGCGCCCTTCACCCGCACCATCCAGCAGCAAAGCGAGCGTCATGTACATCGACCCCGCCAGCAGCAGTGGAGCCCGAGTACTCCTAAAAGTAGTGCGTGTGACACTAAGCTACCAGAATAAAGTCCTGGACACTTACGCCGTCCTCGATGACGGGTCAGAGAAGACCCTTCTGCTCGCCTCCGCTGCGGCCCAGCTAGGGCTGCGGGGAAGCGAAACCCAAATGACAATTCGGACAATAAGACGAGATTTGAAGACGATAAAGGGCGAGAATGTCTCATTCTCTATCGCAGCAAGCGGCCAGCCTGAGCGACGGTACCAGATTACAGACGCTTTCACCAGCCAAGAAATAGGACTGTCGCGGTACACATACCCCGTCGCCAAGCTGATGGAGAAATATGCACATCTGCGCAAGTTACCGATCCCGCTCATAGACAATGCTATGCCGACCCTGTTGATAGGCTCCGACCATGCAGACCTCCTTGTCCCGATAGACCGGGTTCATACCGGACCCCGAGGCTGTCCTGCAGCAGTCGAGACCCGTTTGGGATGGACTCTCCAAGGCCCGCTCGCCAAATCTCTCAACCGAAGTACAGCCACTAGATGTCTCCACTCCCGAGTCACAGAGGGAGAAACCGCACTCCTGCAACACGTAGAGCGGTTATGGACCTTGGAACAAATGCCCTTTAAGAACGGAAAGAAAGACATTCGCTCTAAAGATGACATTTACGCCATTCACCTCCTCGAGACAGGGACCAAGAGAGTCCCGGTCAACGGCGTGTTGAGATACGCCACGCCACTCCCGCGGCGAGAAGGAATGCCTACTTTCCACGCCAAGACAGACGCCACAGAACGGTACCTGCTGAACACGGAGCGGCGCTTAGCCAAGAACCCCGCCCAAGAGAGTGTATACCGCGCTGAGATTGAGAAGCTCATCACAGCGGGACACGTCACAAAGATGGACATTAAAGAGGCTGACCAGACCACTGAATCGTGGTACGTGCCTCACCACAAGGTCCATCACAACGGTAAAGACCGCATAGTATTTAACTGCAGCTACCAGATCGGATCCCAAAATCTGAATAAAGAGTTACTGCCCGGTCCCACACTCGGCCCCTCCCTACTCGGCGTTCTACTCCGCTTCCGCCAGGAAAAGGTAGCCATCAGCGGGGACATTAAAGGAATGTTCCTGCAGGTGAGATTAGTAGAGGAGGACAAGCCCCTGTTACGGTTCCTATGGAGAGAGAAGCCAGGAGATGAGCACCCAGCCATCTACCAATGGGAAGTCCTCCCCTTCGGAATGACGTGCAGCCCCTGCTGTGCTACATTTGCACTACAGAAACATGTAGCAGAGGACCCAGCAGCGGACGAAGAGGTCCGATACAGCGTAAAGAACAGCTTCTACGTAGACAACTGTCTACAAAGCCTTTCAACCCAGGAAGAAGCCGAGGCTCTCCTGATTAAACTCCGCGCCTCATTGATCAAAGGCGGCTTTGATCTCAGGCAGTGGGCCAGCAGCGATCCGCAAGTACTGCGCAGCCTCTCCTCCGAGGACAAGGCAGCCAGCAGCGAGACCTGGATGGCTACAATCCCGGGAGAAGCCCGGGAGAATGCGACTTGCGGGTTGTGTCATTACACTCAGTAGGGATATCCTCTTTGATTGGTCTATGTTGACCACTCCCCCGATCCTTAGGCCGCGCCCCCTTTTTGTATCCTTTGAACCGTTTGTCATAGAGAATCGCGAGAGACCCTCTCCCCCGTTGGCCGGCGGTGCACAGGCGTCACCCACACTTTCACAATTTCCCCCGCGCGGAATTGTCTAGTTATTATTATCATCATCCAGGAGGGAAAAGACACTTTGGATAGTAGGGACTGCATCTCTGCCTGTCCTGACCAGGAAACACTTTGCAACTGTGATCTCCTCTGGCAATAGTTGGATATTGTAATGTGTGGCGAGGGGTTGCAGCAATTCCACTGAGAGAAACTGGTATGAGGCTGGATAACATGCCTGTATGCCTCTCATAAGTTGTTATCCAACTCATGAGAACCTGCTCTCAAGCTCTTGCAGCATTCTGTCGACGACTGGATAGAACAGTCTCTGAGCTGAGGTCTGAGCTTGTGCCACAAGATGACTCAACTACATACTCGTCCATCCTTTTCTGCTTCCTCCTTTGGCTGGTAGTATGTTCCTCAATCCAAAGGCCATTACATATGGCCTTTGTCCTGTCATACATGTCCACTGCCATCTCTGAGGTGCGATAACCTTTGAGTGTGTCCTGCACTGTGCTTTTAAATAGTACAGATATTGAAGATGTGCACTTTAACGCAGCAGCACCTGGAGCCATCCATAGTTCCATACCCATGTCCAGTGTCCTATAATAAGCTTTAATCGAACCCTAGTTCATTTCCTGCGGTTCATTTGAGATGTGAATGCAAAGCGGACCAAAGGCAGGAAAATACCCAAAAATCGAATATTTTTTTTATGAGAAGACTGAAACATATGTATATAATGAAACACACAATCGTTTTTTTTCGATTGCCTAAGCATGATTTTGAAAACGGGGCCCGGTGTTTCAAAACACACAATTAGCACAACCACACACACAATTATCAGACCACATCAGATCCTTTGCTAAATTAAACACTTGTCAAAACCAAGTTTTCACTAATTTATAAAAACTACATTTTGTTACCATATGAAACACACGTTTCATATGACTTAATTCTGTTTGAACCAGTTACACACACTGCTGTGCTTAACCTAAAACACATTTAGCAATTCTACTTCTCAGTGATTAGAGTACTGTAAGTGAAGTACGCAGAAAATGTGAAAATATACAATAAATTCACCAAACACTACACAAGACCAATGCTGTGATGAAAATATAATTTATTAATCTACATATACCCAAATCAATGATGCAGACTGATGAAAAAAATTACATTTTCTCTCCATATACCCAAATCAATGATGCAGACTGATGAAAATATAAATGTTCTCTCCATATAACCAAATCAGTCAACATTTCAACATGGAGAATCACAACAATACATGTCCCAGTTTTCATGCTACTATGTGCATAACACTGTAAGATCAGCAAATATCAGACAAACATAAAATACTGTATCCAGTACAGGTTAAAATTACAGTAAAACAAAAGAAAATTGAAGAAATGTAAACAGAAAATACTAGACATTATCTCTTTGCCTAGCTGGATCTGGCAAGATAATTTTTTGTTGTGATTCTCCATGTTGACTGATTTGGGGAAATGGGAGAAAATGTATATTTTCATCAGTCTGCATCATTGGTTGTCTTGTGTATGTATTGTATATTTTCACGTTCTCTGTGTACAGTACTTCACTCTCCTTCCATTTTGGTTGAAGACAGGTGAACTCACCTGCTGCATTTTTATAGTGCTTAAACCTGATTGGTGTATCTACAATTAAGCAATGGTGTGTTTGTGCATCTGATGGCTGTGTTTAACCAATTGGCTCATATGTGTGGTAATTTGACATTCTGTGTCTAATGTAATGCAAGTGTGTTTAGTGTTTTGCAAATCACTGTGTGTATTGTTTTGCAAAAAGTGTGAGGCTGACATTGTAGGGGTGCAAATCTGGGCCTATATTTTGCTCCTTGAGTGTAAGGTTTTGATAATTGTGTAATACTTTTGATTTGAGTGTTTATGCAATTGAAGAAAACTGTAAAGACTAGAGATGAACTGTTTATTTCTTTTGTACATAGGCTGTGCATATGTTTGTTTGTTTGTTTGTTATTTGCTTATGTGTATGATTCTTAACTGTGTTTTTATTTTGTTATTGGTGTATATGTGTGTATATATGTATATTTGTACTCCTGTTGGGGCTTCTTGGACCAGATCAATGTTTTATCTGGCTAAATAAAGGTTAAATAAATAAATAATAAACTGATGATTTGGTCCTGTTAACTTTGAATTTTCTATGGGGACTGCCCAGATCCCTCTTATGGACCTGGACCTCACTTTGAGAACCTCTAATGATTCTAGTTATTCAGTAATCATCTCTAATTACTCTAAAATTGTGTATTTCTGTGTTTAAAAAAAGATAAAAACGCCCCTGGTGTGTGCGTGCGGGCCGGAGTGACTCTGAACATCTCAGGCTGAATTTGTGAAACACAGAAAAAAGGCATTTATAATGCATGTCGACTTTAGATAAACTTTCCAGCCCCCTGTCAACTGTCAACTGTCAACCTGCATTAACATTCACTATTCAATATGGTCTGATATTAACATTCAGTATTCAATATTGTCTGACTCAATATTAACATTCAGTATTCAACTAGAACAGCTAGCTAGCCGTTGTGGACACTCACCTTTCCACAGCAAAACGGTAGGCAAGGCACCTTGGTTGAGAAATGCAGGCTTCAATCTATGTTGTTTAGTCTATCTGTTCAGTACTGTTCAAAGATGCACAATGAGATCACAAATGTTCTAGAATGTTCTATTATTATTTTATTATTTTTTGTATCTCTCTTTCTCCGATTTTTCTGTTTTCTCCCCGTCCCAATTTAGTCGTTGTGCCAATTCCCCCCCCCCCCCCCCCTACCTGGTTGTTGTGCGCATGTTCTCCTACTGGTCGGTACAAGGGAACCCTGAAGTATCCGCACACTTCCTCCGACAGGTGCGGCGACAGCCAGTGGCTCTCTTCTCACCTGGCAGCGAGGGCTCTCATTGGTGAAGTGTAACGCGTGGGAAGTCATGCTGCCTTCCTCAAGTCCTGCCTCCGCTGAGCAAGCGCCCAGACCTGACCTGTAGGCGTCGCTGTCCACAACGTCAGTTTCCCACCCACGGCTTCCCTCCCCCTAACCCAGCCAAACGAGTTAGTATAGCGATCAGCCCAAGCCAAGGCAATGCTGACTCCGGGAGTCGAGACTGCAGCCTCTTGCATTGGTGACGAGCGCAATCTCCACTACGCCACCTGGCCGCTATAGAATGTCTATTATGACATCATACTGTGACATCACAAATGTTCTAGAATGTTCGTTTATGACATCATACTGTGACGTCACAACGGAACATGTTTGAGAGACATTTGAATAATATAAATAAGGGCTCTCATTGGTGAAGTGTAACGCGTGGGAAGTCATGCTGCCTTCCTCAAGTCCTGCCTCCGCTGAGCAAGCGCCCAGACCTGACCTGTAGGCGTCGCTGTCCACAACGCCAGTTTCCCACCCACGGCTTCCCTCCCCCTAACCCAGCCAAACGAGTTAGTAGAGCGATCAGCCCAAGCCAAGGCAATGCTGACTCCGGGAGTCGAGACTGCAGCCTCTTGCATTGGTGACGAGCGCAATCTCCGCTACGCCACCTGGCCGCTATAGAATGTCTATTATGACATCATACTGTGACATCACAAATGTTCTAGAATGTTCGTTTATGACATCATACTGTGACGTCACAACGGAACATGTTTGAGAGACATTTGAATAATATAAATAATGTTTGGTAAGGCTGTCCCCGAAGCCTGTTTTTGGGATTCAAACTTCGTCAGGGTTCTTCGAACGGACGTTCGAACCTTCGTTTTTAATTTAAAGATTTAAATAAAAAAAAATGTTCTCTTTTTTTTTTTATAAATTCTTTTTAATTCTTTATTTTTTATATCCTCAAACTAAATTCTCAATTTGAATAAAGTGATTAATCAGATTAAATTAGTCTTTTTTCTTTTATTAAATCAACGTTCCAGCCCCCTGTCAACTGTCAAATGATGTCAACTGTCAACCTGAATTAACATTCAGTATTCAATATTGTCTGATTCAATATTAACATTCAGTATTCAAGTAGAACAGCTAGCTAGCCGTTGTGGACACTCACCTTTCCACAGCAAAACGATAGGCAAGGCACCTTGGTTGAGAAATGCAGGCTTCAATCTGTTGTTTAGTCTATCTGTTCAGTACTGTTGAGTACTGTTTCAAGATGCACAATGAGATCTTCTTCTTCTTCTTCTTTAGAATTTCCGGCAGTGTAGACGCATCGTGGCGTATTACTGCCCTCCGCAATTCTTTTGATGAGCTCTTCTTCTTCTTTCTTCTTTTGAATTTCCCGCAGGCGTATTTATGCCCTCCTCAGTTCTTATACTACGCTAGTGGTGTGCCATAGTTAGGCCTCTGGTAAACGAACGTTTGATTGTTTACCCTCTTCTTCTTCTCATCTTCAAAACACACTATCTCCTTCTTCTCTGCTCCTCTTGCCTGTCCAATACTAATAAATACAATAACGCTATATCCTCTGGTACAACTCTGAAGCATGCAGAAATGTCAGCACTGCCTCTGTGATCAGCTTGTGGTTCTCATTATCCATGCCAAAGAAAGATTTAAGAGAGAAGGAAGAAACTCCCAATTCTACCAGACTTTTATAAAAGATTTCCCTCACTTTCCTATACCTTTCACATTCTAGGAAGACATGCCCGACAGTTTCAGTCTCTCCACATTCACACCCCCCATCTGGATGTTTTCCCACAATGCACAAGGTACTGTTCAACCCACAGTGTCCCAGCCTCAATCTACACATCTTCACCCTATCACTCCTAGACCCATATCCATCCACCTTGATTTTGACCTGAGGCTGCAGAGAGAAATAGTGCCTTCCCATGGTCCCCCTTTCCCACTCAGCCTGCCACTCAGCCTCAACTCCTTTCTTTATCTTCTCTCTGAGTTCTACTCTTCCCATTGAAATGCCTATCTCTTCCTCCCTTCCCAGGCTCTGTTTGGCAAGGGTGTCAGCCATCTCATTTTCCGCAATCCCAGCGTGCCCGGGAACCCAACAAAACTCCACTGACCAGCCTGCCTTCGCAATCCTATATAAAACCAACATTATTTCCTGAATGAGATCAGGGCGAGCTTTAGACCCACCTGCACTCAGAGCCATCAGTGCCGCAGCCGAGTCAGAACATATAATCACCTGGAGAATTGTTGAATATATATAGAACACAAATGTTCTAGAATGTTTGATTATGACATGATACTGTGACATCACAAATGTTCTAGAATGTTTGATTATAACATCATACTGTGACATCACAAATGTTCTAGAATGTACTATTACGACATCATACTGTGACATCATAAATGTTCTAGAATGTACTATTATGACATCATACTGTGACATCACAAATGTTCTAGAATGTTTGTTTATGACATCATACTGTGACGTCATAACGGAACATGTTTGAGAGACATTTGAATAATATAAATAATGTTTTGTAAGGCTGTCCCCGAAGCCTGTTTTTGGGATTCAAACTTCGTCAGGGTTCTTCGAACGGACGTTCGAACCTTTGTTTTTAATTAAAAAAAAATTAATTAAAAAAAGTATTCTCTTTTCTTTTAATAAATTATTTTTAATTTTTTTTTATATCCTCAAACTAAATCCTCAATTTGAATAAAGTGATTAATCAGATTAAATTAGTATTTTTTCTTTTATTAAATAAACTTTCCAGCCCCCTGTCAACTGTCAAATTATGTCAACTGTCAACCTGAATTAACATTCAGTATTCAATATTGTCTGATTCAATATTAATAACATTCAGTATTCAAGTAGAACAGTTAGCTAACCGTTGTGGACACTCACCTTTCCACAGCAAAACGGTAGGCAAGGCACCTTGGTTGAGAAATGCAGGCTTCAATCTATGTTGTTTAGTCTATCTGTTCAGTACTGTTCAAAGATGCACAATGAGATCTTCTTCTTTTTCTTCTTCTTCTTTAGAATTTCTGGCAGTGTAGACGCATCGTGGCGTATTACTGCCCTCCGCAGTTCTTTTGATGAGCTCTTCTTCTTATTCTTCTTTCTTCTTTTGAATTTCTCTCAGGCGTATTACTGCCCTCCTCAGTTCTTATACTACGCTAGTGGTATGGTTTCCATAGTTAGGCCTCTGGTAAATCAACTTTTGATTGTTTACCCTCTTCTTCTTCTCATCTTCAAAACACATTACTATCGACTCTATCTCCTTCTTCTCTGTTCCTCTTGCCTGTCCAATACTAATAAATACAATAACACTATATCCTCTGATACAACTCTGACGAGTGCAGAAATGTCAGCACTGACTCTGTGATCAGCTGGTGGTTCTCATTATACATGCCAAAGAAAGATTTAAGAGAGAAGGAAGAGACTCCCAACTCTACCAGACTTTTATAGATTTCCCTCTCTTTCCTATACCTTTCACAATTTAGGAAGACATGCCCGACAGTTTCAGTCTCTCCACATTCAGACCCCCCATCTGGATGTTTTCCCACAATGCACAAGGTACTGTTCAACCCACAGTGTCCCAGCCTCAATCTACACATCTTCACCCTATCACTCATAGACCCATATCCATCCACCTTGATCTTGACCCGAGGCTGCAGAGAGAAATAGTGCCTTCCCTTGGTCCCCTTTTCCCACTCAGCCTGCCACTCAGCCTCAACTCCTTTCTTTATCTTCTCTCTGAGTTCTACTCTTCCCATTGAAATGCCTATCTCTTCCTCCATTCCCAGGCTCTGTTTGGCAAGGGAGTCAGCCATCTAATTTCCCGCAATCCCAGCATGCCCCGGAACCCAACAAAACTCCACTGACCAGCCTGCCTTCGCAATCCTATATAAAACCAACATTATTTCCTGAATGAGATCAGGGCGAGCTTTAAGGGGTCCCCACACGGCGAGCGATTTAGCCAGGCGACCGATTTTTTTAGCGAGCCGACCGGCAGAATTGTATCCCCTCCATTGTTATGAATGAGAGAACCCACACGGCAGGAGATTTTGAAGCGACAGTCGCGCAGATATTTCTGTCGCCTCGCTAAATATCGCCTCGATCCTATTTTTTGAGGCGACACAGCAGGACAATGAGGAAATAACATAACTTCTACAGAAGTTCTACTGGTGTATCATTTGTACACCATTAATGTATCATTCAATACATTCATTGATCAATAACCTACCTATTATTACCATGCTACTTGTTATGTTCATTATTATTAACGGGAACAATTTAAATAAATAACGTTAGTTTGAGAAGCTGTAGTGGCCGCTTGTCATTAACTAATAAATGAACAATGCGCCACGATGCACCTACTAGTGTTTTTATACTCGGGTAACAAAATAAGTTGTGGATGTTGACAGAGTTTAATGTCCAGGCTGCAGCTGATGTAGTTTGTAAGGTTTATTGTCCAAAGAAAATTATGGTCGAGAACAAAACAGTTTGCGTCTTCCGTGAAAAAAACACTCTCTCAGCAGCTGCATAACAATACTTGTCCAATCGTTGGTAATGAACGTATCGTAGCGATCAGGCATGCATAGTAATGTCAGGAAGAATGAGGAGAGGTTGTATTCGTATATGGTGGTTTAATTCCAACTCAATATGGGTTTTACAGGTTAATACTCTCTCGTACTGCACAACACAGCTACCCGCTAACCCGCTTCACAACAACCTAATAATGTAACGTCCGGGACTCCGGTCCCGGCGGTCCGCCCTCCTATATCTCCCGGGGGGAAACACCCCCAGCTAAACAGAGCAACACATAGCTTATGCATATCATTATACCTGAGAACGGTCGCCTCTGGTGTGGGGGGCTAAGCGATTGTCATTGAGCGACAGGCGATCACATCGCCAGGCGACGTCTGTCGCCCGCCGTGTGCAGACCACTTTAGACCCACCTGCACTCAGAGCCATCAGTGCAGCAGCCGAGTCAGAACATATAATCACCTGGCTTGGTCCCACTTCCTCCACCCACCACAATGCCCAGAGAATCAAATTTATTTATTGAAGCCAACCTATTTACCGACATTGAAGCCAATTTATTTACCGACATTGAAGCCAACCTGAGATTTCTGGCAAATAGCATAGTCAAGGCAAAAAGTAACCCACATATCCCACCCACTGAAGATAAATTCGACGATATTGTTATACACGTCGGAAATAATGACTGTAGGATGAAAGTCTCTGAGGTCACAAAGATCAACATAGTTAGGCTTTCTGACCTCGCCAGAAAGATGAGTCGGCATCGAGTAATCTTCTCTGGCCCCCTGCCTGTAAACCGGCATGATGATGAGTTCGTGAGTAGGACAGCTTCTCTACACCGATGGCTGGAAAAATACTGTAAAGAACAGGGCTTAGAGTTCGTGGATAATTGGTCATCTTTCTGGGGGCACCCTGGCTTGCTGAGAAAGGACGGCGTGCATCCTAACATGCAAGGCGCCTCTCTCTTATCTCGCAATATAGACAAGATTATAGCTTCGGGCTGACAGCCACCCCACAAGCATGCCAGGGTGCAGGCTCTTAGCGAGCCTGCTAGTCATGCTAAACTGATGGACCCTGCCAATCCTTATACCTTTCTTGCTCGGCCCCTCCTCCACCAGGCTCCCCACTCCTCTCTTTCTATCTCTACCCCTAAACCTGTATACCCAATCAAAACTAGAATATCCCGTTACACTCCGCTTTAACCCAGCTCGTGCTTGTGCGATAAACCATGCCAACTTAATTGCGATTAAACCTACCCGCATGGCTGAAAACCGCGCTGCTAACTATACAGAGTGTGTGAAGGTTGGCCTTATCAACATCCGCTCTCTGCCAATCAAAGCTCTTTTGGTAAATGAACTGATAACAGACCATAGTCTCGACCTATTGGGCCTCACTGAGACATGGCTTAAACCTAATGACTTTCTGCCCTTAAACGAGGCCTCACCCCCTAATTTTAGTAGCTCCCACATCACACGCACCTCCAAGAAAGGAGGCGGAGTTGCTCTAATTTATGACTCTAAGCACAACTTTACATCCGACGCAAACTGTAAGTTTTCCTCGTTTGAGGTGCTCCTGTTGCATCCCTCTCCACCCAACAGAAAGTGTGGCGGTCTGATTCCTACCTCCACTGCATCCTTTGTAATGGCTGTCCTATACCGCCCCCCAGGCCCTTACACCCTCTTCCTAGATGAATTTTCAACTTTCATCTCTGAGCTTGTTATGCACTCAGATAACATTTTAATTGTTGGTGATTTTAACATTCATTCCAATAAAACTCTAGATCCCCTAAATAAGGCTTTTACCGACATCATTGTCTGTCTGTCTCATTCAAATCGTTGACCAACCCACTCACAGTGGTGGGAACACCCTTGACCTAGTCCTAGCCCGCGGTCTCACTGTGTCAAATTTGACCGTCTCCCCCTATGTTCCTGCTCTCTCAGACCACTACCTCATCAAATTTCAAATTGATCTGACGGTTTCTCGCCCAGACAGTGTAGAATCCTACATGAGCCGTCGTATTAACGCCTCAACTGTCCCAATTCTAGTTAACTGCCTACCAGACACCCTCTCTCCCTTCCTCTCTTACTCTGGCCCCCTTGATCTCTTTACAGACAAACTTAATGCCGCCCTTCGTAGCACGCTCGACATTGTCGCTCCCCTTAAACCTAAAATTAAACGTGCTCCGCAAAAACTAACTCCCTGGTTTACGGAGGAAACACGCTCCTTTAAAAAGGCTTGTCGCAAACTTGAACATAAATGGCGTTCGACCAAACTCGAAGTATTCCGCCTCGCCTGGAATGATAGTTTACGTAACTACAAAAAGGCACTCTCACTTGCCAAAACCTCTTATTTTTCCAGGCTCATAAATGAAAACAAAAACAACTCAAAGTTTCTGTTTGACACAGTTGCAAAACTTACGCAGAAACAACCAAGTGCCCTAAACCATGCGTTCTCGGCTAACGAATTCATGAAATTTTTTACCAAGAAAATTGACCTCATCAGAGATGAAATTGTTGCTTTACTCAACAATCAGAGTCCCTCCCAACCTTTGACGGGCATTCCCCCTGACTTTGATTCCAGTCATACGCTATGCTGCCTTGAAAACGTCTCACTTAGTGCCCTCTCTAAACTGGTTGGCGCGGCTAAACCTTCAACCTGTCTGTTTGACCCTCTCCCAGCAACTCTCATCAAAAAACTCTTCCCAACTCTAGGCCCTGCCCTACTCAATATCTTCAACACCTCTTTGTCTACTGGCGTGGTGCCCCTGGCCTTTAAATCAGCCGTCATTAAACCACTACTTAAAAAACCGAACCTCGACCCTCTAATCTTGAAAAATTACAGAACTATCTCCAATCTTCCATTCCTATCCAAAGTGTTAGAACTAGGGCTGTCAGTTTATCGCGTTAATTAGATTAATTAATTACACAGCAAATTATCGCGTTATGAAAATTAACTCAAAATTAATTACAAAAAAACGTTTTTTTTTTTTATTTTATTTTTTTTATAATTTTTTTTTGTATCTTATTCATTCCATGATAATGTAGAATACACATTTACAGACTTTTTTTTAATATGGTCCATTTGCATGTTCTTGGTATCTGATTCTAGGGACATCTATGAATCTCAGGGAATGTATTCCCAGTGTCAGAAATACTGTGGGCTAGATCCACAAAGAATGGATTGCACGGTGCAAGTTGCACCCTTACTTACAATTCATTATGAATTGAAAATGGGGGACCCTGATGTAAACAAGACGAAAGTCTTTCTCTGGTCTGCATGCCCTTAACAATTGTGTGTATTGAGCCGTACTGTACTGTACCCATTCTGCAATCTGTTAATAACATTTTCATTCAATCAATCAATCTGTGCGGTGATTGATTGAATGAAAATTTTATTTTGAGTCAATTTTAATAAACCAAATGAGAATATCAATACATATTTTTTTTATCTTTGACTGTGAATAACACCATGCTCAAATTGACCAGACCTGAAAAATCTAAGCAAATCTGGACACATGCAATTGGAAATATGATTATAGAAAATAGAATTTCAGGCATAAAATGGTTATGCGATTAAAATGTGATTAATTAGATTAATTAATTACAAATCCTGTAATTAATTAGATTAATTTTTTTAATCGCCTGACAGCACTAGTTAGAACGGATTGTCGCAACGCAACTTACTGACCATTTATCAAACAATAATCTTAATGAATCATTTCAATCTGGCTTTAGAGCCTTACACTCCACCGAAACGGCGGTTACCAAAGTCACAAATGACTTACTGCTCTCTCTTGACTCAAACCTCACTTCTGTGCTCTTATTGCTTGATCTCAGTGCAGCCTTTGACACTATCGATCACTCGATTCTTCTAGGTCGGCTTGAGAATCATGTTGGCATTCGGCGTCCCCCACTAGCTTGGTTTAAATCCTATTTAACTGATAGAACACACTGCGTGGTTGTTACAAAGGGTCAGATTAAACCGAATGTATATATTTATTGCTTGGGATCCCTTGTATAGTGTTTGTATATCGTTTGATATCCCTTGTATATTCTTTGTATATATACACGGAATATCCCTTTACCTGGGTACAAACCAGACCATAATATTCGTTCTCCTATTGGACAGCGACCCCTAGGCGCCAACGGCCATACCCCCAATGGCGAGTTCAAAGCCACCGCCAAGGCATGTCTCAACATGTCCAGGTTTGCGCAGTAATACGAGACAGAACTGAGGTTGGCACTAGATAATTCACCTTATGTATAAATACGGCGCAGGTGGAAACAGCAGCAGTTCGTTCATTACTAGTAAAGCCTTCATCACGAGTCAACGACCAAGTGAAGTGAGCAACTTTGCGTCTAAATAGAGCACTTATAACATGTGCGAATAGGATAGTAAAAGTGTCAGAGTTTAGTGAAATAACGTCAAGTTCGACCTAGTTAATGTGAAGTATAGTGCACAGGAGAATCTACACCGGCGAATGCAGAGCCTTTTCCGGCTGGATTATATTGCTTTGGTACTGTGGCTGCTGGAGCAGAGAACCGTCTACCCCACTGCTGTGTGGGATCTACCCGTGAGGAGCATCACTCGAGCCCGTCTCTAGGAAGAGGTTGGCTGGCTTTCATCCATGCTGTCGCGCATACTGGATTATAGCTGCTGCTTTTGTCTGCCGATCGAGGGGAGTATATGTACCGCCTCCCGTAGCTGGAGCTTATTTATTCCTCGTTGACCCAGACTTTGCATTCGAACATTCCTCTCCCCTGCTGGCTTACAACCGGAGGGAACCCCCTTAGTATCTCCAGCTGACTACGAGTGTGCCTTATGTAATTCTTATGCTACAGGTGGTGTCAATTATACCCATCTTAATATGCTCATGGACTTACGCTCTTGACCTACTTAAGTGTTCTTCGCCATATAAGCGCAATTCATAATTCTCAATATTGTAACCTATTGTTGCTGCTCTGATAATAAATACTTCTAAATATAACTTTCTTTGTTAAGCCGTATTCTTGTGTGGGTGTTCACCAGATATACCGTGTACTGTATGGCCAGTAATTAAAGTACATAACTAAGTAGTGGTTTAATAATACCATACTCTCAATACAGTCAGGGAATTGTACCCCTCAGTTATCAGTGTAATATCTAATATAATATTGATATTAACCATGGCCAGCGGTGAACACTCCCCAAGC
Organism: Notolepis coatsorum; assembly: GCF_963971535.1. Lineage (NCBI taxonomy): Eukaryota > Metazoa > Chordata > Actinopteri > Aulopiformes > Paralepididae > Notolepis > Notolepis coatsorum. The sequence continues at coordinate 193,356,536 of NC_140169.1, read as the reverse complement.
AGCTCCCCCGAGCTAGAACGCCCGCAGCGCAGACGTCAGCCACCTCCCTATCTAGAGGCATACGCTGTCAGTCTAATACCTAGCTTTATAAAGACGTTAAATGCGGATAAAATAAATAAAGCGGATAGTCAAAGCATGTCAAAACCTACCGACCAGGCGACCCTGCCAGTAGAGACCCCAGTGGGTTCTAACGAAACTGACCAAGCCCACGGGGGGGACCAGGGGGGACATGACATGACTATACCCCCAGACAACGTCAACGGGACGGTCCCCGGAGAGCTCCAGGATAAAGAAAGCGTTCCAGGGACAGAACCCGACCCACTACCAGAAGAGAAGCGCGCCCAGGAGACGGACCTCGAGGCGCGCCCAGAGAACAGATCTCCAACGAGCACTGCCAGAAGCCGATCACCTCCGTCAGTGTCTTCCCCCAGCGAAGCGGACAAGATGCTGGCGCAGGCATTCATCGCCACCCTGGGAGCCTCCATCGAACGCGATCGACTTCAAGCGCAACAACTAAGTGAGCGCGAACATTCTACAGTTACAGCATTGCAAATTGAGGTCCCTCCTACCGCCGTTTCAACGCCCTCTGCCGCCCGTTAACGGCTCTCGTCAAATGGTTTTATTAGGGTGGGTGCGGTTTCTGTTTTGTGCCGCCAGGAGGCGCAAAGTCAAGTTGGAATTATATCCATCCAGCGCCCGCCCCTACTCTGCCTCATGTTTACAAAATCAGCTGTTTAGCCATTAGTCATTAGCTATTAAACTAGCGTTAGAGTCGAGGAAAAGCAATTGATGCTTTGGATCTAATGAACGAGGGCATATTGGAATTTGTTACAGCTGTACTCAAATGTAACTGGCCCGTCGATTATTGTGACCAGGCTGTCCTGTGGATTTCAGCTGTCGCTGTACTGAATTTACTGGTAAGCTAACTTCGGTTTAACGTTAGTTTGTTTACTACAGTTATGTAGTCAACTAAGGTAACGTTACAGTAGCAACTGCTCAAATAAAGCTGTATCCACATTGCTGTCAAGTTAACGTTATGGTCTCTCGAAAATTGAATGCGACCTCAAGGCTTTTCAACACTGGCCGCGTAATATTAGTTAACGTTCATTTAGCAGGATGTAATGTGTAACGTTTAATCAACGTGAAATGGCCCTGAATACATCATATAATGTGTTTCCCAGCTGCTTATATTGTAAGTGTATGCCCAAAAATATATATCACTGAATTGAAAATGGGGGACCCTGATGTAAACAAGACTAAAGTCTTTCTCTGGTCTGTGCATCCCCTTAACAATTGTGTGTATTGAGCTGTACTGTATTGTACTCATTCTGCAATCTGTTAATGACATTTACATATCTGTAGATACTATATCTATATCTGTACATCCCTTACCTACTCTTACTAGTTACGCTGCTGGCCAGTATGACTTACTACCATATAGTGTCTTTATACCTGTATCACTGTACATATTAATACTATATCTATATCTGTACATATCTCTTACCTACTCTTACTAGTTACACTGCTGGTCAGTATGACTTACTACCATAGTGTCTTTATACCTGTATCACTGTACATATTAATACTATATCTATATCTGTACATATCTCTTACCTACTCTTACTAGTTACGCTGCTGGCCAGTATGACTTACTACCATAGTGTCTTCTTTATATCTATATCATTTTCCATACCCAGTTCTCTTCTCTAATGGCTATTTTCTTTTTATGTTGCAGATACCTGTCAAACTGGAGACTATTTCCACTCCATCGCCATCAGCTACAGAGTGGGGTTTTGAGCTACTACTTAAAGGCACTGGGTCCTATGTACAATATATAGTTTTACTGCTATGCCCCTATGCTATAATTGCTATTACTAACTATATTATGCATTAATCACAACAAGTTATTTTCTTAAAGTGTCCTTTGTGTTTAAAGTGACCTATGGTGTGAGCGAGTGCACTGTGTGTTCATGTGTTTTTAAGTTAGACCCACATTAAAGTCAAGATAACTACTATTTGGATGGTATCTGTGTCAATGATTCCATTCAACCAAAGTGAGTATCACTGTATTATACTACAACTCTATACATACATCTGAGTAGTGATTAGCACTATTACTCAGTAGTACTAATTTATATATTTTACACAGTTTAATCACCTGTTCATTGTATATCACTATTGCACTTTACTGTTACATTTGCACTCTCAAAATTAGATTAGATTCAAATGTACAGCACACCATATACTGCTATAGTGGAATATACTATTCATAAATCATATACCATAATGTATACCATCTTGTTGCGCGCTCCTGGCCACCGCAGTGTCATGATTAATTGAAAATGGGGGACCCTGATGTAAACAAGACGAAAGTCTTTCTCTGGTCTGCATCCCCTTAACAATTGTGTGTATTGAGCTGTACTGTATTGTACCCACTGTATTGAAACACAACATAGCAAGACGTAGCAGACTTTTTTTTATTACATTGGATCTCACAGCTAGGCTACAGATGTAAACTCCTAGTTTTTATCTTTGGCAGCCTAGGGCATGTGCACAAGTTGGTTGTGAGGGGCCTTCAATAATTTTACTATATTTCCAGACAGTGGGACCCTGATGTAAACAAGAACAAGATACAGGTTGAAAAAGCCCTCAGCTCGGAACTAGGCAAAATCTGCATATGGCTCGCCGACAACAAACTATCATTACACATGGGCAAAACAGAGTCCATTCTCTTCGGTTCAAATAACAAACTCAGCAAGACCGACGGCTTCTCGGTTACAGTGGGTGACAATATTATCACAAGGAAAGATGAAATTACCTACCTGGGTTCCATCCTAGAGGCTAATCTTTCCTGTGACAAAATGGCATCCAATGTAATAAAAAAAGTCAACCAACGAACGCGATTCTTGTACCGGATCTCCTCTCTGGTAAACAAGAATACCCTGAAGACTCTAGCAGGAGCACTCATTCAAGGGTACTACGACTATGCTTGCACCTCATGGTACCAAAGCACCTCAAAGGCACTAAAAAACAAATTACAAACATCTCAAAACAAGCTAGTCAGACTACTACTTGACCTGACTCCTAGAACCCACCTCACCCCTGCCCACTTTGACAACCTAGGATGGCTTAGAGTAGATGACAGAGTACAGCAACTTGCAATGGGCCTGGTCTACAAGATACACTATGCGACCAAGGTACCCATGTACATGTCAAAATACTTCCCAAAGGTCAGTGAATACCACGATCACAACACCAGAGGGAGCTCCACAAATCATGTAAAACCCAGATTCGGCTCAAACAAGGGACTAAACACGTTTCGCAATTATGCCACATCAATGTGGAACGCCCTACCTAAAGCTGTAAAGGAATGTGAATCGCTACCCACTTTCAAAAACACTCTCAAAAAACACCTACGTGAGACTGCAATTCGAAACTGGCCCCTACAAATGTCCTAACCTAGTTGTACAGTAAATGACCAAGTAAGGCTTTGTCAATATTCCAATGCACAGTGTAAAATGTGTGTGTGTCCCCTACCCAACCCCCCCCCCACCTCCAATGTACAGCCCTCACCCAACCCACCCAACCCCACCCCACCCAACCAACCTCCTCCAATGTACAGTTTCTACGCCAAATGTATATACACTCCTTTTCTGGACACTTTTGTATCACAAACAGTACTGTATTTGCAAATCTGATATGTCATAAATGTATAGATGTAGCAGTACTGTCTATTTGATTTGATTTGATATCTTTATTTCGAACATGCAATGAATACAAACAAACAATAACAAAAGCAAAACACAACTCAATCTACATGTTCGAAAAGGAGTAGGAAGAAGTATACACTTATTTAATCCTACCCATTTTCCACTACTCAAATGAGTGTACTATTTTAAAACATAAAAAAAAAATATATATATATATGCAAAACAAAAAAACAAAAACTATATATGTAAAACATGAAAGAAATAAAATACAAATGTAAACACCCGTGAATATCAAGTCCCTTCCTCATCCCTGTACCTTGTGAACATAATTTCCTTATACATCAGTTTGAATTGTCTCATGTTTGGACATTTCTTTAGCACCACATTTAGACTGTTCCACAGTTTCACTCCACATATCGAGATGCAGTGTCTTCTCATGGTAGTGCGTACATTTAGCACTTTTAAATTGTGTTCTCCCCTCAGATTATAACCCGCCTCCCTATCAAAGAACAATTCTTGAATGTTTCTTGGAAGTGCATGACTTTTTGCTTTATACATTAATTGTGCCGTTTTAAATTCCACAAGATCATTTAACTTCAAAGTATTTGACTTAGTACAGTTTCTACGCCAAATGTATATACACTCCTTTTCTGGACACTTTTGTATCACAAACAGTACTGTATTTGCAAATCTGATATGTCATAAATGTATAGATGTAGCAGTACTGTCTATCTGTATGTCATGTATGTTATGATGAATTGAAAATGGGGGACCCTGATGTAAACAAGACGAAAGTCTTTCTCTGGTCTGCATCCCCTTAACAATTGTATGTATTGAGCTGTACTGTACTGTACCCATTCTGCAATCTGTTAATAAACTTTTCAATCAATCAATCAATCAACAATTGTGTGTATTGAGCCGTAGCCTACTGTATTGTACCCATTCTGCAATCTGTTAATAAAATTGTCTCCCTTGCACCCCCCCCCCCCACGCACACACAACATTAAGGGATAGTGCAATTATCTTTTATACCCCCCTGTTTATGTTATTTATGCCTTACTCCTGTTTTTATATTTAATACTGTGTTTAGGACTGTGTTTTTATATTTTTACTAGCACCTAGGGCTGCATTTTAAATTTCGTTGTAACAACTGTAACAATGACAATAAAGATCTATTCTATTCTATTCTATTCTATTCTATTCTATTCTATTCTATTCTATTAGCGGCCTGCTCGTGGCTCTCCAGATTGGATGGTGTCTGATGACTCTGTGTCACTGATCTCTCCACACAAAGCCAACCCCCCACTGTATACACGGAGGTGTTATATTTTGGGGGTTGGGAAGTGAGTCAAGCCTGCCTGAACCATTGTTTCTCAAAGGCAAAACTACTGTAACAGTGAACATTCAGGCAGACTCTGCCTGAATGTTCACTGTTACAGTAGTTTTGCCTTTGAGAAACAATGGTTCAGGCAGGCTTGACTCATGGCAGACTTGACTCACTTCCCAACAATATAACAAGTCAATATAATTAACTGGATCATCAAACATGGATAGTGGAATTAGTTTTAAAAAGTCTGATATAGACAATAATAAAAATAGTAAGATAAAATAGACAGAGTAAAATAGTGCAGTGCAATAAAATAGTAGAATAGAATAGATAAAACTTATTTTTTTACAGTGAAATAAAATAGTGATGAATGAATGACAATTTTATTAACAGATTGCAGAATGGGTACAATACAGTAGGCTACGGCTCAATACACACAATTGTTAAGGGGATGCAAACTAGTAAGAGTACAGTAGGTAAGAGATATGTACAGATATAGATATAGTATTAATATGTACAGTGATACAGGTATAAAGACACTATGGTAGTAAGTCATACTGACCAGCAGTGTAACTAGTAAGAGTAGGTAAGAGATATGTACAGATATAGATATAGTATTAATATGTACAGTGATACAGGTATAAAGACACTATATGGTAGTAAGTCATACTGGCCAGCAGCGTAACTAGTAAGAGTAGGTAAGGGATGTACAGATATAGATATAGTATCTACAGATATGTAAATGTCATTAACAGATTGCAGAATGAGTACAATACAGTACAGCTCAATACACACAATTGTTAAGGGGATGCAGACCAGAGAAAGACTTTAGTCTTGTTTACATCAGGGTCCCCCATTTTCAATTCATAGTGATATATATTTTTGGGCATACACTTACAATATAAGCAGCTGGGAAACACAGATTGCAGAATGGGTACAATACAGTAGGCTACGGCTCAATACACACAATTGTTAAGGGGATGCAGACCAGAGAAAGACATTTGTCTTGTTTACATCAGGGTCCCACTGTCTGGAAATATAGTAAAATTATTCCCTTACCTAAAGATGGCAGACTATAGCACTCACACACCAAATCAATTCTCTTGGGTTCGAGTCATAAATTAGTTTGAACGTGTCTGACGAACCCATAGAACAGGTAAATAAAGTAAACCATAGTGCACATATTGATGACAGAGACTCTCTCCACGCATCCCCCGTCGATGTACAGGGGCTGTATGTCGGTCTTCTTCCTCCTGTGGTAGTGGCCATACTGGCCAGCAGTGTAACTAGTAAGAGATACAGTATGTACAGATATAGATATAGTATTAATATGTACAGTGATACAGGTATAAAGACACTATGGTAGTAAGTCATACTGACCAGCAGTGTAACTAGTAAGAGTAGGTAAGAGATATGTACAGATATAGATATAGTATTAATATGTACAGTGATACAGGTATAAAGACACTATGGTAGTGGCCATACTGGCCAGCAGTGTAACTAGTAAGAGATATGTACATATATAGATATAGTATTAATATGTACAGTGATACAGGTATAAAGACACTATGGTAGTAAGTCATACTGACCAGCAGTGTAACTAGTAAGAGTAGGTAAGAGATATGTACAGATATAGATATAGTATTAATATGTACAGTGATACAGGTATAAAGACACTATGGTAGTGGCCATACTGACCAGCAGTGTAACTAGTAAGAGATATGTACAGATATAGATATAGTATTAATATGTACAGTGATACAGGTATAAAGACACTATGGTAGTGGCCATACTGGCCAGCAGTGTAACTAGTAAGAGATATGTACAGATATAGATATAGTATTAATATGTACAGTGATACAGGTATAAAGACACTATGGTAGTAAGTCATACTGGCCAGCAGTGTAACTAGTAAGAGATATGTACAGATATAGTTATAGTATTAATATGTACAGTGATACAGGTATAAAGACACTATGGTAGTAAGTCATACTGACCAGCAGTGTAACTAGTAAGAGATATGTACAGATATAGATATAGTATTAATATGTACAGTGATACAGGTATAAAGACACTATGGTAGTAAGTCATACTGGCCAGCAGTGTAACTAGTAAGAGATATGTACAGATATAGTTATAGTATTAATATGTACAGTGATACAGGTATAAAGACACTATGGTAGTAAGTCATACTGACCAGCAGTGTAACTAGTAAGAGTAGGTAAGAGATATGTACAGATATAGATATAGTATTAATATGTACAGTGATACAGGTATAAAGACACTATGGTAGTAAGTCATACTGACCAGCAGTGTAACTAGTAAGAGTAGGTAAGAGATATGTACAGATATAGATATAGTATTAATATGTACAGTGATACAGGTATAAAGACACTATGGTAGTAAGTCATACTGGCCAGCAGTGTAACTAGTAAGAGATATGTACAGATATAGTTATAGTATTAATATGTACAGTGATACAGGTATAAAGACACTATGGTTTAAGTCATACTGACCAGCAGTGTAACTAGTAAGAGTAGGTAAGAGATATGTACAGATATAGTTATAGTATTAATATGTACAGTGATACAGGTATAAAGACACTATATGGTAGTAAGTCATACTGGCCAGCAGCGTAACTAGTAAGAGTAGGTAAGGGATGTACAGATATAGATATAGTATCTACAGATATGTAAATGTCATTAACAGATTGCAGAATGAGTACAATACAGTACAGCTCAATACACACAATTGTTAAGGGGATGCACAGACCAGAGAAAGACTTTAGTCTTGTTTACATCAGGGTCCCCCATTTTCAATTCAGTGATATATATTTTTGGGCATACACTTACAATATAAGCAGCTGGGAAACACATTATATGATGTATTCAGGGCCATTTCACGTTGATTAAACGTTACACATTACATCCTGCTAAATGAACGTTAACTAATATTACGCAGCCAGTGTTGAAAAGCCTTGAGGTCGCATTCAATTTTCGAGAGACCATAACGTTAACTTGACAGCAATGTGGATACAGCTTTATTTGAGCAGTTGCTACTGTAACGTTACCTTAGTTGACTACATAACTGTAGTAAACAAACTAACGTTAAACCCAAGTTAATTTACCAGTAAATTCAGTACAGCGACAGCTGAAATCCACAGGACAGCCTGATCACAATAATCAACGGGCCAGTTACATTTCCCCCAACCAGAGCCTAACTAGAGCCACATTCTGCGAATCAGAGGCAGAGTAGGGCGGGTCTTCGGTGCCAGCACGTATGGGTTGTCTCGTAAAGAATAATACTGCACTGTATCTGAGTATCTAGATGATTATCCATAAAAAACGCACGTTAATCGAAAATACCACACCATTACTGTACCAATGACAGTCAAATAATCTACAGAAAAGCATTACATTGCAAAATAATATGTCCAAGACTAGTGTCGCATGCACACACACACACACACAGATTGTAGAAAAGCTCCCACTCTCCACCGTGTAACTCGACTCCCCCTACTGGTTGAACCAGGCAGAGCAGCTTAAAAAGACGTCATCTAGCGTCATCTAGCTTGCTACCGGCGGTAGACGCCTCGTTTTCCAGTCCCACATCTGTACCATGGAAAGAGAACGCCTCCAGGCTCAACAGACGAGCGAGCGCGAACACGCTGCAATCGAGCGAGAGCGCTTCCAGGCGCAACAAAGGAGTGAAGACGACCGCATAAGACTGGAGACCAGACGCCTTCAGACGGAAGAGAACATTGAAAGAAGCCGCGCCGATGCACAGTGCGCCGCCGCCAATGCACAGCGCGACGCCGCCCATGCCAGCGCCAATGCACAGCGCGACGCCGAAGCAGTGCGCGACGCCGCCCATGCCCAGCGCGAGGCAGAGCGCGACCGGCTGCAGGCGCAGATGATGGAACAATTGATTGCCATGGCGACACCCCCTCTCTCCGCACGGAGCTCCCGGAGATCATCACGACAAGGGTCTAGGGCACATTCCCCTACCCGACCAAGCGACCCGGGACCCCGCCAACAGGAGGATCCTGTCCACGTCTCCGAACCCCCTCCCCGACCGGTCCATACGAGACCCAGCAACCGGGAAGAACCGGCCTACGTCGCCGAGAGACTGACTAGAAGACTCCAGGACCTAGCAGAGGAAGAGGAGGCCCAGTACAGCCCCGACCAGCAACAACGTACTCTGGACCAGGAGGCCCAGTACAGCCCCGACGTCAGCCCCGAGCCACGGCACTACAAACCCCCGACCCAACTCACGGGTGAGTTTGACGTACAGTCAGCACCGAGGAACAGCACCTGGGTACCCGGCCCCTGGTACCCACCAAGTACCAACCCACGACAACACGTACGGGGAGACTCGCCCAGGAGGCCTCTTCCCCAACGCTCACCGATGTGCCAGCCATCCATGGCATCGTACCTTGGCACACCGACGTTCCCAGACTTTACGCGCGAGGACAGAGCACAGTACACGGAATTACGGATGTGCTTGGAGACTATGATGTCCGACGTCCCCGATGAGTCGTACAAATATGCCATCCTCCTCAAGCATCTCAAGGTGCCCAGAGCGCATAATATAGCGCTGGCATATTCCAACTCAAGCACCCCATACTCCGCGGCTCTAGTGGCCCTCGACCAGCGCTATGGACGCATATGGGACTACGTGATACAAGAAATAAGGAATATTGATCGTCTCCCCCCAGCCAAAGACAATAGAGCATTGGATGACCTCTCTATCAAGGTACAATCCCTGGTAGGGATGCTGGGGTCCCAAAGGGAAAAAGGGATACATGAACTGTATGCTAACTCTAATGTAGAAAGGATATTAGAGAAGCTCCCTCCCGCCCGACAAGAGCGCTTCAGGCGGCAAAGAGACCACCGTGATCCCGACGGTCCCGAGCCATCCCTCCTAGACCTGGCCGACTTCCTCGCGAGAGAAGTCAGCAGCCTACGACTGGATACGTTCGTGTGGAGTGGACCAAGCCCAAGAGATGGACCTCGGAGATCTGACGATAACCGCCGGTCGTTGACCGTTATGCACCATCAGTACCGCAGCACAAGAACCACAACACCCCCTCGACGAAAGAGGAGTGGAAGATTGAATGACAGTACTGTGAAGGGGAACATCGGCTGTATCAATGTGACACTTTCAAGAAGCTGACCACGAACGAGGTGAGTCAGTGGATCAAGGCCAACCGCCGCTGCGCGCGCAGCCATATGGCAGCTGAGTGCCGCTTAAAGAAGAGATGCAGCAAGTGTGACGGCGCCCACTTGGAGGTCCTGCATGACATCAACAAGCGTCCGCCAGGACAACAGAGTGGGCCCGTCACGGTAATGTATCAGGCCGAGGCGGTGGCACCAGTACCGAAGATCCACCAGACCGCCCCCTGGTGTACCGACTGCTACAGCAGACACTGGGAGTCACGGTGCTACTCGGACGACCGCGAGTCGGCACCACTCCAGAAGATCCAAGGCAACCGACCAACAGGAGTGCTCCATATAGACCAGCATAGCGGGACCCCCCGAGTGCTCATCAAAGTGGTCAGAGTGCTCCTGAGCTATGAGGACAAGGTCCTGGACACTTACGCCGTCCTAGACGATGGGTCTGAAAAGACTCTCCTCCTCGCTTCCGCCGCAGCCCAGCTGGGTCTGCGGGGTGCCAAAGGAACAATGACAATACGTACCATCAGAAGAGACCAGAAGACCATAAAGGGTGAAAATGTCTCCTTCAAGATAGCAGCGGTGGACCAGCCCGAGAAGCAGTATAGTATTACCAACGTCTTCACCAGCCACGACATAGGCCTGTCACAGTACACCTACCCCATCCCACAGCTGATGGCGAAGTACGTGCACCTACGCAGACTACCTATACCGCTTATCGACGGCGCCACACCGACCCTGCTCATAGGCTCCGACCTCGCGGACCTCATTCTCCCAATTGAGGCGGCCCACATCGGACCCAAAGGATGCCCAGTCGCGGTTCAGACCCGACTGGGGTGGACGCTCCAGGGCCCCCTCTACGGACTTGACAGTCAACCCACGTCTACACGCTGCCTACACACAAAGGTGAGCGACACCGGCCACTCTCCCGTACAGCCCATTGAGAGGCTATTGACATTAGGCGAGAGGCCTGTGAGAGAACCGTGGGCACAAGAGGGAGTTCCGAACTCCACCCCCCTCAGCTGCGCTCCAGACGTAGCTGACCTCGAACCCAGCACCCCAAGCGACTCCTTGATGGGGCGGCCGGAACCGGCCCCTCCTCAGACGGGGTACAGACCAAACAAGAGAAACAAACGGAGGATGTGGAGGCACAGCCAAGCACAGATCAAAGCAGCCTCAGGCCCGCTTCCTCCTGAGCTCCCTACCATCCCTTCCAGCCCGTCAGAAGCGGGTCAAGGACGGGGACAACTTAAAAGTGGACACAGTCGGGACTTCCGGTATGAGAGCAGACGGGTAACACACGTGCGAAAGAGCTCCTGGTCAAATGAGTGAAAAAACGGATAAAAAAAGACCCGAAAAGTAATTAAAAAGGAAAATGCTCACGAGAAGTAAGGAAGAGACAACGATTGTGAAGGAAATAGAAATGGAGAACATACGAGAAGGAGAGAATCCGAAGAAACAGAATCCCCGGAGCGAAGCCGAGAAAAGCCAGGCGAAAGAAGGGGGAGGTACCGCCGAGGCACACACGGGAATGCCAGGATGGGCCGTGAACATGCAGGCCGGGATACTGGAGAACATAACAGCGGCGATAAAACTGAACACGGACACGATAAGGAATGATATTGGGAAGCTACGGGAGGAATTGAGGAAGGAACAGGAGGACTTCAGAGGTGAAATGAATACAGAAATCAAAAGGGTGGAGGAGAAGATGGCGGGACAGGACAGAAACGTGACCGAGTTACAGACTAGGACGGCTCACGCGGAGGAATGGAACACGGAGATACACGAGGTATTAACATGTGTGATTCAGAAACAAGAACAGATGGAGACAAAGATGTCGGACATGGAGGGGAGGTCACGGAGAAATAACATCAGAATATGGGGACTGAAAGAAGGAGTCGAAGGGGAATCGGTGACCCTATGTGGAAAAGCTTATCAAAGAACAAATGAAGGAAACGGGACTGGAAAAAATGGAGATACAGAGGGCCCACAGGGCGTTGGCTCCGAGACCACAACCGGACAGACCTCCGAGGGCGGTGATTATTAACTTTCTGAGATTCGAGGTTAAGGAATTGGTACTCAGAACCGCGTGGACCAAGAAGATTGAAATCGAAGGGAAAAGACTATCATTTGATCACGACTACTCGACAGCGGTAGCGATAACACGCAGGTCCTACGCGGGACTGAAGAAAACCCTGAAAGAAAACGGAATGAGATTCCAGTCACCCATGACCTCGCTAAGGATTCACTGGGAGGAAGGGGCGGCGATGTACGCGACGGCACGAGAAGCGGAGCGAGAGATGAGACGGCGAGGGATGAGGATGTCGGAGGACGGAGAAGGAAGGAGGCGGGAGGAACAGACGCTGAGCCTGCAGCAGAGATTGGAAGGAGCCCGCAGGTGGATCAGAGTGGAAGACCGAAACCGGAGGGAGGAGAGAGGAGAAGGCGGAGGTGAAACGTGACAGAGCGAGGACGGAGACGGATGAGGAGGCCAGACGGAGAGGAGGCGGGAGGAGACGAACGGATGAGTACACGCACAAGAGATTGAAAAAACTATTCAAATAGAGACAAAGTATAGAAACTGAAATAACATATGCATAAGCACACATTCCCAGGTAGAGGCAGGATATAGAAATGAACGTAACGTATACATGGACACATAATACACAAGCTGATGGAGGAAATAAATGGAAATATAACTAGATTTGATAGGCGAGACACAGACCATACTGAAACAGATACATAGAAACACGCTGTGAGTAAAGGCCTCTACATGCTACAGCAAATTCAAAGCAACTTCAACACAACATCGGCGCGATTTCAGCGCGCTTGTTGCAGACAGTCTTGTAGACTGTGTTGCTTGGGCGTTGCGTACCTGTGTCCAAAATCTAATCTAAAGACCCGTTGTGTTGGTATTGCGTAGCAGTGATTGGTTGGTAGTGAATGGGGGCGGGGCTGTCTGTCACTTCTAGTGTTCCTGGCTCGAGACCAAAAGAAAACTTTCTGACAGGAGCTCGAGACCAAAAGAAAACTTTCTGACAGGAGCTCGATAGCTAGTGTATTGTTTCATTACACTTGTTTAATTGTTTGTTTAAAATGAATCAAATGCAGGAACGTATTGCAGAGGAGGTCCGAAAGTACCAACATTTATATAATAGCGGGTCTAAAGACTACAAGGATAGCATTATGACGATGAATTCGTGGAAGGAGATTGGGGAAACAATGGGGATGGACTGGGTTGATATTACACTATATACAAGAACACAAGCGAAAACAAACATAAACAGGGCTATTATTATACTAACGATGTATGGTTGAGAAGGGAAATCCGTTTGTAATGGCTAGAGTGCGCACCTTCGGCTGCCCAAAGTATTCAGGCGGGCTGGGCGCGCTCGAGCCGCACATCCGGGGTACATTTTGTTGCATCATAGGCTGCGCGTTGATTTTGCAGAAGCATAAAGGTAATGTGTCTGCAACACCGTTGCTTTGTCGATGTTGTGTTGAAGTTGCTTTGAATTTGCTGTAGCATGCAGAGGCCTTAACACAGTTGGGAGCGATTAAGGGGATAAATGGACATCACATAGAAAATAGAGGAGAGGAAAAGAAAATAATAAGGGGTACACGGGAGACACCGCACACGGATATGGGAGGAAGGAGGGACAATGAAACATATGAGTCACATTGAGAGGGACCAAGAAAAGAGGGTCTTTGATCAAAAGGAAGGACAGAGCGCTTTTGACCAGGAGCTCGAAAGCAAAAAAAAAAAACAGTAAGAAAGCTGGACAAATATGACGAGCAATTGGGGGCAAAGGTTTCAAACCCCCAAGCCGTCAGGAGGGGGCCCCTCGCTAGGAGGGCAATTACCCCTCACCCACCAGCAGGGGACAGGGGGGGACACAGGGACCCCCCGAACGCCTTGGGAGCACTTTATGTAAAGTTTATGTTTTTTATTTATGTTAATCATTATATGTATTCGGTGAAGAGAGCGGAGGCTCCAACCGGAGGGGGGAATGAGTGTGACATGGGGGGGACTGACAGACGAAAGAAGAAGAAAGATGACAAGGGTTAAAGGTATAAAAATGATGTCGTTAAACGTTAATGGAATGAATAATGCGATAAAAAGGGGCAAAGTGATGTTGAAATGTAAAAAAAGTGAGATGGAAGTGATTTTTCTGCAGGAGACACATTTGGTAGCACAGGGTCATGAGAAACTGAAGAGATTTGGATATGAAAATGCATACTATAGTTCCTTTGAACAAAACCTGAGGAGAGGAGTAATCACGTTAATCAAAAACACAGTCAAATTTGAATTGATCAAAGAAGTAAGAGACAAGGAGGGAAGGTTTGTTTTGGTGAAGGGGAAAATGGAGGGCCAAATGGTTACGTTAGTAAATGTTTATGCACCCCCAGAGAGTGAGAGGGATTTATATGAGACCATTTTTGACATGATAGTGATGGAACTAGAAGGGATATTGATATGTACAGGAGATTTTAACGTAGTACTGAATCACGACCTAGACACCACGAGTACTAGAAAAGGACGGGCGCCCATCAGTAGATATATGAATATTCAGATGACGGAAATGGGAATTACAGACGTTTGGAGGGAGATGCACGCCATGGACAGGGAATACACACATTACTCACACCCACACGTGACATATGCGAGAATAGACTACTTTTTGATGACGACGGGGGACAGTTACAGGGCACGGGAGAGCAGTATAGGAGTAGCGGACATATCGGATCACAGTGCCATATATCTGACAGTAGATCTAGAAGGGAGACGGAGGAACACGATTTGGAGACTAAATGTAGGAATATTAAATAACAAAGGGGTGGTGAGTCAGATCAAGGAGGAGATAGCCAGATATAAGGAAGAAAATGACAACGGGGCGGTAGACCCGAACATTCTATGGGACACACTGAAGGTAGTGATAAGGGGGAAATTGATGGAAAAAACAGCAATGCTGAAGAAGGCCAGAACGGAGACATATCACAATCTGATAGGGAAGCTAAAGAAGCTAGAGGGGAGACACCAGATATCAAAAGAACAGGAAACGCTCGGAGAAATCAAAGAAGTAAAGGCCAGGATAAATAGGGAATTATTGACGGAAATAGAAAAGAAAGCGAGGTTCATGAAACAAACGTACTATGAAGGGGGACCAAAAGCGACCAGACTGTTGGCTAGGAGAATTAGAACGCAACAGAAGTTGAACACGATACACACAATAAGGGATACAAAGACTAATGAAATATTGAGGGACCCAGCTGAAATAGAGAGGACATTTAGAGAATACTATGAGAAATTATACACACAGCCAAAAGCAGCGGGAGAAGAGGAAATAGAAACATATCTGGAGAAGCTAGAGTTACCATCGATAGGGAAAGAACAGAATGAAGAGTTAAATAAAATAATTACGGAACAAGAACTGGAAGATGCAATTAGTAGAGCTAAAAACAACAAGTCTCCGGGGAGCGACGGATTCCCATCGGAATTCTACAAGACATTTAGAACTGAATTAGCACCCATGTTAGGGGCGGCGTTCAGACACACGATGGAAGAGGGGAAAATGCCCCCCTCGTGGAAGGAAGCCATAATCACCACGATACCGAAGGAAGGGAAGGATAGGGAATTATGTAGTAGTTTCAGACCTGTGTCCATACTCAACGTAGATTACAAGATGTATACATCGATAATATCAAAAAGATTTGAGACGTTTATGCCAGACATTATAGATGAAGATCAAACTGGATTTATTAAAGGGAGACAGACACAGGACAACGTGAGAAAGACATTACACATAGTAGAGGAGATACAAAAACAAGGGGGTAGCGCGGTACTGATTAGCCTAGATGCAGAAAAAGCGTTCGACAGTGTGAGCTGGACATTTTTATATAAAACATTGATGAGGTTCGGACTGAACGGGAGGGCGATGAAGATGATCAAGGCGCTATATCAAGAGCCGACAGCGAGGGTTAAGGTGAATGGCAGCTTGACGGATAGAATCAGATTAGAGAGGGCTACCAGACAGGGATGTTGTCTCTCACCGACGCTCTTCGCCGTTTTCATAGAACCACTGGCACAACTGATCAGGCAGACCGAGGACATCAAGGGAGTAAGGATAAAGGGAACGGAATATAAACTAGGCTTATTTGCAGACGACGTGATAGTATACATGAGGCAACCAGAAAAGAGCTTCCCGGCACTGATGGATCTACTGAAGGAATATGGCCACTACTCGGGATACAAACTAAACGTGACAAAGACACAGACCTTAGCATGGAACTATTCTCCAACGACGGAAATTAGAGAACAGTACGGGATAAGATGGGACATGGACAAGATTAAATACTTAGGGGTGAACATCACGAGAGGGGTGGAGAAACTGTTTGAGGCGAATTATACACAGATAAATCAGAACATCAAGAGAGACCTAGAGAGATGGACAGTAATGCCCTTGGACTTCAATTCAAGAATAGAGGTCATTAAAATGAACATACTATCAAGGTTACTGTACCTATTCCAGTCACTACCGATACAAATACCACAGAATCAATTCAGGGAGTGGGACAGACTGATATCGAGGTTCATATGGGCGGGGAGAAGACCACGGGTCAGATATAAAACACTACAACTACCAAAGGAAGAGGGAGGGATGGCAGTACCCAGCCTACAAGATTATTACTATGCAGCACAACTGAGAGCAGTGACGTGCTGGTGTAACGACAGATATGAGGCAAGATGGAAAGACATTGAAAAAGAAGGGGAGGGATACAAGGTACAAGCTCTGGTGGGGGATAGGGAACTATTTAAATAAAAAGAGGGACTATTAGATCCAATCACCAAATGCACCTTGACCATATGGAACAGAGTAGTAAAAACACACAAATTGGAGAAGCAGTCAGGGGTCCTGAGATGGGTAGCACATGACAAGAGATTCAAACCAGAGAGGTTACACCATGGATTCAGAAGGTGGGAGAGGGGGTGGGAGAGGGGCAACAGCAACAGCAATATGATAGAGAAGGGAGAAATGCAGACACTACAAAAATTTAAGGAGAAATTTGGACTAGAAAACAGGGACCACTTCAGATATCTACAGGTTAGAGATTACTACAACAAAGAAATAAGGGGGGCCAAAGACAAGGAACAGAATGGAATAATAAAGATGATAGTATGGGCATACGAAGGGGGGCAAGGAAGAGTAATATCAGCAATATACCGGGCTATAATGACCAGCAAGGGACACACGACAGATTACATAAGGGAGAAATGGGAGAGAGAGCTAGAGATAGAAATAACAGGGAAGGAATGGGGGAACATATGCGAGGTACAACATTCAACAACAGGATCGAGAATATGGAAAGAATTTGGATGGAAAAACATAATCAGATTCTTTATAACCCCAGAGCTGAAGGGAAAATATGCACCAACACAAAAAGCATGCTGGAGGATGTGTGGGAAGGAGGGGGCAAATCACACGCACATATTCTGGGGATTTCAGAAGCTGAAGGGGTATTGGGAGGAGATAGGGGAAGCAATGATCAGAATATTAGGATACGGGATACCACAAACAGGACTGGTGCTTTACTTAGGAGACCTGACACACGAGGGAATACAAGGGGGGGACAAATATTTAATAAAGATAATGTTGATAGCGGCCAGAAAAGCAATAACGAGACTGTGGTATAAGGAAGACCCACCGACAATAGCAAAATGGGTAGGAATAGTGGAAGAAATACAGGATATGGAAAGGATAACACACATGCTGAGGTTACAGGAAGAGAAATTTGGGGAAAGATGGGGAAAGTGGGAGGATTATAAAAGGAACGAGAACGACATCACAGAGGAAGAACCAAATGCAACACAAGAGAGCGAAGGGTAAAGGAGGAAAGATGTTCAAGCAGGGTCTATGAACCCATGTCACACACCTGTACTTTAGTTAATATTTTCTATTTTGTTTTTGGGATATTACAAGTGCTGAATGCTTTTATACCTTATCATTTATGTCTGTTTAACGGTGTGATATTAAATATTCAGGGATGATGTGGTTTGTGTATGGGTGAAACAAAAGGCAAAGTGAAAGTTAATAAACAAGAGAAAAAAAAAGAAAGGACGAAGGAGAAGGGAAGAAAGAAACTCAAGGAGGGTCTCTGGACCCAGATCACACATACAAACCTTAGTCGGCATTTATTGTCTTTGAGTAGGAATTACCTGTTTATGCCTGTTTAAGGGAGATACACAATCAGCCTTTGTATCAAATACCTAGAAAACAACAGTAGGGGAACCAGACAACTAACCATGTGATACCCATGTAAATATTTATGTGCACTGTTTTTTCTTTTTGTTTTTATTGTGATACTAGTCTCTTCATTTTTTATTATTTATTTTTTGTAAGTGCTGTCTGTCTAAATAACTGTTAATAAAAAATTTAAGTTTAAAAAAAAAAAAAAAAAAAAAGTGGACACAGTCGTCATGATCATAGACCAGTCACTACCCCGAGCTGCGTGGCCGGCCGGCCGCGTAAGCAAAGTGATCACTGGTGCCGACGGAAAGGTCAGAGCGGCAGAAGTTCTTGTCCAGGGACGGACATACACCCGACCCGTGGCGAGGCTGATAGAGTTGCCAAGGCTCCCTGACTCCCTTGATGACGACCATGACCCACTGACTTTGTGAATTGCCCTACTCCCCACAACGGACATTGAGTAGTGGACAAGACGGTTAATCTGTCTCTGCTTATCTAATTAGGTGCGGACTAATTAGGAGGCGGCTGTTACAAAGGGTCAGATTAAACCGAATGTATATATTTATTGCTTGGGATCCCTTGTATAGTGTTTGTATATCGTTTGATATCCCTTGTATATTCTTTGTATATATACACGGAATATCCCTTTACCTGGGTACAAACCAGACCATAATATTCGTTCTCCTATTGGACAGCGACCCCTAGGCGCCAACGGCCATACCCCCAATGGCGAGTTCAAAGCCACCTCCAAGGCATGTCTCAACATGTCCAGGTTTGCGCAGTAATACGAGACAGAACTGAGGTTGGCACTAGATAATTCACCTTACGTATAAATACGGCGCAGGTGGAAACAGCAGCAGTTCGTTCATTACTAGTAAAGCCTTCATCACGAGTCAACGACCAAGTGAAGTGAGCAACTTTGCGTCTAAATAGAGCACTTATAACATGTGCGAATAGGATAGTAAAAGTGTCAGAGTTTAGTGAAATAACGTCAAGTTCGACCTAGTTAATGTGAAGTATAGTGCACAGGAGAATCTACACCGGCGAATGCAGAGCCTTTTCCGGCTGGATTATATTGCTTTGGTACTGTGGCTGCTGGAGCAGAGAACCGTCTACCTCACTGCTGTGTGGGATCTACCCGTGAGGAGCATCACTCGAGCCCGTCTCTAGGAAGAGGCTGGCTGGCTTTCATCCATGCTGTCGCGCATACTGGATTATAGCTGCTGCTTTTGTCTGCCGATTGAGGGGAGTATATGTACCGCCTCCCGTAGCTGGAGCTTATTTATTCCTCGTTGACCCAGACTTTGCATTCGAACATTCCTCTCCCCTGCTGGCTTACAACCGGAGGGAACCCCCTGTAGGGTTAAGTACTTCTATTCTATTCACATAATACGCCTACTTCATATATCTACTCCATTCACATATATGCCTACCACTTGTATCTATTGCTATGTCCGCCTACTACAATCTCATGAGCTGTCTAACGCCTGTCCCGTCTCCCTGTCTCCCTATGACTTGCTGTCCTGGAGTGTTGACCGGAGTGTTGGACGTCCCGTGACGAAGGCCGGGAGGTTGTGACCCCCTCTGCGTGCCCCCCTGTCTCCGGAGGTCTCGTAGTGGTGACCGGAGTGCCGGATGTCCCGCGATGATGTCGGGGAGTTCGCGACCCTCTCTGCGCCGCCCCCTATCTCCCTGTCTCCGGCTGTCCCTGAGCAACGACCGGAGTGTTAAATGTCCCTTGACTAAGACGGGGAGGACGTGACCCTCTTTGCGCCGCCCCTGTGCCTCAAATAGATTCGCTATCAGCTCTATCTTTAATCTTTCAAAATGTTCAGTTGCTATCGCTATTAGCTCTATCTTTAATTTTTCAAAATGTACAGTTGCTATTGCATGCACTCATCTGTGTTCCACTACACACATGAGTGCATGCTTACCAACTGTCCGTCTGCAACACTACTATCACCAACATCTAAGAAGGGAGATCCCCCCTTGAATGGCCCTTCTAAGGTTTCTCTCCTCCACACTGCCTGTGGAGCTTTTTTCCCTATTGTTAGGTTTTAGTGAGTTTTTCCTTACCTTCGCGTGGGGTATGTCTGGGAGTGCTTGCATTCTTTCATTTATTTGCATTCATCTAAAAATGTTTGGACCTTATGGTGTTCTTGTTCTGTTCTTGACTTATTGTTATGTTTTCTTCTTGACTTGTTTAAAGAAGATCTGTACGGCCCATGGGGACATTAACGTGTGTTGTCGGGCCCTATAAATAAATTTTATTTGATTTAGAATGGCAAGCAACTCTGTCACAAACACAGAGCTGCCATCAGATATTCTCTGTCCCTTACCGATCCCTAACCGAGGCACACACCACCCAAAGCCTGCCCTCCCACTTTCAGGATCCACAGAGCCATCAGTGAAAACCTCCAGAGACCCTGAGGCCAAAAGGAACCTCTCTATTTCTCCCACAATCTCGCCCTTATCATCCTCCATCAAGAACCTAAATTCAATGACTCGATCAGGAACTAGCCAAAATGGCACTGACAGCCAACGAGTGTGCTCCGCAACCCCCACCTGATGCAATCTCAACTTCCTGGCCCACTGATCAATACTGGACAAAAAAGGCTTATACTTATCCCCATCTCCTGCAAGTAAACACCTAGCTGGGAAGGACAGACTAGTCCCACTCAATTTTGCCCAGTACTGTAGCCCTAACTTTACTCTCCTCAGGTTTAAGGGCAACTCCCCCATTTCCACCAATAGTGCTGGAACTGGGGTGGTCTTAAAAGCTCCACAACAGATTCTCAGAGCCTTGCACTGAAGCACATCCAGCTTTCGTAAATTAGACTTGGCCGCAGAGCCGTACACAAAACAGCCATAGTCAATTGCTGACCTGATCATCGCCTGATATATCATGCACATGGTCTCTCTATCCGCTCCCGACCCCACTCCCAGCCAAGCTTCTCAGCACATTCACTATTCTTTCACACTTTGCCAGGGTTATCTTCTGAGAGAATTGTTGAATATATATAGAACTTAGTATCTCCAGCTGACTACGAGTGTGCCTTATGTAATTCTTATGCTACAGGTGGTGTCAATACCCATCTTAATATGCTCATGGACTTACGCTCTTGACCTACTTAAGTGTTCTTCGCCATATAAGCGCAATTCATAATTCTCAATATTGTAACCTATTGTTGCTGCTCTGATAATAAATACTTCTAAATATAACTTTCTTTGTTAAGCCGTATTCTTGTGTGGGTGTTCACCAGATATACCGTGTACTGTATGGCCAGTAATTAAAGTACATAACTAAGTAGTGGTTTAATAATACCATACTCTCAATACAGTCAGGGAATTGTACCCCTCAGTTACAGTGGTCTATAATGATTTAACATCTGAGACCCTCCCAGTGCAATGTGGTGTCCCACAAGGCTCTGTCCTGGGCCCTTTGCTATTTTCGATTTACATGCTACCCCTCGGCGATATCATACGCAAATTTGGCATAAACTTTCATTTTTACGCTGATGACACCCAATTATATATACCTATTAAGCCAAATGATTCCTCCCAACTACAAAACCTTGAGGCCTGCTTGCTTGCCGTCAAAAAATGGATGTCGCAAAACTTTCTACTCCTTAATGCAGATAAAACTGAGATGTTAATTGTTGGCCCCCCAAACCACAGAGGCCTGTTTCAGGACATCTCCCTCAACTTTGATACCTGTCATGTATCCCAGAGCTCCACCATAAAAAACCTCTGAGTCATTTTTGATTCCTCCCTCTCATTTAATGCACATATAAAAAATGTCACCAAAATTGCATTCTTCCATCTTCGTAATATCGCAAAAATACGCCCCATTTTAACTCTGGCTGATGCTGAAACCCTGATTCATGCTTTTGTCTCATCACGTCTGGACTACTGTAATGCACTTTTTTCAGGCCTACCTAATTCAAGCATCAAAAACCTTCAACTCGTGCAAAATGCGGCTGCACGGATACTAACTAGAACTAGAAAATTTGATCACATCACACCAGTTTTGTCCGCCCTACACTGGCTTCCTATCCAAGCCCGTTCTGACTTTAAAGTGCTACTCCTCACCTACAAAATTTTAAATGGGCTTGCACCGCTCTATCTATCCGATCTCATCTCCCGATACTCGCCCGCTCGTGCTCTGCGCTCACAAAATGCGGGGCTTCTATCGACCCCTAGGGTTAAAAAGAAATCCGCCGGCCACAGAGCCTTTGTCTACCGCGCTCCCTACCTGTGGAACAAATTACCTGCCGTCATCAGGGGCGCCTGCTCTGTCAAAGCTTTTAAATCCCTGCTTAAGACTCATCTTTTCTCTCTCTCCTTCAACCTACCCTGATCTCACCTGGTCGGGGACTGACCTTTAGATTAATCTGTGTAGTTTAGTTATGGTACAGGGTACTACATGGTACCACTGGGTAGTTTACTACAGGGTAGTTTAGTTAGGGTACAGGGTACTACATGGTACTACATGGTACTACATGGCACTACAGGGTACTACATGGCTCTACATGGCTCTACGTGGCACTACATGGCACTACAGGGTACCACAGGGCACTACAGGGTACTACATGACACTACAGGGTACTACAGGGTACTACAGGGTACTACAGGGTACTACATGGCACTACAGGGTACTATAGGGTACTACATGGCACTACAGGGTACTACATGGTACTACATGGCACTACAGGGTACTACATGTCTGCTCCTTTGCAGCACCACAAACATGGGAACTCTCTAACTCTCCCCCCCCCCCCCCTCTTCCCCCCCCCTCCCCCTTCTCTCTGAGTGCCCGTCTCCTGGCGCTGACTAAGGTGATGGATGCCTCGGGGTCTTGGCCAAGATTGTAGTGACTGCTCTACATGCACCTCCGAGGCCTTGGATCAGTTATTCACCGCAGTCTGTCCGTGGTCCTGTCAACTGATTAACAGTATTAACAGACTGTTAACAGATTAACAGTCAACACGGTTTCATTGCTGGGTTAAGTACTTCTATTCTATTCACATAATACGCCTACTTCATATATCTACTCCATTCACATATATGCCTACCACTTGTATCTATTGCTATGTCCGCCTACTACAATCTCATGAGCTGTCTAACGCCTGTCCCGTCTCCCTGTCTCCCTATGACTTGCTGTCCTGGAGTGTTGACCGGAGTGTTGGACGTCCCGTGACGAAGGCCGGGAGGTTGTGACCCCCTCTGCGTGCCCCCCTGTCTCCGGAGGTCTCGTAGTGGTGACCGGAGTGCCGGATGTCCCGCGATGATGTCGGGGAGTTCGCGACCCTCTCTGCGCCGCCCCCTATCTCCCTGTCTCCGGCTGTCCCTGAGCAACGACCGGAGTGTTAAATGTCCCTTGACTAAGACGGGGAGGACGTGACCCTCTTTGCGCCGCCCCTGTGCCTCAAATAGATTCGCTATCAGCTCTATCTTTAATCTTTCAAAATGTTCAGTTGCTATCGCTATTAGCTCTATCTTTAATTTTTCAAAATGTACAGTTGCTATTGCATGCACTCATCTGTGTTCCACTACACACATGAGTGCATGCTTACCAACTGTCCGTCTGCAACACTACTATCACCAACATCTAAGAAGGGAGATCCCCCCTTGAATGGCCCTTCTAAGGTTTCTCTCCTCCACACTGCCTGTGGAGCTTTTTTCCCTATTGTTAGGTTTTAGTGAGTTTTTCCTTACCTTCGCGTGGGGTATGTCTGGGAGTGCTTGCATTCTTTCATTTATTTGCATTCATCTAAAAATGTTTGGACCTTATGGTGTTCTTGTTCTGTTCTTGACTTATTGTTATGTTTTCTTCTTGACTTGTTTAAAGAAGATCTGTACGGCCCATGGGGACATTAACGTGTGTTGTCGGGCCCTATAAATAAATTTTATTTGATTTAGAATGGCAAGCAACTCTGTCACAAACACAGAGCTGCCATCAGATATTCTCTGTCCCTTACCGATCCCTAACCGAGGCACACACCACCCAAAGCCTGCCCTCCCACTTTCAGGATCCACAGAGCCATCAGTGAAAACCTCCAGAGACCCTGAGGCCAAAAGGAACCTCTCTATTTCTCCCACAATCTCGCCCTTATCATCCTCCATCAAGAACCTAAATTCAATGACTCGATCAGGAACTAGCCAAAATGGCACTGACAGCCAACGAGTGTGCTCCGCAACCCCCACCTGATGCAATCTCAACTTCCTGGCCCACTGATCAATACTGGACAAAAAAGGCTTATACTTATCCCCATCTCCTGCAAGTAAACACCTAGCTGGGAAGGACAGACTAGTCCCACTCAATTTTGCCCAGTACTGTAGCCCTAACTTTACTCTCCTCAGGTTTAAGGGCAACTCCCCCATTTCCACCAATAGTGCTGGAACTGGGGTGGTCTTAAAAGCTCCACAACAGATTCTCAGAGCCTTGCACTGAAGCACATCCAGCTTTCGTAAATTAGACTTGGCCGCAGAGCCGTACACAAAACAGCCATAGTCAATTGCTGACCTGATCATCGCCTGATATATCATGCACATGGTCTCTCTATCCGCTCCCGACCCCACTCCCAGCCAAGCTTCTCAGCACATTCACTATTCTTTCACACTTTGCCAGGGTTATCTTCTGAGAGAATTGTTGAATATATATAGAACACAAATGTTCTAGAATGTTTGATTTTGACATCATACTGTGACATCACAAATGTTCTAGAATGTTTGATTATGACATCATACTGTGACACAAATGTTCTAGAATGTTCTATTATTATTTTATTATTTTTTGTATCTCTCTTTCTCCGATTTTTCTGTTTTCTCCCTGTCCCAATTTTGTCGTTGTGCCAATTCAACCCCCCCCCCCCCCCCCCCCCCCACCTGGTTGTTGTGCGCATGTTCTCCTACTGGTCGGTACAAGGGAACCCTGAAGTATCCGCACACTTCCTCCGACACGTGCGGCGACAGCCAGTGGCTCTCTTCTCACCTGGCAGCGAGGGCTCTCATTGGTGAAGTGTAACGTGTGGGAGATCACGCTGCCTTCCTCAGGTCCTGCCTCCGCTGAGAAAGTGCCCAGACCTGACCTATAGGCGTCGCTGTCCACAACGCCAGTTTCCCACCCACGGCTTCCCTCCCCCTAACCCAGCCAAACGAGTTAGTATAGCGATCAGCCCAAGCCAAGGCAATGCTGACTCCGGGAGTCGAGACTGCAGCCTCTTGCATTGGTGACGAGCGCAATCTCCGCTACGCCACCTGGCCACTATAGAATGTCTATTATGACATCATATTGTGACGTCACATCGGAACATGTTTGAGAGACATTTGAATAATATAAATAATGTTTGGTAAGGCTGTCCCCGAAGCCTGTTTTTGGAATTCAAACTTCGTCAGGGTTCTTCGAACGGACGTTCGAACCTTCGTTTTTAATAAAAAAAAAAGAAAAAAAATCTTTTTATAAATTCTTTTTAATTTTAAATGTTTTATATCCTCAAACTAAATCCTCAATTTGAATAAAGTGATTAATCAGATTAAATTAGTATTTCTTCTTTTATTAAATCAACTTTCCAGCCCCCTGTCAACTGTCAAATGATGTCAACTGTCAACCTGAATTAACATTCAGTATTCAATATGGTCTGATTCAATATTAACATTTAGTATTCAAGTAGAACAGCTAGCTAGCCGTTGTGGACACTCACCTTTCCACAGCAAAACGGTAGGCAAGGCAACTTGGTTGAGAAATGCAGGCTTCAATCTATGTTGTTTAGTCTATCTGTTCAGTACTGTTTCAAGATGCACAATGAGATCTTCTTCTTCTTCTTCTTCTTATTTGAATTTCCGGCAGAGTAGACGCATCGTGGCGTATTACTGCCCTCCGCAATTCTTTTTATGGGCTCTTCTTCTTCTCCTTCTTCTCCTCCTTCACCTTCTTTTTCTTCTTCTACTGGACCCCGTCATCAACTACATTGTCCATTGGAGTGCAGCTACTGCTGCTACTTCCTGCCTGAGCCCCCCTCCGCGGGACCCTCCTTGCCCCCTGCTCCAATGAGATCTTCTTCTTCTTCTTCTTCTTCTTCTTATTTGAATTTCCGGCAGTGTAGACGCATCGTGGCGTATTACTGCCCTCCACAATTCTTGCTTCGCCCACACTTGAGAAAGTTTACACTCCTCTTCTTCTTCTTCTCATCTTCAAAACACATTTCTATCGTCTCTGTCTCCTTCTTCTCTGCTCCTCTTGTCATACAATCACAATCTTCTTTTTCTTCTTCTTCTTATTTGAATTTCCGGCAGAGTAGACGCATCGTGGCGTATTACTGCCCTCCGCAATTCTTTTTATGGGCTCTTCTTCTTCTCCTTCTTCTCCTTCTTCACCTTCTTTTTCTTCTTCTACTGGACCCCGTCATCAACTACATTGTCCATTGGAGTGCAGCTACTGCTGCTACTTCCTGCCTGAGCCCCCCTCCGCGGGACCCTCCTTGCCCCCTGCTATCTTATCCTGGGCTGCTTTGTCCCTCGCAGCCTTGTCCCGCGCAGCCCCCTCAGCTAATTCTTTACACACCTCCTTCCAGTCCAGACCTTCCAATCCCAGATGTTGAACCGCTATCCTAACAATCATCTTCACCATCTCTGTTCTACCCGTAACCTCTGCCATACCAGTAACTACCCCTGCCACGAAGGCCACAATACCTAATTTCTCCTCCCTTCCCCTCTCTCTTTCCACCTGCTCTACCCTCACTGCCAAATTCCCTCCTTCAACCCCCTGCACCCTTTCTTGGCTACCCTGTCCTGCCCTGCTAACCGCCCCAGCATACGTCAACTTACCCTCCCTTCTCTCTCTCCGATCCGCGACCTCCTTCATCATCACCGCGCACCCCCGAAACGCTACACTATGCTCCCCACCACAACTACAGCACTTCGGCTTCACTCCCTCTCCACATTTCCCATATTCATGTTCCCCGCCACACCTAGCGCACCTCATCCCCTTCATACACGTGGTAGCTATATGGCCAAACCCCTGGCACCTATAGCACCTAAGAGGATTATGAACAAATTCCCTAACCCTATACATCCTACGCCCTACTGAGAATTGTTGAATATATATAGAACACAAATGTTCTAGAATGTTTGATTATGACATCATACTGTGACATCACAAATGTTATAGAATGTTTGATTATGACATCATACTGTGACATCACAAATGTTGTAGCATGTACTATTACGACATCATACTGTGACATCACAAATGTTCTAGAATGTACTATTATGACATCATACTGTGACATATAAATAATGTTTGGTAAGGCTGTCCCCGAAGCCTGTTTTTGGGATTCAAACTTCGTCAGGGTTCTTCGAACGGACGTTCGAACCTTAGTTTTTAATTACAAAATTTAAATTAAAAAAATTATTCTCTTTTTTTTATAAATTCTTTTTAATTTTTTATTTTTTATATCCTCAAACTAAATCCTCAATTTGAATAAAGTGATGAATCAGATTAAATTAGTCTTTTTTCTTTTATTAAATCAACTTGCCAGCCCCCTGTCAACTGTCAAATGATGTCAACTGTCAACCTGAATTAACATTCAGTATTCAATATTGTCTGATTCAATATTAACATTCAGTATTCAAGTAGAACAGCTAGCTAGCCGTTGTGGACACTCACCTTTCCACAGCAAAACGGTAAGCAAGGCAACTTGGTTGAGAAATGCAGGCTTCAATCTGTTGTTTAGTCTATATGTTCAGTACTGTTGAGTACTGTTTCAAGATGCACAATGAGATCTTCTTCTTCTTCTTCTTCTTCTTCTTTAGAATTTCCGGCAGTGTAGACGCATCGTGACGTATTACTGCCCTCCGCAATTCTTTTGATGAGCTCTTCTCCTTCTTCTTCTTTCTTCTCTTGAATTTCCCGCAGGCGTATTACTGCCCTCCTCAGTTCTTATACTACGCTAGTGGTGTGCCATAGTTAGGCCTCTGGTAAACCAACTTTTGATTGTTTACCCTCTTCTTCTTCTCATCTTCAAAACACACTATCTCCTTCTTCTCTGCTCCTCTTGCCTGTCCAATACTAATAAATACAGTAACGCTATATCCTCTGGTACAACTCTGAAGCATGCAGAAATGTCAGCACTGCCTCTGTGATCAGCTGGTGGTTCTCATTATACATGCCAAATAAAGATTTAAGAGAGAGGGAAGAGACTCCCAACTCTACCAGACTTTTATAGATTTCCCTCTCTTTCCTATACCTTTCACAATTTAGGAAGACATGCCCGACAGTTTCAGTCTCTCCACATTCAGACCCCCCATCTGGATGTTTTCCCACAATGCACAAGGTACTGTTCAACCCACAGTGTCCCAGCCTCAATCTACACATCTTCACCCTATCACTCCTCGACCCATATCCATCCACCTTGATTTTGACCCGAGGCTGCAGAGAAATAGTGCCTTCCCTTGGTCCCCCTTTCCCACTCAGCCTGCCCCTCCGCCTCAACTCCTTTCTTTATCTTCTCTCTGAGTTCTACTCTTCCCATTGAAATGCCTATCTCTTCCTCCCTTCCCAGGCTCTGTTTGGCAAGGGAGTCAGCCATCTCATTTCCCTCAATCCCAGCGTGCCCCGGGACCCAACAAAACTCCACTGACCAGCTTGCCTTCGCAATCCTATATAAAACCAACATCTTCTTCTTCTTCTTATTTGAATTTCCGGCACAGTAGACGCATCGTGACGTATTACTGCCCTCCGCAATTCTTTTTATGGGCTCTTCTTCTTCTCCTTCTTCTCCTTCTTCACCTTCTTTTTCTCCTTCTACTGGACCCCGTCATCAACTACATTGTCCATTGGAGTGCAGCTACTGCTGCTACTTCCTGCCTGAGCCCCCCTCCGCGGGACCCTCCTTGCCCCCTGCTATCTTATCCTGGGCTGCTTTGTCCCTCGCAGCCTTGTCCCTCGCAGCCCCCTCAGCCAATTCACTATACACCTCCTTCCAGTCCAGACCTTCCAATCCCAGATGTTGAACCGCTATCCTAACAATCATCTTCACCATCTCTGTTCTACCCTCAGCCTCTGCCATACCAGTAACTACCCCTGCCACGAAGGCCACAATACCTAATTTCTCCTCCCTTCCCCTCTCTCTTTCCACCTGCTCTACCCTCACTGCCAAATGCCCTCCTTCAACCCCCTGCACCCTTTCTTGGCTACCCTGTCCTGCCCTGCTAACCGCCCCAGCATACGTCAACTTACCCTCCCTTCTCTCTCTCCGATCCGCGACCTCCTTCATCATCACCTCGCACCCCCTAAACGCTACACTATGCTCCCCACCACAACTACAGCACTTCGGCTTCACTCCCTCTCCACAATTCCCATATTCATGTTCCCCGCCACACCTAGCGCACCTCAGCCCCTTCCTACACGTGGTAGCTATATGGCCAAACTCCTGGCACCTATAGCACCTAAGAGGATTATGAACAAATTCCCTAACCCTATACATCCTACGCCCTACAAACACCTCCCTAGGAACAACCCCACCCTCAAACGTAATCACTACCGTCCCCGTCACTGCCCTCTCTGCTCCCCTCTTCATCCTTTCTGCACTCTTAACTATGCCATTACGCCCGTTCTACATTAGCTCTTCCACCAGCTGCTCTACTGTAACCTCGACCGGTACCCCAGCTATCACCCCCTTACATCACCCCCCCCCTCTTCTCCCCTACTCTCGCCACCTTACTTATACCCACCCCCCCAATGCTCCGCATCTTCCTAGCCACCTCCACCTGCCCCTCACTACCACACCCTACGGCCAGATTCCCATCCCACAAAACTCTCGCGTACTTTACCTCCCCTAATTGCTCGACAATGAGTTTGGGCCACTCGAGCCTACCTACTTTCCCCTCTCCCCTCTCCCCCTCAAGCCTGACCACTATATGAATCACTTCCTCTTTTGCCACATCATTTCCAGCACCCTCGCCTCCCGGCCCACTTGAGCTATCGTCCCTCGCTTTCTTCCTCTTCCCCCCTTCTTCCCCACTCTCCTCCCCCCTACTCTCCACGGCACCACCCGACCCCTTACCCTTGCCCTGGCTACTCTCACCCCCATCGCTGTCGTTCCTCTCCGTCTGTTTCTTCCTCTTCTTCCCCGCCGTTTCCCACACCTCCCTCTCAATCTCTTCTTTCTCACTCTCCCTCTCCTCCCCACTATACTCCATTCTGTCACCACCCGACTCTTTGCCCTGGCTATTCTAACCCCTATCGCTGTCGCTCCTTGCTTGCAGCTCCTTTTTAGCTTGCGACATTCTCGCCAAGACCGAGTTATACTCGTCAAGGCTCAACAATTCCCACCCGTCGTCACGCGTCTTCAGCTCGTCAAGGCTCATCAATTCCCACCACTTGTTGTCACTCCCCTTCATGTCACCATCGTTTCTTCCACTTGAGCTATCGTCCCGCACTTTCTTCCCTTCTCCCCCACTCTCCTCCCCCCTACTCTCACCCGACCCCTTACCCTTCCACTGATCGCGAATATCTGTCGTTCTGGAAATTCGTATCTCCATTTGCCGTTCTTCCTCTACCTTCTTCTTCTTCTTTCCACCACCCATCTTTCCACAGCAAAAACCGAATATATATAGATCACAAATGTTCTAGAATGTTTGATTATGCATAATACTGTGACATCACAAATGTTCTAGAATGTACTATTACGACATCATACTGTGACATCACAAATGTTCTAGAATGTACTATTATGACATCATACTGTGACATCACAAATGTTCTAGAATGTTTGTTTATGACATCATACTGTGACGTCACAACGGAACATGTTTGAGAGACATTTGAATAATATAAATAATGTTTGGTAAGGCTGTCCCCGAAGCCTGTTTTTGGGATTCAAACTTCGTCAGGGTTCTTCGAACGGACGTTCAAACCTTCATTTTTAATTAAAACATTTTAATTTTTTTTTTTTTTTTATAAATTCTTTTTAATTTTTAATTTTTAATATCCTCAAACTAAATCCTCAATTTGAATAAAGTGATTAATCAGATTAAATTAGTATTTTTTCTTTTATTAAATCAACTTTCCAGCCCCCTGTCAACTGTCAAATGATGTCAACTGTCAACCTGAATTAACATTCAGTATTCAATATTGTCTGATTTAATATTAACATTCAGTATTCAAGTAAAACAGCTAGCTAGCCGTTGTGGACACTCACCTTTCCACAGCAAAACGGTAGGCAAGGCACCTTGGTTGAGAAATGCAGGCTTCAATCTATGTTGTTTAGTCTATCTGTTCAGTACTGTTTCAAGATGCACAATGAGATCTTCTTCTTCTTTTTCTTCTTATTTGAATTTCCGGCAGTGTAGACGCATCGTCGCGTATTACTGCCCTCCGCAATTCTTTTTGATGGGCTCTTCTTCTTCTTCTTCTTCTTTTCCCGCAGTCTACTGGAACCCGTCATCCCCTACATTGTCCATTGGAGTGCAGCTAATGCTGCTACTTCCTGTCTGATTCCCCCTCCGCGGGACCCTCCTTGCCCCCTGTGATCTTATTCTGGGCTGCTTGGTCCCTCTCAGCCCCCTCACCCAATTCCCTAACCACCTCCTCCCATTCCAGACCTTCCATTCCCAAATGTTGAACCGCTATCCTAACAATCATCTTCACCATCTCTGTTTTACCCTTAGCCTCTGCCATACCAGTAACTACCCCTGCCACGAAGGCCACAATACCTAATTTCTCCTCCCTTACCCTCCCTCTATCCTCCTGCTCTACCCTCTCTGCCAAATGCCCTCCTCCAACCCCCTGCACCCTTTCTTGGCTGCCCTGCCCTACCCTGCTAACCGCCTCAGCATACGACAACTTACCCTCCCTTCTCACTCTCCGAACCGCAACCTCTTTCTTCATCACCTCACACCCCCTAAACGCTACACTATGCTCCCCACCACAACTACAGCACATCGGCTTCACTCCCTCTCCACACTTCCCATAGTCATGTTCCCCGCCACACCTAGCGCACCTCTGCCCCTTCCTACACGTGGTAGCTATATGGCCAAACTCCTGGCACCTATAGCACCTAAGAGGATTCTGAACAAATTCCCTAACCCTATACATCCTACCAGGCCCGGACTGGCCATCGGGAGCACCGGGAGTTTTCCCGGTGGCCTGGCCTGCACAGATTAAAAAAAAAAAAATTATATATAAAAAAAAATATATATATATATCTTTTTTTTATTATTATTATTTTTTTAATTTTTTTTGCCAGGCGATTGTTTCTAGTTGTGGCGGCGGCGCGGCGCGATAGTTAGATAACCTAGATGGGTGGGGAACAACCAGGATTTCACTGTCTGCCACAGAGTTGGAGAACTATCTGACTCTCTCTCTCACGGGCCGGCGGATCACACACACACAATGGAGCCGTGCTGCCGCTTGTGATTGGTGGAGGCGGGACCAGGCGATACAACTGATTGACAGCGGAGGCGGCGAATGGAATGGCAGACGGCACTCAGATGCAGAATAACAGCCAGGCAATGAGCCAGGTAGTGAGGGACTCTGGAGAGATACAGAAGAGCGAAAGTCAATTAACGTTGATGTCAAGATGGACAGTGGAAGAAAGAGAAAGGGTGGAGGAGAGAGGGATAAAACAAAGAAAAAGAAAGGCCCTTACAGGAGAGAGTGGTTAACTGTATTATAATAGTAAATAGAAAAATATGTTGTGCTCTTGCTTTTTTCTTTTTGAAGGTGGAGAGAGTAGCATTGCTAGTGCCACAACAGTTTTATTTGAGGTCCATAACAGTACATTGTACTAAGCAATTGTTGGCTCATTAGTTTGTGATTCACATGCACTAAAATTCACCAGAATGCAGGAAATTAAGTCTTTGTAACAAAAAAAATCCTGGTGGGGGACCCCCAGACCCCCCGCTTAAAAAGTGGCCTGACTGGGGCTATATTTCGCGCTATATCTCCCGGTATGAATTATTTCCCCAGTCCGGCCCTGCATCCTACGCCCTACAAACATCTCACTAGGAACAACCCCACCCTCAAACTTAATCACTACCGTCTCCGTCACTTCCCTCTCTGCTCCCCTCTTCATCCTTTCTGCACTCTTAACTATGCCATTACGCCCGTCCTCCTTTAACTCTTCCACCAGCTGCTCTACGCTAACCTCGACCGGTACCCCAGCTATCAACCCCTTACATCCCCCCTCCCTCTTCTCCCCTACTCTCGCCACCTTACTTATACCCAAGAATTTTGAATATATATAGAACACAAATGTTCTAGAATGTTTGATTATGACATCATACTGTGACATCACAAATGTTCTAGAATGTTTGATTATGACATCATACTGTGACATCACAAATCTTCTAGAATGTACTATTATGACTTCAAACGGACGTTCGAACCTTCGTTTTTTATTAAAAATTCTCATTTCTTTTTATAAATTATTTATTATTATTATTTTTATATCCTCAAACTAAATCCTCAATTTGAATAAAGTGATTAATCTGATTAAATGAGTTTTTTCTTTTATTATTTTGTTAGTGATGTAATCAAAAATAATACTTGGAACAAAAAAAAACGATAATGTTCTATTGGTAAACACTCTGATTAACCAAAACACTTAAAAGAAAACTGGATTAATTATTATAATAATATGTGGTTGGCACTTCTTTATCGTTGCTGTTGTAGATAACTGTGGCAATTCTAGTTAATACATGTAAAAAAATGTATTCATTGATAACCCAAAAAAACAGTATCTACTTGAGGAGAGAATGTGTATATCTGTGTTTTAACTTTGTGTACACACTTACCGCCCATAATGGGAGTAGGTATGCGTTACTCATAAATTGTTTCTGCTTGGGAAGAAGTCTTGGTTTTGGGGAGAGTAATACTTAGGGTTTCCAACCTGCTCTACTTCTAGAAACAAAACGATAGGTTATGTATATAACCTAGTTATATGAGTACTGGCTAAGCGTCCCGCTCTTAAGCCATATCGAGATATACCTCATCTCCTGTACCTACTGTACTCCATGAACGAAAACAAAACACCCAAACACTTGACCAGGCCCCGCCCCAGTGGCTTACTATAAGACACCGGGCGTGGTCACCACTCACCCTTCCTCGGGAAGAGTTTTCCATCAGAACCCCCCCCCCCCCCCCCCCCCCCCTCAAGGGACCTCAGGGCACGCTTAAGAGCGAGACGCTTAGCCAGTACTCATATAACTAGGTTATATACATAACCTATCGTTATACTCGTACTGGCATCGCGTCCCGGTCTTAAGCCATATCGAGATATGGGGTAGAGCGGACTCGAGGCCCGACAAATGTACCCCCTGAGGACCCGTAAGCCCACATCAGGGGGGAGGGGAGTCCCGTCACCCCTCCTTCCTAGTGAAGAGGGGGTGGCAGTCAACTCCACCCAAGTGCGAAAAGAGGGAACTAGAACCTCCAAACGCACAGCACAGGCGGGACCACGTGTGACACAACACCTTGCGGTCCACACCCACACATCCCTGCTAACCCACCGAAAGGCGGGAAGCAGGGGAGGTTCCAGACCTCAGAACCGCCTGGGAAACAGAATCCCCAGTCATGTCCATGAGGTAAAACCTTACGAAGGGAGCCGGGGAGGACCATGAGGCCGCAGCACAGATGTCCTCCACCGAGGCCCCTCCTAACAGGGTGGCAGAGGCCGCCACCCCACGAGTGGAGTGCGCCCTGATACCCCCTGGGGGGGCCATCCCAGCCAACGTGTAGCAAAGGGCAATGCCCTCGCACAACCAATGGGACAGGCGCTGTTTCGACAGTGCCCTACCAGTGCGAGAGCCACCTGGGGTAAAACCCCAAAGCCCAAAGCCTGGACCGGACATGACAGGTGAAGGCTCGCCTCTAACTCACTAGCGTGAGGAGGCGGATGAAACGCCTGAACCACAATATCCCTGGAGCGAAAAGAGCTCCGGATATTTTCTGGCACGAAGACTGGATTAGGCCGCAGAGTGGCACCGCTATTGACACGAATAGACAGGCACTCACCCATGCGCTTAGCGGAGGTGATGGCCATCAGGAACGCTGTCTCGAACGACAGCTGTTCCAAAGGCGCTTGCTCAAGAGGCTCAAACGGGGCCTTGGACAACTGACCGAGGACCAATTGAAGATCCCAACTCGGAGACAGAGAACGTTTCACCAGCTTAAGGCGCGGAGCGCCAAGCAGGAAACGCTTCACAAGAGGGTGGCTGAACAACGTACACCCTCAAACCCCTCATGACAAGAGGATATAGCCGCAGCATATTCCCTCACCGTCGAAGCCGACAGTCTATCAAGGATACACTGAAGGAAGGTAAGGACAGCGTCCAGGGGGCAGGACACCGGGTCCCGGCCCCCCACCTTACACCACTCTTGGAAAAATACGCCACCTACCCGCGTAAACCGCAATAGTGGAGGGAGCATGCGCGTTCCGGATGGTGTCAACCACCAAAGGATCCATCCTCTCCAGACTCACCCTCTCACCAGCCAACGATCAGCGGCTGGCCCAGCACAGGGAACTAACACAGAGACCCGTGCGCTTGAGAGAGGGCCCGCGATGACCAAGGAACAGGCCACGACGAGGCTACCAAGAGCTGGATCAGGACCGGGAACCACACAGCTGCGCCCCGGTCCGGCGCAATCAGGATCAAGGTCCTGCGCTCCTCAACGTACCCGCCCCAACAACTGACCTAACAGATGTATGGGGGGAAAGAATCCCAGGCAGCCACGGCATCGGTCCCAGACCTGCCTGACTATGTCCGGACGTAATCCCCACTCATCAGGGTGAGGACCGCCTCGCGACATCACACCTGTACCCACATTCACCCTGCCGGGGATGTGGAGAGCCCTCAGGCTGCGCAGATGGAGAACGCCCATAGCCAGCCGCCCGCCTCCCGGTGCAGACGGGGGAGCGTACTCCTCCCTGTCTGTCGATATACGACGCTGACGTCGTATTGTCCGTCCTGATCAAACACCGTTTGAGGACCAGAAGGACCGCCTTCAATACCAACACATTGAACGTAGCGCAGACCGGGCAGCATGGCTTGCCAGCTGCCCCCTACTGTGTTGGCCCGACACGTCTCCAGCAAGGGAGGCGTCGGTGAAAAATATGATGTGTGACAGCCTACTACCCATAGGGACCCCCCTGGTGAGGACCCCAGGCCCTCCCCAGGGGGCGAGGTCCCCCAGTACTGACACGGGAACCTTAGCCGCTTCCACTTGCCTCTCACCGGGTCTATTTCCATACTGGAAAAAAACCACCTCCGTAACCTCCTCCTGGGGTGAAGAGGAGGCCAAGAGGGACCACGGAATGAGCAGATGCCATCATACCGAGCAGGCGTATCACGGACAGCGCCGTAACCGTCCTAGGACGGAATCTCCCAATTGTGTCGATAACACGCTCTGAGAGGGATGCCCATACAGTAGCACTCAACCCGTTGACTGGGAAGAGGAGTACTCTACTTCCAGTCTACAGCAAACCCCAGGCTGGTAGGAATTCCACCACCTGCCTGGTATGAGACCTGACGATCCACCTTGACCGCCAAGGACCAGAACGTTGTCAGGGCAGAATACACTTCGTAACCCCTGACGACGCAGAGGCCCCAGTGTGGCCTCCACGCACTTGGTGAAGATGCGGAGAGCCAGAGAAAAGCCGAACGGCAGCCTCTGGTACTCATACGCTAAACCCTGCAAAGGAAGCGTAGGTAAGCCCTAGGATGAAAGATCGGGGATGCGAATACGCATCCTACAGGTCTATGGAGGAGAACCAGGCCCCCACCTGACAGTGTTCAACAGGTAGGAGACGATCCAAAAAATGCTGAACCTTCCCATGGGACAGGTCCAGCATGGGTCTGACACCCCCCCCTCCCGATTTCTCGGGCACCAGAGAATACCGGGAGGAAAACGCCACGACGATGGCTTGCTTCGTCCACAGAGATTGGATCTCGTTGACCAGAGCTGTCACTGCTGGTGACCCTGACAATAGGGTCTGTACCAAACCTGAAAACGGGTGGGGTTGTGTAAATACAAGTCCCCGCCTCAGCGTTCTCTCCATCCACTTCGACATATGGCACTGCTGAAGTCATATGTGATGATACTCCCAGAGCGCACCCGCCGCCATTCGGCGCTGGTCCACAAGGAACTGTAGATAGGCGGCCCGGTCCCTCCCACTGTGCGTAGCCAACTCTGAACCCGCCAACCGTGCGGGCAGGGCGTTCCGTGGAATCGGGACAACGGTCCCTGATACAACCCACGAGGCAATCGCACCCAAGGGGGGACCCCGACAGAAAGGGCCGGTTTGATACGGGGGAAGCTGACATCAAACTAGGTGACAAAAGCTCCCCCACTGAACACCCCTCCAGAACATGCTGAGGAGTTGTTCTGCAGCTGGACATGCAAGGTGTAAGGCCCCCATGGGTTCCTACACACCGTAGCCCTGCAGTGATATTACTACCACCCAAATCACGCGCGCCTGCCAGACCACTGCCGATCTTGCGGGAGTGGGAGGCACCAACGTGACACCCGGCCTGGCAAAGGCGAGGTCCGGGAAGCCTGCACTGTTTGCCTCAAAAAGGTCTCGAGCCCCCCTGCTGACAACACTTGTAGTTGACAGACGTAACACCAGGCTCAACCAAACACAGCTTATGGTGTGGGAGCCGCTTGACAGCACAACATTCTCATGGACAGACCCAGGCTCAGCCATCAACTGGGTGTCAGTCCCCATGAGAAGCGAAACGTGGGGCCGCATGCGCTTCAACGAAGGCTCGCGGCCCGCAGCCAAAGGAAACAAATCAGAGCCCCTTTTCCGCTGGTGTTGGGGAAGGGAGTGATCGGAGAGCGGGCTGCTCGCGGCAGGACGGTGACGGTTTCTCAGGCCGTGCTCATCCAATATGGCCGATCCCTCGGCCGCCAAGGCTGTCTGCCTTGTGGACACCTGTTGACTCAACGCCCAGGGTACCTCTGGCGGGGGAAACATGGCCGCCTGTCGAGGGCCTCGCCACAGCCGCTGGCGAGGCCGTGCTCTCACCTCTGGCTGCGCGGCGTGAGGCGGTGTGGGGCCTAGGTCCAAAACCGCCCGTGCTCCAGCGGAAGACCAAAGATCCTCTGCAGAGAGGGGAGCCCTGAGGAGGGAACATTTATTTTTAACTTCTCACCCCCTCAAAGGGAGACTAATCCAACCAATATGTCTGTAAACAACCGTTGACAGCATCCTAGCCCTCCCTGCGGTTATAGCTTGCGGCTAGGTCAAAGCTAATAACGTCAACAACCTTGCGCGATGTTTCGACGTCGGCTGGCCCTCATGGCCCCGCCACCAGACACCATTTTTGACCGAAAAAACAGCAAGTCGAACAAAGTTACTAATCGCTGCCAATTCCATACCGTGGCGGTACAGGCTTAACACAGCCCACCAGCCACTCGCCAGGCCGACCCACCTCATGGCGTCAGCCGGGCAGGGCACTGTTTCAACATGCCAGAGGCAAAGGACTGATGCTAAACATGGAGCACCAGTGGAGGTTGCAACCAGTAACCTCCACTGTGGTGTGCACCATGAAGGGGTTAATGAATAAATGAACTAAAAACACCACCAATATACTGTAGAATGGGCTAGCCCATACACACAACGTTAAGGGGATGCGGACCAGAGAAAACCAGTCCCGCATTAATTCATAATATTCACAAACAGCACACCAGCCCTAGACCTCAGCCCATTCACCCATGAAAAGGTAAACAAAGCCCCCCGCAATACTCCCACAGTAGACACCGATTGACCATCAGCATGAATGGTTAAGAGGAGGGAAGACTTTAGACAGACATCCCTCAGCGGGGAGATAAACAGAAACAGTAGCCCAGCATATAGCATAGCGTTAGCCGCGCGCTCCAGGGTAATGGGGAAAACAACAACGTTTACCCAGATATCCTGCCCCTTGCGCCAATACACAACTCGGTTGTCTCACAGGACAACAAGCAGTATTATTAACACCAGCGTCAATGCCTGATGGCACAGATCCTACCTGAGTGTGAGGTAGCTCGATAGCTACACATCGCACGCTGTCCCTCAAGCATGCCGAAGTTGGAACATGCCGAAGATTCTGGCAAATCTCCGGCATTGTTCAATTTCTTTTTACACTTCATACTCGCTATCACTAGTTACACAGGTTGCAAGCATCCGCCATGATGGAAAACGAAAAAGAGGAAGGGTGAGTGGTGACCACGCCCGGTGTCTTATAGTAAGCCACTGGGGCGGGGCCTGGTCAAGTCTTTTGGTGTTTTGTTTTCGTTCATGGAGTACAGTAGGTACAGGAGATGAGGTATATCTCGATATGGCTTAAGAGCGGGACGCGATGCCAGTACGAGTATATAACAGTGAACAAAATGTGTATTTTAGCAGCTTTAGGGGCTACAGGCATGTAGTTCACCAGTTTGATAAGAATCTATTATTTGGGAAACAGAAAATACTCTGTTACACTATAACCACTTGTAGGGCTGGGCGTGGGCGATATGGCCAAAAATGATATTGCGATAATGATATCGATAACAATATCATATCACGCAATATCCATAATTATCGATATTGTTATAAGTATTTTTTTTTTAAATATATATATATATATATTTTTTAAACAACAGATGTATGTTTATTTTGCAGCAATTCTTTGTTGTTGCCGCCATCTTTAGTGTTACATCCCCTCACACTCCAGTTCTCAGGCTGCAGCTGGTTTGAAAGCTAAAGTAAACAGGCTTCTCTGCTGGCTGTGGCTCCAGGGGAGTTGAACAGTTCTGGCTCTGCTAGTTTCTTTTCTATCTTTTGGCGCTTTTTGGTGGACAAACCACCGCACAATGTGCACCGTGACTCGTGACTGGAGACTAGCTCTGCTAGCACACATAGCCTACTGTGTACAGACGGTTTCAAACTGTATTTTACATTATAAAGCAAACAAGAGAAAAATGTATCTCAATTTGGTCAGTATTGTCATTTGGACAAGCAAAGCCATTACTTTAAGTTGCAGGCAAGAAAGACAAGTCTGTCCACTGTCTCTGGGTTTGTATAATGTATATATACCATCTTATATATCTTTACATATTGTTTTCAAAGGCATTTTTTTTTTTGGTCTCATGAGTGTTTTACAAAGGTGTGTGAGAGAGAGAGAGAGAGAGAGAGAGAGAGAGAGAGAGAGAGAGAGAGAGAGAGAGAGAGAGAGAGAGAGAGAGAGAGAGAGAGAGAGAGAGGGGGGGAGAGAGAGAGGCCAGGCAGAGACTGTGACAAAAGTGCTATGACTATTAGTCGAGGTTAGCCCTAAAATAAAGGATATTTAACTCTTAGGGCTAGATCCACAAAGAATGGATTGCACAGAGCAAGTTGCACCCTTACTTACAATTCATTATAAATTGAAAATGGGGGACCCTGATGTAAACAAGACGAAAGTCTTTCTCTGGTCTGCATCCCCTTAACAATTGTGTGTATTGAGCCGTACTGTATTGTACCCATTCTGCAATTTGTTAATAAAACTTTCATTCAATCAATCACCGTGAATGAATGTATGAAGCACAATCTCGGGAGGGTCATACAGAACCAAGCATTTCACTGTACATGTACCTTATATGTGACAAAGAAAACAAAACTTGAAAGTTGAACTACATAGGGTTTAAGCCCTTTTCTCTCTCTCTCTCTCTCTCTCTCTCTCTCTCTCTCTCTCTCTCTCTCTCTCTCTCTCTCTCTCTCTCTCTCTCTCTCTCTCTCTCTCTCTCTCTCTCTATCTCTCTCTCTCTCTCTCTCTCTCTCTCTCTCTCACACACACACACACACACACACACACACACACACACACACACACACACACACACACACACACACACACACACACACAACACACACACACACACACACACAGACAGACACACAGTAAGCAGCGAGGTCAGAGTCCAGCATTTTAAACAAAAAGCCATTGAGAACACCAATGAGGTCATGGGTTCACATGCAGCCAAGCCACTTGCCTGCTGCCCAGTACAGGACCCTGCACCAACATGAGCAATGGCTGACTAAGAAGAAAGGGAGACATTTTTGTGGGTATGTTAAACTAATTAGGTTTGGTTTCTGCTGAGCTTTCACAAAGAATCGACAGAAGAGGAAAGCACACCCAACCCCCACTAATAGCATGTTGAAAACAAGCGTTGTGAAACCCACATGTTTCTTCAGACTAATGTTACATCTTTATGTGGACCCGTAAGGGGAAATCCACCCTAAAATTGAATACACATGTTATTTATATGATTGTTTCCAGCTCTGTTTCGATTTGTGAATATGAACAAGTCTCTCCTTAAGTTGAACACCAGAGAGACTGGTGACGGATCCTACAGTTGCTCCACAGACAGTGAATAGCGTAACAACACCCAGGACAGAATGACAGAATGACTCCTGCTGATTCTTACATTATTATACAATTATACAAGCCCACAAAGATGGTCACTAATTAATTCAGTCTATTGCCAAAAAGTGTCACATGATGACATCACAAATTCAAGACTTTGCTTCGATTTCCAGCATAGGGAGACAGTGTCTCTGTCAATAGATACTGTCTGAACTGTCCCAAGTTCACTGGAATAGCACCATGTAAATTCTGTTTTAGGGTGGATCTAACCTTCTTCGTGCCTATTGTTTGCCTAAGTGTCAGACTGAACACCCTCGGCCAGAAGCATAGAGCTCCACAGAGTGCTGGGATTTTCACAAGCCTAGAGTCACTAAGCTCCATCAACCAATCCAGAGCCAAGAAGCAATGCTGAGCAGCAGTGCTAAGCACTAAAACCTCCTCACCACAAAATTGTCCCCATTCACACCTCTGCTCCTCTATGAGAAAATGTCCTGGGAACTAAAAATTATTCTCTTCAGCATTTTGGCAATCTACATCACTTCAGTGGTGGTAGGTAAGTAGCCTAATTATCATTTTGTAAAATGTAATACACACACATATTTTTATATATATATATTAGGGGTGTAAAGGTACATGTATCCGTACCGAACCGAACCGCTTCAGTGTGTACCGTACCGTACCGATTACCGAACGGCTGTGTGTAGTGTACCGAACGAATACAACGGTATCTTAACCACTAACGACCGCCCACCGGGGGCTGTTTTTTTCACAATCTAATATAATTATTATTATTTCTTCATTTTTTTACAAGTCGCTTATTAATTTCAATATAGAATATTCGTTGACACTTGACAGCCCTACAAGTACAATTAGTTACTGCACACTACTGTACATCACCCCTGACTGGAACACGGAAAACCAAACTTTCCCCCACTGTACCGAAAACCCGTACCGAACCGTGACTTCAAAACCGTTTTTGTGTACCGTTACACCCCTAATATATATATATATATATATATATAATATATATATAAATAATATATATACACATATATACAGTTGAGTTACTGAGTTAAACTGAATGAAGGTCTTCAACTTTGAACTGGTTTTCAGCTTGAGAACAAGAACATTATAAATGGACTGTGTTTGATTTTCTGTCAGCAAACACAGCAAAAGTAAATAAACTCGGGTCCACGCTTTTTCACTAGGGAT
This sequence comes from Notolepis coatsorum, assembly GCF_963971535.1. NCBI lineage: Eukaryota > Metazoa > Chordata > Actinopteri > Aulopiformes > Paralepididae > Notolepis > Notolepis coatsorum. Next base: position 193,313,494 of record NC_140169.1, on the reverse strand, counting down.
GCAATTCCACTGAAACCGTCTGTACAAGAGCACCATGTTTCAAAGTTCCAAATTAGTGGAAAAACCACTATTCAGAAAATCCTTTGAAAGTCATGACCCATCTTTGTTTACATTTCACTCAGCAAGTATTTGTAAACACATGCTCTTCCTGCTGTCTGAGGGATCAGACAGCAAACTGACCCCAGGACAGTTCAATCAGTATTTGTGAACATACGTACACCATTCTCTCGTAAAGCTAGAAGTCAGAGAGAGAACCCCCCAATCTGTGATGTTACCTGGATGTAAAGTCTGGGGCTGCTCTGACTACTCGCATTGTTGATTTACTATCAATACATTTTGATAAATCATTTTTGACATCTGGAGAATTATTATTATTTTCTTTAGAAAAATTTATTGGATGGAGAGCACTTATTTGGGAAAATCTCTCAGAAAACCTCACTTATTGTCAATCTACCTGCCATAGATCCTCCATAGAAGAGCTTTCAACAAATCTTTATAAGAGTCTAGTATGGTCTGTCTCAGAGTGGTGCAGATTTCAACCCTTTAATAAGAGTCTAGACTCTAGATAGGGATCCCTCAGACAACTTGACTCTAGATAGGGATCCCTCAGACAACTGGACTCTAGATAGGGATCCCTCAGACAACTCGACTCTAGATAGGATCCCTGAGACCGCTGGACTCTAGATAGGGATCTCCTCAGACAGCTGTCTGAATGATAATCAACATGTGTGTGTGTGTTTTTTTATTTTTATTTTAAAACTCAAATGTTTTTTCACACCTAGTTTTAATTTTTAGTTTAGTTTTAATGAACTATAATAACCTTGGTTATATTTCGTATGGCATCGCTCCCGCTCTGAGCCTTACGAGATACTCTATATCGCCTGTGATACCTAATGTATCTCCCACGAACAAAAACACATGCACCCCACCTGTATGGGGCCCCGCCCCTTATGGTGGCACCACCCATATAATCATGACTCTGGTCATGACACACCCTTCCTCTATTTTCGTCCCAGCGCACTGGATGCTTTGCACCATGCGAGCTAGCGGAATGTAAAAGATTAAGGAAGATTAATAATGTTGGAAGCTTACCGGAGGTTGCTGGCCCCTGGCATCTTCGACGCATGTTTTCGGCGACACGACGGGCCTGTGATGTTCCTCGGTTGATGACTGCACATCGAGGTTCAGCTGTACAAGGCTGGCTGTCGGGCCAGCTTGTACTCAGGTAGGCCCTGTGTCTTCAGGCATGGGTATTAGTGTTAGTAATGCTGGTTTGTGTTGTTAACACAACCTTGTTGTGTGTTGGCGCCAGGGGCAAGATGGTTTGGTGAACGTTCTCTGCAGGGAACGGTTTCCAAGCTGTCTTGGGCGTGCTGCTAAAACATCTAAAGCTATGCTAACATGCTATCGCTACTGCCGCATGCTATCACTACTGCTAATTGCTATGCTGTTTTAATGTCTCCGCCGTGAGATGTTGTCACTCTCCCGCCTCTTGCCCGGTTCATCAATGAAGGTCAGTCGGTAGCTGTTGTGGGGTTTTGAGTTCTATTTACCTTTTTCGGGTAAATGGGTTGACAACGGGGTAGGTCGTGGCTAGGTTCTAGCCAGGTATTACCTTGTGTTCCGGCGGGGTTTGTTGAACGGTGTTCCCATCTGGGTTGGCGTCGGGTAGTGGTGCTATGGGTCCAGCCGACATGGTAAACATGTTGCGTGTCTGTGCACAGGCAATTGTTGTCTTGGGTTCCACATTGCCTGGCGTTAGGCTGCAGTAGTATAAGGGCAGGGCCGCTTGGGAGAAATGTGAGGCCCTGTGCGTTTTTAGACGCGAGGCCCCCCATCTCCTGGGGCGGCCCTGTGTAGGGGGCTATTGTTTCATTTTGTCACTCTGCTATGAGAAGGTCTGTCTTGCTACAGCTTTCTCTCCTCTCAAACCATTCATACTGACGGTCAATCGGTATACTGGGGGAGTAGTGCGGGGGGGGGGCTTTGTTTACCTTTTTTGGTAAATGGGCTAAACTAGGGCTGGTGTTCTGTTGTGAATATTTTGAATGAAGACGGGTCTGGTCCGTCTCCCCTTAAACTTTGTGTGTATGGGTTTGCTCATTCTACAGTTTTTGTGGTTTAGCTCTTTTTATTCATTTAACCTTTTCATGGTCCACACCACAGTGGAGGGTGCTGTTTGCAATCACCACTGGTGCTCCATGTTAACGTCAGTCCTTTGTTTTTGATATATTGAAACAATGCCCCGCCCGGCCGACACCATGGGTCGGCCTGGCGAGATGGTGTCTGGTGGAGGGGCCTTGAGGGCCGGCCGACGTCGACACATCGCGCACGGTGTTGGTAAACCACTCCGTCGAGGATGTTGACGTTATTAGCTTTGACCCAGCCGCAAGCTATAACCGCTCAGGGTTCCCCTCTCCGCAGGGGATTTTGGTCTTCTGCTGGAGCGCGGGCGGTATTGTCCTAGGCCCTACACCGCCTCACACCGCGCAGCCAGAAGAAGAGAGAGCACGGCCTCGTCAGCGGCGATGACGGGGCCCTCGACAGGCGGCCATGTTTCCCCCGCCAGTGGTGCCCTGGTTGGAGAATCGACAGGGTATCGCGAGGCCGACAGTCTTGGCGGCCGAGGGATCGGCCATTTTGGGTGATTTCGGTGTTGGTAAACCACTCCGTCGTCATTTTGCCGCGAGCAGCCCGCTCCCCGTTCAATCCTCTCTCTGGTATCCCCAGAGGCGGGGCTCTGAGCATTCTCCTTTGGCTGCGGGCCGCGAACCTTCATTGAAGCGTATGCGGCCCCATTCTTCGCTTCTCATGGAGACAGGGGCTGACACCCAGTTGATGGCTGAGCCTGGGTCTGTCCGTGAGAATGTTGTGCTGTCAAGCGGCTCCCACACCTTGAACTGTGTTGGTTGAGCCTGGTGTTACGTCTGTCAACTTAAGTGTTGTCAGCAGGGGGGCTCGAAACCTTTTGAGGCACACAGTGCGGGCTTCCCCGGCCTCGCCTTCGCCAGGCCAGGTATCATGTTGGTGCTCCCACTCCTGGAATATTGGCAAGTGGTCGCAGCTCACATGGTTTGGGGTGGTAGTGATATCACTGCAGGGCTACGGTGTGTAGGAACCCATGGGGGCCTTACACCTTGCATGTCCGGCTGCGGAACAACTCCTTCAGCATGTTCTGGAGGGGTGTTCAGTGGGGGGGCTTTTTTGATCGGAAGCCCCCCGTATCAGACAGGCCCTTTTCTGTCGGGGTTCCCCCTTGGGTGCGATTGCCTCGTGGGTGGTGTCAGGGTCAGGTGTTCCGACACGGAACGCGCTCCTCGCACGATTCCAGGGTTGTCTTCGCACAGCGGGGGGGACCGGGCCAACTATCTACAGTTCCTGGCGGACCTGCGCCACGTGACGGCGGGTGCGTTGGGAGTGTCGTCACATATGACTACGGCAGTACCATATGTCGAGGTAGATGGAGAGAATGGTGAGGCGGGGACTTGTGTTTACACAACCCCACCCGTTTTCAGGTTTGGTACAGACCCTGTTGTCGGGGTCTCCAGCAGGGACAGCTCTGGTCGACGAGATCCAATCTCTGTGGACGAAGCAAGCCATCGTCGTGGCGTTCTCCTCCCGGTGTTCTCTGCCCGAGAAGTCGGGAGGGAGGGGTGTAAGACCCAGGCTGGACCTGTCCCATGGGAAGGTTCAGCATTTTTTGGATCGTCTCCTACCTGTTGAACACTGTCAGGTGGGGGTCTGGTTCTCCTCCATAGACCTGTAGGATGCGTATGCGCATCCCCGATCTTCCATCCTAGGGCTTACCTCCGCTTCCTTTGCAGGGTTAGCGTATGAGTACCAGAGGCTGCCGTTCGGTTTTCTCTGGCTCCCCGCATCTTCACCAAGTGCGTGGAGGCCGCACTGGGGCCTCTGCGTCATCCGGGGTTACGGAGTGTTCTGCCCTGATGACGTTCTGGTCCTTCGCGGTCAAGGTGGATCGTCAGGTCTCGTACCAGGCAGGTCTCTACCAGCCTGGGGTTGCTGTAGACTGGATGTAGAGTATTCCTCTTCCCAGTCAACGGTTGGAGGGCTATGGGCATCCATCTCGGAGCGTGTTGTCAACACGCTCGGGAGGTTCCGTCCTAGGACGGTTACGGCGCTGTCTCACGTCGCGTTTTCACCGACGCCTCCCTCGCTGGTGATGCGTCGGGCCAACGCAGTAGGGGGCAGCTGGCAAACCATGCTGCCCGGTCTGCGCTACGTTCAATGTGTTGGTGTTGAAAGCGGTCCTTCTGGTCCACAAATGGTGTTGATCAGGACGGACGATACGACGTCAGTGTCGTGTATCGACAGACAGGGAGGAGTACGCTCCCCCTGTCTGCACCAGGCGGCGGGCGGCTGGCTATGGGCGTCCTCCATCTGCGCGGCCTAAGGGCTCCCCACATCCCCGGCAGGGAGAATGTGGGTGCAGGTGTACTGTCGCGGGGCGGCCCTCATCCTGACGGGTGAGGATTGCGTCTGGACATGGCCAGGCAGGTCTGGGACCGATGCCGTGCCGCCAGGGATTCTTCCCCATACATCTGTTAGGTCAGTTGTTGGGACGGGTACGTTGAGGGGTGCAGGTTCTTGATCCTGATGGTGTTACCATCTGGAATGCGCATGCTCCCTCCACTGTCGCGCTTACGGCGTTAAGCCGGTGCAACGCTCCTTGGCTCCGACTTGGGATCTTCAATTGGTCCTCGGTCGGTTGTCCTTGGCCCCGTTTGAGCCGCTCGAGCGGGCGCCGTTGGGACAGCTGTCCTTCAGGACCGCGTTCCTTCTGGCTGTCACTTCCGCTAAACGCGTAGGTGAGCTCTGTGCTCTCTCGGTACGTCCAGAGTGCCTGTCTTTTCGGACCGATTGCGGTGTCACTCTGCGACCTAATCCTGCTTTCGTGCCTGAGAATATCCGGAGTTCCTTCCGCTCCCGGGATATTGTGGTTCAGGCGTTTCGTCCTCCTCCTCACACTGGTGAGTTAGATGCGGGCCTTCACCTGTCATGTCCAGTCCGTGCTTGGGGATTTACCTCAGCCGTACTCAGGATTTCAGGGTTACCGACCAGCTTTTTGTCTGTTACGGTGGGGCTCGTGCTGGTAAGGCACTGTCGGAGCAGCGCCTGTCCCATTGGTTGTGCGAGGGTGTTACCCTCTGCTACACGCTGGCTGGGCAGGATCCCCCTGGGGGCGTCAGGGCGCACTCCACTCGTGGGGTGGCTGCCTCTGCCGCTCTCCTGGGTGGGGCCTCGGTGGAGGACATCTGTGCTGCAGCTTCATGGTCCTCGCCGGGCCCCTTTGTAAGGTTTTACCTCATGGACATGACCGGGGGTTCTGTCTCCCAGGCGGTTCTGGGGTCTGTGGCCTTTCCTGCTTCCCGTCCTTTGGTCGGGTAGCGGGAGTGTATGGGTATGGGCCGCAGTGTGTTGAGTCACACGTGGTTCCGCCTGTACGGTGTGTTCAAGGGGTTCTGGCTCCCTCTTGTTCGCATTCAGGTGGAGTTGACTGCGCCCCCCCTTCGTTAGGAAGGATGGGGTGACAGGGCTCCCCGCACCCCTTGATGTGGGCTTACGGGTCCTCAGGGGGTACATCTGTCGGGTCTCGCACCCGCTCTTCCCCATTATCTCGTAAGGCTCAGAGCGGGAGCGATGCCATACGAAATATAACGATAGGTTATGTAGATAACCTAGTTATATTAGTATAGGCTAAGCTCCCGCTCTGCGCGCCCTGAGTTCCCTCTTGAGGGATCTTTTCCTGGGACGGGTTTTTGGCGAGGAAGGGTGTGTCATGACCAGAGTCATGATTATATGGGTGGTGCCACCATAAGGGGCGGGGCCCCATACAGGTGGGGTGCATGTGTTTTTGTTCGTGGGAGATACATTAGGTATCACAGGCGATATAGAGTATCTCGTAAGGCTCAGAGCGGGAGCTTAGCCTATACTAATATAACTAGGTTATCTACATAACCTATCGTTACATCATCACACGTGCATTCAATTGGGCTCTTCAACTGTCCAGAAGAGTCTCAGCTTTATTACCCAATTTATGCAATTCTAAGACTGTTTAGGGCCGGCCCACAATATGCAGAAATAGGAAAATGTAAATCAGGAGAGACTAGGTTTACAAATAAAAGCTTCAACAAATGAAAGAGACTTTGGCGGTGACTCTAACTGAGATAAATAGCCTCGTATGTCCTAACAACACCATTCCAAAACACTCAGAATGCATCGACTCCCCAGTTTTCAAATATCACTGAAAGCTAGTCTCTAATACAAACAGTTCCCTTTTTAATGAATAGCTTGTAAAAACATGTGTAGTGTGTCTGCAGGAGACGATAGGCTCCTACTAGTTTAATTAACATGTGCAGTAGTGAAACCTTTACGTATATACACCTACTTACACAATCACAAATGGTGAATGGACTTTTATCCAAAGCGCTTTACAACTTATGCCTCACATTCACCCATTCACTCACACACTGACGGCCGAGGTGACCAGGCAATGTGCCAACCTGCTCATCGGGAGCAGTTAGGGGTTAAGTGTCACTTCGACACGCTGCCGGAATCTAACCGGGAACCTTTCGATTACCAGACGACCGCTCTATCTCCTGAGCCACTGTCGCCCCACCACAAGCCACCGTTGGTTCTTGTCTGTGTCACGATGCAACTTCGCTTCTGGTCAAGCAGGTGTGGAAGAGGAGAAGAAGGATGACTGTGCTGACTTCAACAACACCACCTGGCTGGAGTACCGCCAGCAGGCAGCCAAGCTGCAGGTGCAGTATCTCCTGATGACGCGCAGGAACATAGACTGTGCCAGTGTCTTCACCCAGGAGACCCTCACGGACCCTGAGCATCCCTCGCTCTTCAACTCCTCCCTTCCTACCAAGATTATTGTACATGGATACAGGTAGAGCTACCCCCTTTAAGACCATCAATCGATTGGTTTTGTCTTTAGTTAATGAATACATTGCTAGTCTTTTTTTCCCATGTTGAATAAGTTATTCTTTCACTATTTGTGCAATTTTACACAATTCTTGTGAGTTTATGGAACACATCTGTAAGTTTTTTTTCCAAAAAAATCATTGTTTTGTATTCCTAATCAAGTACTCAAAAACAGCATTTTTCTAGATTTTAAGCCGTTTAGAGGCTGGGCTCTGCCCATACTCGGAATGCGATTTGAGTGACAGACCCCCACCTGTAGCTCCGCCCATACTACTCTACTAACGTCCAGAGCCTTGCTCTGCTAACGTCAAAGTGAACCTACAGAAAAAATATGCCGCGTGCACACACACACACAAACACACACACACACACACGGAGACGGCCCCGATAGCCCCCACCCGTGCTATTCTCTCTCTGTCTCTGACGGCTCCCCCCCCCCCCCCCCTGATAGCCCCCACCCGTGCCCTTCCCTCTCTGTCCCTCTCTGTCCCTCTCTGTCAGAATTCGAATGTCAACATTATGAACGAAGCTTCGAACTATTCGGTACAGCCCTAGCATGTTTTGATATTGTCAATTATCTCACTTTTACTAGGTGACTTTTACTGTGACTAACTGAAATATGCCCAAAAAAAAGGAAAATGGACATAGGGACGTTTTTTTATCAAAGGGCAGCAGAGACAAGTGATACAGGGACACAGGTAAGGTCTGGCTTAGTGATTATAATAGTGCAGTTCAGCATTCAGTAACTCATACTTTTTGTGAATGTGTTTTTGATACTACATTCTGTTGAACACACACCTCAAAACCGTACCTAAGGAAAATTGGCTCAATTGCAAGAAAAGTAATGGACAGTTATGATATTACATTCTGCATAATTCGTATGCAAAATATTGTGGTTCCCTGCTTTAGTCTGTTGACACATTTCTATACTAAAAATGCTTGTGTAGTCCTGTGTCATACCTAAATGTCATATAACTGAATTGTATAGAAACAACTCACCAAAAGTGACTATTGCACAACTGATTTGACGAAAAAAAAATCTACCCCCCCCTTCAGCCCCCCCCCCCCCCCCCCCCCCCCTCCTCGCCATACCTTGCCTTTTACTGAAAGGACGCCACTGCTCTATGTCCCTCTCTGTCATCATCAGCGTGGCTTTAGCTAGCTAGCCGCTAACGTTGGTTTACCATGTAAGTTAATGACTAGTCTAGGATGCAAAGCACTTTCACTTTTCACTGCACATAGAAACAGCGGGAGCATTTCGGGAGCAGCACATGTCCTGCGTGTTTTGCTCATACTATTTACGTTAGGCTAACTCTCTGCACTTCCTTCCTTGCGGTCTGTGGCAACAAACGGAGGGGGCGGGTGTTATTATGCAGCTGAGAAACGTCTGATGTCACAGATATGCTAATTTTCAGATGACTCAGTTCAGTGAGGGACAATATTGTGTGATGAGAATTGGAAGAATGCGCCAAATTGAGAATTAGAGGCATAGATCCTATTAATATAAGTCCACATAGCTAGGAAACAATGCTAAACACTGGAAAAAGCTATTTATAAGATAGTTCCCCTTTAACAAATCGATGAGTTGACTCATTCTTATGACTATTTGTCGACTAAGAACTTCTTTAGAGGGCAGATACAGGTGAGAGGAGGGAACACAGGTATGGTCAGGTATGGTAGGATAAATGCTGTGGGGCTTTCATTCTGCTGAACCCAAAGCAATGTGTACAACAGCCAATGTGAAAGGGTAAATACATATTAACCTGATTGATTGATTGATTGATTGAAAACTTTATTAACAGATTGCAGAATGGGTACAATACAGTACAGCTGTACACACAAGTGTTAAGGGGATGCAGACCAGAGAAAGACTTTCGTCTTGTTTACATCAGGGTCCCCCATTTTCAATTCATCAGGACTTATATGACATACATGACATACCGATAGACATCTATACATTTATGACATACCAGATTTGCAAATACAGTACTGTTTGTCATACAAAAAGAGTCCAGAAAAGGGAGTATATACATTTGACGTAAAAACTGTACATTGGAGGAGGTTGGGTGGGGTTGGGTTGGGGGGGTTGGGTAGGAGGGGTTGGGGGGGAAACACTGTAACCAGGGAACAAACTTAACTTTTTGACTTACCAGCCATTTGGCTGGTAGATTTTTAAAAGTACCAGCCAGGCAGATTTTTTAAACAATAATAAACATAAACAACATAAGGAATATTAGCATACTTTTGAGTAGACTGAAGGAATGAGTCAGTGTTAATAGTTTTAAATGCAAATAATTTATTGAAACATAGAAGTGGGGTCGGGACACACATTTTATTTCTATTTTTTTAACTGTTTTAACCATGTAGTGTAGCACTTTGGGATCGCAGTGAACAAAAAGTGCATTACAAATCCAATCTATTATTATTATTATGTGTGGCTGCCGCCCTGGCGGACATCTGTGCTCTACTGAGTGCACCTTTCTAGTCTAGAGAGAGAGCGCTGATTCCCCGTAGCTGAACAGGGTTGCATTTTGTCAACACAAGTTGGAACCCTGGAGGAAGCGATATAAGGAAACGAATTGCTCCGCTAATCGCTCATGTTGACCCCGCCCCCAAGTCGCTCTCCGCTCGCTCACCGCTCACCTTGAATCGAGCGCTCCCCGCTCCCCGCGTCACATCGCTCGGCAGATTTTTATTTTTTTTTGGAGCATGGTGTAAATTAGCTCAAACTACAACAGTCTACACCCCCTGGGCCCCTTAACAATTGTTTGTATTGAGCCGCATTGTAATTGTACCCATTCTGCAATGTTAAATAACGTTGTTTATCCATTCACTAGCTCTATTAAGCGATGATAGCTAGCCGAGCCACAATGCTATGGTCGCTGCCATTAACGTTAGCATGTAAGCTAACGACAACAACAATGGCGTCAAAACAGGATGTGAGTGACAAAGCCTGAACAGGATATCACAGGTTCACCCTTCTCATTGGTTGAAAATGGCCTTCATGTTTGTACATCGCCATCTGTTGCTTTGGCATTGTACTACATGTATATTACATCAGTGTTAAACCACTGTGAGCGGCCTGGAGGGAGTGGATTGGAGCGGAGGAGAAGCGGCAGACCTTAAATTCTAATCGCCAAAGAATAAATCTACAAGCCAGTGGCGCTGGGCGTGTAACTATTTTGTACCCTGACTGTAACACTGAAACACTGTACACCTGTACAAGCAAAACTGTACATTGGAATATTGACAACCATACTAGGTAATTTACTGTACATTGGAGGGGGTTGGGGGGGGGAACACTGTACAAACAAGCAAAACTGTACATTGGAATATTGACAACCATACTAGGTAATTTACTGTACATTGGAGGGGGTTGGGTTAGGACATTTACAGGGGCCAGTTTCGAATTGCAGTCTCCCGTAGGTGTTCTTTGAGAGTGGTTTTGAAAGTGGGTAGTGATTCACATTCCTTTACAGCTTTAGGTAGGGCGTTCCACATTGATGTGGCATAATTGCAAAACGTGTTTAGTCCCTTGTTTGAGCCGAATCTGGGTTTTACATGATTTGTGGAGCTCCCTCTGGTGTTGTGATCGTGGTATTCACTGACCTTTGGGAAGTATTTTGACATGTACATGGGTACCTTGGTCATGTAGTGTATCTTGTAGACCAGGCCCATTGCAAGTTGCTGTACTCTGTCGTCTACTCTAAGCCATCCTAGGTTGTCAAAGTGGGCAGGGGTGAGGTGGGTTCTAGGAGTAAGGTCAAGCAGTAGTCTGACCAGTTTGTTTTGAGATGTTTTTAATTTTGTTTTTAGCGCCTTTGAGGTGCTTTGGTACCATGAGGTGCAAGCATAGTCGTAGTACCCTTGAATGAGTGCTCCTGCCAGAGTCTTCAGGGTATTCTTGTTTACCAGAGAGGAGATCCGGTACAAGAATCGAGTTCGTTGGTTGACCTTTTTTATTACATTGGATGCCATTTTGTCACAGGAAAGATTAGCCTCTAGGATGGAACCCAGGTAGGTAATTTCATCTTTCCTTGTGACAATATTGTCACCCACTGTAACTGAGAAGCCGTCGGTCTTGCTGAGTTTGTTATTTCAACCGAAGAGAATGGACTCTGTTTTGCCCATGTGTAATGATAGTTTGTTATCAGCGAGCCATATGCAGATTTTGCCTAGTTCCGAGCTGAGGGTTTTTTCAACCTGTAACTTGTTCTTGTCAGAGACCAGCAGGGCTGAGTCGTCCGCAAGCAGGAACAAGTTGCAGTCACAAGCTGATGACATGTCATTTGCATAAATTAGGAACAGTAGCAGTCCTAGTATGCTTCCTTGTGGAACACCACAGCTCACTGTGAGGGGGGGGGGGATAGGGTACCGTTTACCTCCACCATCTGTTCCCTCCCCTCCAGGTAGGATTGCATCCAGCTCACTGATAGACTATCAAAACCAATTGCTTTTAGCTTGTCAATCAGAATGGAATGATTGACAGTGTCGAAGGCCTTTTGTAGGTCCAGCATGACCATGCCGCAGTATTTGCCCGCGTCCACCTCTTGTTTGATGTGGTCGTTCAATTAGAGAAGGCATGTGTCAGTGGAGTGGGATGTTCTGAAGCCAGATTGGAATTCGTAGATTCGATTTTTTTCCGCTAGGTACTTTTCAACCTATTCGTAGACATTTTTTTCCATGACTTTCGAGATGGAGGTAAGAATAGAAACAGGGCGGTAGTTGCCTGGGTCTAATTTGCTGCCCTTTTTGTGCAGAGGGGTCACCCTCGCAATTTTGAAGTCCTTGGGGACCTGACCCGACAGAGGGTCTAGCACACAGAACCATCGAGAAGTTGTCCTTTGAAACTGTTTGGAATAGTTTAAAAACAATTCCATTCTTTGCTCTTCTTCTGGGTATTCTGAAATACCCTCCAGTTATGATATAACCATACAGTAAACTCTTCAAGAACTGCCATTGTTGTTTTCGAACAAACTCTGCACAACACTCACAGTTGCTTCTAGCTGTTACATGCAAAATGTATGCCGTGTGAATATGGTCAATTGACTTTGCATTTGTTTGTCTCTCTCATCCTTTCTTTTCATCTCCATCCATTCCTCCCTCTCTCCTTCCTTCCTTCAATCCGTCCATCCATCCATCCATCCATCTCTATCAGGGCCCTGGGTAGTAAGCCTTCCTGGGTGAAGGTACTAGCTCAGGCCCTGCTCAGGGCAGAGGACGGTAACGTGGTGGTGGTGGACTGGGTCTACGGCGCATCCTTCGCCTACAACCTGGTGGTGGAGAACTACAAGGAGGTGGCCGTGCAAATCTCTGTCCTCATCAACCAGTTACAGGTGGGTCAAAATCACGTAGAAAACACATAACATCATGATTCATCATATCACATATTAGCTTATAACTAATGTCCACAGCTGCACACACACAGACCTATCTCAAACCCTGCCCTCTTTTCTTGATCCTCCGATCACAACTGTGACTGTCGCTGGGGGACTGCAGGATCAAGAAAAGAGGGCAGGTTTGAGATTGATCAATTGAGGGTACAGATCAAACAATCAATAAATATCAAATGCTGTGTCATCTGTCTTCCAGAATCATGGATGCCAACTGGAGTCCTTCCACTTTATTGGCGTTAGTCTGGGAGCTCATGTCTCTGGATTTGTGGGGACCCTTTTTGAGGGCAAGATAGGAAGAATTACAGGTAGGTTGTCAATGTTTCACTGTGGACATAATGATGGTCGACTACTTCCATTAATACAATACTGAACACAAAGAACACTATTTGATATTTAACATTATTTCAATCCACTTCACCTTCATATATGAACAAATTCAACATAGAAACGATTTGGAAGTCAAACGTTTCAAAGTTCAGAATGAACCGGTGTCCAAAGTCTGTCAACATTTGGACAGAAATAAATCAGTATGGACACTGATGATTCTCAGTGGAGGTACATACTTTGTTCTCGAGCACCTGACCCTAGAAGTCCTAGAAGAACAAGGACCTTGAAGGACCTTGATGATGAAGGCCTTCACAGTAGTCACTCACAGATCCTCTCCTCTCAGTCTCTGCCAATCAATGTGAATGGGGCTTACAGAGAATAGCAGAGTGCTCCAAAATAAAACAACAACAGCACTTTGATAGGGCCACTGAGTAGACCCACACACAGCCCCACCCACCCCCTCAACCCGCGAGGCCACAAGATGCAACACAATGCACACACTTGTTTTCTTGGTTTGGTGTTTTTGTGGTGAGGGCCTGTGGATGCATGTTCTATTAGCATGCTCAAATGCAGTTCATAGACACTGTTTACAACACTGACATGTAAATCTACCAGGTCAAATCTAGAATTATTTGGATCAAATAAGATCTTTCTCACTGTATGTCAATGTTCACTGTTTCCAACTCATTTGCCAGTGATAGAGCATTAATTTGCACTCAAGGCCTTGTACGGAATGTTTGTATAGTTCTCTTTCTTCCAACATGGCTGCTTGTAGCCATTGGTAACCACTTTCAAAACAAAATGCTTCATTTAGGTGCAGCGGTAGAGCAGGTAAAAGACTGGAAAAACACAATATTACCGTTCCACTGTGACTTGTTTATGAGATCCAGTAAGACACTAAATTATAAACATTTTGTTGATATATTTCTCATATTATCAACAAATAGCAACTGTTGTTTCTTCCAACATGGGGGACAAGTGGGCTTTCAAAACGGTCCGTGCAAGGCCTCTATTACGTCATGATAGGCTCGATAGGACAAGGTTTTCAATCCTATAATTCTTTAAGAAAAGCCACGTTCTGACTTGAGTGACGTGAACTGAAGTATTTTCTGTATTCTCTACTCTAGTCTCTCCCTGTCCTCTAGGACCCCTCTGATGCTCTGTCTGTTGTCCTCTAGGACCCCTCTGATGCTCTGTCTGTTGTCCTCTAGGACCCCTCTGATGCTCTGTCTGTTGTCCTCTAGGACCCCTCTGATGCTCTGTCTGTTGTCCTCTAGGACCCCTCTCTCTGATGCTGTCTGTTGTCCTCTAGGACCCCTCTGATGCTGTCTGTTGTCCTCTAGGACCCCTCTCTCTGATGCTCTGTCTGTTGTCCTCTAGGACCCCTCTCTCTGATGCTGTCTGTTGTCCTCTAGGACCCCTCTCTCTGATGTTGTCTGTTGTCCTCTAGGACCCCTCTCTCTGATGCTGTCTGTTGTCCTCTAGGACCCCTCTCTCTGATGCTGTATGTTGTCCTCTAGGACCCCTCTCTCTGACGCTGTCTGTTGTCCTCTAGGACCCCTCTCTCTGATGCTGTCTGTTGTCCTCTAGGACCCCTCTCTCTGACGCTCTGTCTGTTGTCCTCTAGGACCCCTCTCTCTGGCACTCTGTCTGTTGTCCTCTAGGACCCCTCTCTCTGACACTCTGTCTGTTGTCCTCTAGGACCCCTCTCTCTGATGCTCTGTCTGTTGTCCTCTAGGACCCCTCTCTCTGATGCTCTGTCTGTTGTCCTCTAGGACCCCTCTGATGCTGTCTGTTGTCCTCTAGGACCCCTCTCTCTGATGCTGTCTGTTGTCCTCTAGGACCCCTCTGATGCTGTCTGTTGTCCTCTAGGACCCCTCTCTCTGATGCTGTCTGTTGTCCTCTAGGACCCCTCTCTCTGATGCTCTGTCTGTTGTCCTCTAGGACCCCTCTCTCTGACACTCTGTCTGTTGTCCTCTAGGACCCCTCTCTCTGATGCTCTGTCTGTTGTCCTCTAGAACCCCTCTCTCTGATGCTGTCTGTTGTCCTCTAGGACCCCTCTCTCTGATGCTGTCTGTTGTCCTCTAGGACCCCTCTCTCTGATGCTCTGTCTGTTGTCCTCTAGGACCCCTCTCTCTGATGCTCTGTCTGTTGTCCTCTAGGACCCCTCTCTCTGATGCTGTCTGTTGTCCTCTAGGACCCCTCTCTCTGACACTCTGTCTGTTGTCCTCTAGGACCCCTCTCTCTGATGCTGTCTGTTGTCCTCTAGGACCCCTCTCTCTGACGCTCTGTCTGTTGTCCTCTAGGACCCCTCTCTCTGATGCTGTCTGTTGTCCTCTAGGACCCCTCTCTCTGATGCTCTGTCTGTTGTCCTCTAGGACCCCTCTCTCTGATGCTCTGTCTGTTGTCCTCTAGGACCCCTCTCTCTGACACTCTGTCTGTTGTCCTCTAGGACCCCTCTCTCTGATGCTGTCTGTTGTCCTCTAGGACCCCTCTCTCTGATGCTGTCTGTTGTCCTCTAGGACCCCTCTCTCTGATGCTGTCTGTTGTCCTCTAGGACCCCTCTCTCTGACGCTGTCTGTTGTCCTCTAGGACCCCTCTCTCTGATGCTGTCTGTTGTCCTCTAGGACCCCTCTCTCTGATGCTCTGTCTGTTGTCCTCTAGGACCCCTCTCTCTGATGCTGTCTGTTGTCCTCTAGGACCCCTCTCTCTGACACTCTGTCTGTTGTCCTCTAGGACCCCTCTCTCTGATGCTCTGTCTGTTGTCCACTAGGACCCCTCTCTCTGATGCTGTCTGTTGTCCTCTAGGACCCCTCTCTCTGACGTTCTGTCTGTTGTCCTCTAAGTCTGGACTCCTCTGACGTTCTGTCTGTTGTCCTCTAAGTCTGGACTCCTCTGACGTTCTGTCTGTTGTCCTCTAAGTCTGGACTCCTCTGACGTTCTGTCTGTTGTCCTCTAAGTCTGGACTCCTCTGACGCTCTGTCTGTTGTCCTCTAGGTCTGGACCCGGCTGGACCCATGTTTAAAGGAGCTGACACATTTGACCGCCTGGACCCCTCTGATGCTCTGTTTGTTGAAGCCATCCATACAGACTCTGACTGTGAGAGAAAGATTCTACAGTACTTTCAAGCTTGATACTATAGCAGCACATCATATCCAAGTAATAGCCTGCAATACAAGAACCCGATAGGCCTGTTAAACTTTCTTGGCATTGAGGCGGATAGCCAACACCGACGTGATTAAAAAACGTCTCTTTACTCTGCCGTCAGACTTTGGCATCTCCATCCCTGTCGGTCACGTCGACTTCTTCCTGAATGGCGGGAAGGACCAGACGGGATGTGCGCGCTCCAGGTTCACGTCAAGTAAGTTCAGCGATATCGCCCGCGCCTGAGTGGATAACATAAGATAATAGCTATGAATGATGGGCCAAAGATAACCGCCGCTCCGTCACGTGTGTGTGGGGGGGGGCTAATACATTCTAATAGCTAATCAATTTTCTTTATTGTATTTGGAATAGTCTGATAGGAGGGTTTTGGCTCCCTGAGTTTCTTCCATTTGTTGTCAGTTCTTGTCTACTTCCCAGTGTATGGCTATGTGATTTGTGACCACATGAGGGCGCTGCACGTCTACATAAGCGCACTGAACGGATCCTGTCCGCTGACGGGCATCCCCTGCTCCAGTTATGAGGACTTCCTCGCGGGACGGTGCTCGAGCTGCGCAGGTGTCTTCCATGGAACCTGTCCAAGAATAGGTGTGTGTGTGTGTCAACAACACAGCTCGAGAGTAAACGGAAGTGAATGAAGTGCACCTCTTATGATAGCCAGTGACATCAAAGACTTTGCCCAGGGCTAAGAAATGAACCGTGAAATGACACAAATTAAGTAATAATAATAACAAGAAAATAACAACAATTGACAAAGATCATGAATGCAGGTATTGATGAAATTACCCTTACATTTAGAAACATCTAGCCAAATGTGTGGTTTGTGAAAATATAGGTTCCTACCCTAACCCAGCTACCCATACATATTATATCGAAGACATATGCTCCCGAAAATAGGCTAGCTGAGGGTGAGATAGCCTAATCTATCTTTTTTTTAGGCATATATGTGTTTCAAGCGGTTTTTTGTAGTTGTACAATATGGAAAATAGCATTTTAAATAAATAGTTCAGTTGTGAGAATTGAATAGGACTAGAAAATATATATTTTAGAATTCTAGAATATACTCTGTACCACGTGTGAGATAATGGAGTCAGGTTGCATTTGCACTCAGAGTAGGACCATGTGTCATGTCTGGTTCTGGTGACTGCTTATCACTTCACCCTCTGATACAATGACAGACACTGATACAATGTAACAGCTAATGCAGCTTAGAGGCCCTTTGATATGGCATGAGTGATACGACTCTGTGTGTGTGTGTGTGTGTGTGTGTGTGTGTGTGTGTGTGTGTGTGTGTGCGTGTGTCTCAGGTTTATCCAGCAACAGTGGGATAGCAGTCTCTCCAGTGCCAAGGGAACAGAGGCTATTCCTCCTCACGACCTCTGCGCCACCTTTCTGTGGTAAGTGCCTGTGCACGAGTGTCCAAATACATGCCACGTCCTCTACTCTAACATAATGTGGACGATCAACTGACAAACAACGTCAAAATAGTGACAATTAATACCATAGTAACTCTGACAATGTAGCATTACCGCTGCCACCCAGATAACTGTAATCCACAAGTATCCTGATTGAAGTGTATGTATACAGTGTTTTTCTGTTTACCTGTCCTGTCTACCTACACCAAACAGAGAAGGTAAAGACGACTTTGAACTGTTGAACAGTAATCCAGACCAATTTTATTGCACTGTAAAAATATATATATATTTTTAATCTATTCTATTCTACAATTTGTTTGCACTGCACTATTGCACTATTTTACTCTGTCTATTGTATCTTACTCTTTTTATTATTGTTTAAAACTGAATCAAACCATAAACAAGGTGGCCTGTTGGGATGTTAGATCCTAATGTAAAAAACTGTGATTTTATGTCTGCACTTTATGTGCTCATTTTATGCCTGTCTTTTTTCTGTTGTGAAGCACTTTGAGCTGCAGTTTCTGTATGAAGGTGCTATACAAATAAAGTTTATTATTATTATTACCTGTCCAAGCGAAGGTTGACTGAAACACAGTCAGCAACATCCTCTTTCACACTCATTCAGTTAAGCAGAATCACACCTGGGAGCTTCCCAGTACAAACAATCATTGAGATGGGGGCGTGGATGTATTGCCTTGCTCAAAAGCATCTCAATGGTAGTTGTTAGTTATGTTCTTTTATCACATACAGTATGTCTTGCACTGATACACCAGTATCTGTCCCAACAATGACAAAATGTTGTTTTGTAGGTTTTCTTAACTCAATGGCTGCCAACAACGAGTATACTCGTTATAGCCTGCCAATCGTTGGACGCCAACAACGAGTATACTCATTATTATGATCGTTATTTCTTTTATTCGCTATTTCCATTCATAATTCATGCTGGAAGGCTGTGGTACTGTGTGGCAATGTGTCTGAGATCGCAATGGTCCGATAGACCAATACCGCCGCCTGGTGGTATGCGGCCGATGTCGCACTTCCTTTCTGACTCTGTGTATGGGGCTGTGCATCATTGAAAGTCATCCGGGCGGAGTTTTCTTGTAACGTGGATCAAGATATTCACCCGATCGCAGATGGCAATCAAATAATTGGAATATTCTTTTTGGAGTCTCATCGGCCACAGGTAAGAGCAATTTAACGTCAATTTCAGCTTGGTTGTCCATTGTTTTCATAGCTATCGCCCTGATCAGCGTATGCTGTTGTACTAGCGAATGCCATTATTGACAATCAATTAATCAGAAATGAGCCCCCCCCCCTTTCATGCATGCATGATGGAACATAATATACCGATCATATGCATTTAATTTTTTTATTGTAGCGTGTATAGGGACGAAATGCCAATGGATTAAGTATAACATGCATCGCGGCCTATAACTAGCCTCCCAGGAATTACCCTAGACCGCTCTAAAACTATACTTATATTCACCACGGTATAAAACGGGAATGTATGGATGGAAAAAATATTCCTTTTTCACATCTTAAACAATAGATACTCGATGTCAAATGGGCCATAGTATTGCATATAGCTATAATATTTAAATAGTTATAACCCTGCAAACAAGGTGAGAGACTCCCACCGTTTACAGCGCTGGCGGTAGCTACTACAGGATGAGGCTAATGCGTGGCGGTCAATGAATAATGGTATTTTAACACATCCACCGCCAAAAACGGCTTACGACGGGTTTCAAGGTCATGCGAATTCCGCCATTCCATGGCGTACGACGTTATTGAGATCATATTTAATTTTTTCGCCATGGTATTCATAATTCCCTCACCCAGCCTCGGCTGAGACAGTGGGACTCGGCACAACCGTGCAACGCTTCAATACCGCCACCTGGTAGATGATCGGGCGAGTTACAACCGGAAATGGATCTCTGGTGATCTCCGTGCATCTGGGAAATGCGTCCGGCAGTCACATATTGTTGCGGGACTCTAGACACACATCCGTGTATATGGATCGCTGCCATAACTCAATAATCGATATGATTTGGGCGTTTATTTCGCCCAATACAAACCGGAAATGGATCTAGTCGATCTACGTCAAATAAGTGGGATCTTTTTCCTCCAGTCTCATCGGCGAACGGTAAGAGGACAGTAACATTACTTTCAGCTAGGGCTGACCTTCAAAGCTTTTTTTGGCAATCGAAGCTTCGGGGCCGAGCTTCGATTTTAATTCGAAGCTTCGAGGGAAAAAAATATTTAATGAATTTTCTTTAATAATATTTTAATTTTTTTAATTTTAATTTTTTATCTTATGTTGTGGGACTTGTACAGCACTTTTGTAAACTTTGTTGTTTTTAAATATGCTCTATAAATAAAGTGGATTGGATTAATTAATTAAGTAGCCCCTTTCGTGACTGTGACGCAGCCAACAAGGTTTCACTCGGCTGCCCTGCCTGGGTGCAGTGGGGCTGCTCTCACAGCCAACAACATGACATTACATAATTATGTTGCAACCTTCGTCTATCAAGCAAACAATTATATAAATATTTATATGTAGTTGATAGAGACAAAGGCAGAATTCGACTTAATTAAGCACGTTTTATTAAGACATATTTTTATATGGGTCGGGACACTTTAAAAAAGCAGCACAATGAACACAAATCTGTCCGACATAGTCTTAAATAACAAACGGCATTGCTTCGCTTCTTCGTTGACATGTCTGCTGCACATGTCCTTGTTGTTTTCAACACCGATAATCTCCACATGCTGTTACGGTAGCAGGTAAGTGGGAGTTCCAATTGTCGAGGAAAGAGACGGAGAAGTGTTTACTCTTCAAAACAAGGTTATCTCTTTATTAAGAGAACAAGAGTAATAGAATACAGAACAGAGAGTTGGGTCAGCACTTGTTCAGGCGGTCCTGCTTGTAGGTTCTAGTGAAGCTCTAGCAAAGAACAAGAGAACAGAGCATTCATTATAAAGGCACATTCCAAACATTCCAACGTGTCAATTAGTGACAGCCAGAATGACAGCCAGTGACAGCGCCCAGATGTGACAGACAATTAGTGCGAGACAGCAAATCAGAAGTGACATACAATAACATACAATAAGTGCAACCCAAACAACAGGTGAAGTAAACCAGACAGACAGTAGGGTACCATCCTAAGGTAGGATAGGACCCAGAACGTTACACATGCTTGTTGTAGAGAGGTGGAGTCAAGGCGCCGCTTACTTTCGTTTCATTGGAATGGAGGCGCAAGATTTTGGAGGCAAAAAAAATAATAAAAAAATCTTTAACTTAGATTTTATTTTTATGTTCGAAGCTTGTGCCATCGAACGAAGCTTCGAAGCTTCGAAGTATTTAAGACAGCCCTACTTTCAGCCATCGGCGTATTTAGACCACTATCAGTAGGGCATGATCATCTGTGCCCCACTGATAGATAATCTTTTTTTTTTTTTTTTTTTAACAAATGTTTTTTATTTTCCCTTTTTTAACATGATCAAATGATCATTTAACATGATCAAATAATTATTATAATATTTTTTACTTCGCTTTGAAATATTATAGTGAAATATTTTGCACTGCATTTATCTTGTTGAAATCCTCCAACAGGCTCTTTTTTGTAAGTTGACTGGTTTGCACACCAATAATACAGTGCAATAATAGAATAGTAGAATAGATAGTAAAATTATGCAATAGAATGGCCAGAGTAAAATAGTGCTACAGTACAATCAACAGCGGGGTGTATTAGAAGGCTATGGTGAAGAGGTACATTTTTAGCTTATTTCTGAAAATATTAAGAGATCTAGCTTCCCTAATGTCCATAGGTAGTGTGTTCCATAACTTTGGTGCATAGTTAGCAAAGGCTGCATCCCTGATTTTCTTTAGACTGTGGCTTGGAACCTTCAATAGACCAGTAGTAGATGATCACAATGTTTATACTTTGTATATAAGGAGGAGGACCTTGAAATCAATTCTAAATGTTACCAGAAGCCAGTGTAGGTTACTTACTTGTAACTTCGGGTTTGATCCAAGGAGTAAGTTGCCCCATATTGCTCTGTAACATTTCTCTTTTTGTTATAGGACCGACTATAGTATAGGATTTCAGTTTTGCCCTCATTTAATTTTAGGAAGTTGTTCGTCATCCATTTGTTTATTGCTAAGAGACAGGCGGAAATGGAGTTTATAGCTGTTAGGGTTTGAACCGACCTCAATCGCACGGCAGAGACAGGAAGTTCAGAGTTAGCCAAATACTAGGGCGTATTTATTTACAGAGTCACAAAAGGGGTAAAGTAACAATTATGAAACAACAAGGGAGACTGCCATCGGCAGAGTTCTCTGCGGCTCTGCAGATCCTCCTGGTGATAGCGGTGGGGAATCGGTATTTGACGTTGTAGCGGCTCTGCAGATACTCCCAGCTTTAACTCGAGGTGGAAAACGGAGAGAGAGAGAGGTATCAATAACAGTCCAACGAAACACAGAGGCAGTGTGGTTCCCTCCTCCCTTAGCTGTGTCCAGAACCAATGAACAGTAACAATCTTCAGTGTTCTCCACAACACACAAGTTAGCTGAGTTTAGTGCAAACAGAAATTATATCTTCAGTGTCTCTTCAAAACACACACTTCAACTGAGTCCAGTGCAAGCAAAAATGATAATCTTCGGTGTTCGTCACACACACAGACAGAATAATCCAGAGGGGTTTGGTTCCAACTCACCCAAGCGCAAACGCGTAAAGCGGGTAAACAAGGCGCAGCTCCAAACGGGGAACAAGGTTCTCATCAGCGGATCTCCACAGAAAGTCCTGGAGGGAAATAAGACGAGGCACAGCAACGGGGAAAAAGCAGGCAAAAGCAGTTGTATTCCAAAACGACCCGACATCGATTGAAGGGAAGTCCCAGTATAAAAAGCCTCTGGGGCGCTAATCAAAAACTATGACAGGTGCGCGCTGGAATTGATACTTGCTCCAAAAGCGTGTGGTGGGGAATGCACCAATCAACACAGCACCTTAAAGGAGCGGAGCGTGTGGCGGGGAATGCATCAATCAACACAGTACCTTAAAGGAGCGGAGCGTGTGGCGGGGAATGAACCAATCCTCACAGTACCCCCCCTCCACGGGAGCCACCCGGCGACCAGCCCGACCCGGCTCGTTCGGGTGAGCACGATGGAAGTCGGTGATCAGGCCGGGGTCCATGATGAGCTGGCGGGAGACCCAGCTCCGTTCCTCCGGGCCGTACCCCTCCCAGTCCACCAGGTACTGGAACCCCTGACCCCGCCGTCGAACGCCCATCAACCGGCGGACCTGCCACTGGGGGTGTCCGTCCACCATCTCGGGAGGAGGCGGATCCGGAGCAGGAGGCATCAGGGGACTGAGAGAGACAGGCTTAACCCGGGATACATGGAAAACGGGGTGAATGCGCATGGACGCAGGAAGCTTAAGACTCACCGCCGCCGGACTGAGCACCTTCAGAACCTCAAAAGGACCGACGAACCGGGGGTTGAGCTTCTTGGCC
Organism: Notolepis coatsorum; assembly: GCF_963971535.1. Lineage (NCBI taxonomy): Eukaryota > Metazoa > Chordata > Actinopteri > Aulopiformes > Paralepididae > Notolepis > Notolepis coatsorum. The sequence goes on along the minus strand of NC_140169.1, from coordinate 193,290,729 downwards.
GAGGACCGAAGCGGAAGGTCCTTTGCGGACAGCCACACCCTCTGCCCAGGGTGGTACGTCGGTGCAGGGACCCGGCGCCGGTCGGCCCAACGACTGGCGCGCTCCGATGACCGGAGCAGCGCAGTCCTGGCGATCTCCCAGACCCGACGGCACCGGTCGAGATGCTCCTGTACGGAGGGAACTGCCACTTCCGACTCCTGTGCAGGGAAAAGAGGGGGTTGGTAGCCCAGGGATACCTCAAAAGGTGAGAGGCCAAGGGCGGCTCGGAATGGGAAGCGGCTGCAATTGCCCGGAGGGTGCCTGGTGGGAGGCCTTGCTGCGGGCGCAGACTGTGCAGGCCAGTACGAACTCCTTGACGTCGTTCCTCATGGTGGGCCACCAGAATCGACGAGCCAGGAAGGAGAACGTGCGATGAACGCCTGGGTGGCAGGCGAACCGGCTGGTATGGCCCCACTGGAGGACCCGGGACCGGACTGAGTCGGGGACGAAGAGACGATGAACCGGTACATTGCCTGGAGCGTGATGGAAGCGTAGGGCACGCCTTACCACCCCCTCGATGCCCAAGGTGACTACTCCTACCACCCTGGCCTCTGGGAGGATGGGAGTCGGGTCCTCAGTGGTTGGAGCCCCCTTGGAGTGTAACCGGGACAGGGAGTCGGCCTTCGTGTTGCGGGAACCAGGGCGAAACGTCAGCGAGAAGTCGAACCGACTGAGGAAGCTGGCCCATCTTGCCTGCCGGCCATTGAGGCGCTTGGAAGCACGGATGTACGTCAGGTTCTTGTGGTCCGTCCAAATGGTAAATGGCTCCTCGGCCCCCTCTAGCCAATGACGCCACTCCTCCAAGGCAGCCACAACCGCCAGCAGCTCCCGATTGCCGATGTCGTAGTTCTTCTCGGCAGGGAGGAAACAACGCGAGTAGAAGGCGCACGGATGTACCTTCTGGTATGTTGCCGAACGCTGGGATAAGATAGCTCCTAGTCCGGTATCCGAGGCGTCCACCTCTACGATGAACTGTCTCTTGGGGTCTGGATGGAGCAAGACCGGGGCGGAAGTGAACCTCTTCTTGAGGGAGCGGAACGCAGCACACGCCGCTGGGGACCAGTCGAACGGCAGGGCGGGAGAGGTCAGCCTGGTAAGTGGTTCCGCCACCTGACTGTAGTTCCGGATGAATCTTCGGTAGAAGTTGGCGAACCCGAGGAAGCTCTGTAACTCCTTCCGAGAGGTGGGTTCCGGCCACTCCTCCACGGCCCGGATCTTGCGAGGGTCAGCTCGGGTCAAGCCTCTCTCCACGATGAAGCCCAGGTAATCGACGGAGTCGGAGTGGAATCGGCACTTCTCTGCCTTGACGAAGAGCCGATTGTGGAGGAGGCGCTCCAGCACACGGCGGACATGCTGGATGTGTTCCTCGAGGGTCTTGGAGAAAATGAGGATGTCGTCTAGGTATACCACCACAAACTCCTCCAGCATGTCACGAAGGACGTCGTTCATGAGCGCCTGGAATACCGCCGGAGCGTTGGTGAGGCCGAACGGCATTACCAGGTACTCGTAGTGGCCCCTGGGAGTCTTGAAGGCGGTCTTCCACTCATCGCCCTCTCGGATACGGACCAGATGGTAGGCACTCCGGAGGTCCAGCTTGGTAAAGACGGTAGCCTGGGTGAGAGGCTCGAAGGTGGAGTTCATGAGAGGAAGAGGGTACTTGTTCTTAATGGTGATCTCGTTGAGCTGGCGATAGTCGATGCAGGGTCGAAGGTCTCCGTCCTTCTTCCCAACAAAGAAGAAACCGGCCGCCACAGGGGAGGAGGAAGGCCGAATGAGTCCTGCTTCCAAGGACTCAGAGATATATTGATCCATCGCTGCCTTCTCAGGGACGGTCAGACTGTAGAGGCGGCTGCCGGGAAGGGGAGCCCCTGAGCGGAGGTCGATGGCGCAGTCGTAAGGCCGGTGAGGCGGAAGGGCCTGAGCCCTGGACTTACTGAAAACCTCCTCGAGGTCGTGGTACTCGGGGGGTATGGTCGAGAGGTCCGGAGGCGGCTCACAAACGGATCTCCGGGGCGAGGGACAGGACGCCGCCTGAAGACACTGGGCATGACAGGAGGAGCTCCACCCCCTGATGGTACCGGAGGACCAGGCGATGTGGGGCTTGTGCAGCGCGAGCCAGGGCCGGCCCAGGACTACTGGGACAAGAGGGGATCTGGTGATAAAAAACTGGAGTCTCTCAACGTGGTTACCAGCAATGGTGAGCAGGACAGGACAGGTGCGTTGAGTGATGTCAGCCAGGCAGTGTTGGTCCAATGCGAACACCTCCAATGGCCTCACGAGGTCCTCTAGTGGAATGTTGGCCCGGGTAGCAAACTCGAAGTCTAGGAAACTCTCGTCAGCACCCGAGTCAATGAGTGCCTCCAGCGTGGCCCATTGGTCCGCCCAGGCCAGGGTGACGCTCATCAGACGGCTAGGTGGTGCACGGCTCTGGGAACGAGAAAAACGGCTCACCAGGATCTCCCGGGGTCCCGGGGAGCCTGGTCTTTTGGCCGGGTGGGGCAGTTGGAGATACGGTGTCTATCCCGACCGCAGTAGAGGCAAAGGCCGGACCTGAATCTTGCCTCCCGTTCAGCTTGGCTAAGATGTGAACGTCCCAGCTGCATGGGTTCCTCCCCGGGCACCGAACGGGAGGGGAAGGAACCACCAGTTGTGTTGGGAGCAGGGCGGGCCGCAGTACCGTCACAAGTACGGGGGGTCTGGGGAACCTCTGGAGGTCCCGGTCGGGTTCTCTCACGTCTTCTCTCCTGGAGGCGTCCGTCGATGCGAATGGCGAGGCTGAATAGGTCCTCGAGGGACTCAGGTTCCTCACGGGTCGCGAGCTGGTCCCTGACAGCGTCGTTGAGCCCCCTCATGAAGGTGAGACGAAGCGCTTGATCGTTCCAACCGCTCTCCGTTGCCGCCAGTCTGAACTCCAGCACGTAGTCGGTGACCCCGCCACTGCCCTGCCGGAAGGTGCCCAACCGAGCTCCAGGGTCCTGGCCACGGGCTGGGTGGTGGAAAACCCTGCGGAGCTCTGCCACGAAGTCTGGGTAGGAAAAACAGAAATCAGCCCCCATTGCCCAGGATGCAGTAACCCACTGTGCTGCCCGGCCTGAGAACAGGTTAGTCATGTAAGCCACTCGGAATCCCCTTGAAGTGAATCGGCTGGGTTGATGACGAAAAACCAACTCACATTGCATGATGAATGTGGCACAATCCTCGAAGTTACCATTGAACAACCGTGGTTCGGAGAGACGGGGCTCCCGAGGTGCGGGATCGGGAGGCGCGGGGCCTGCCACGGCTGCGGGTGATGCTCCGGCCGAGGCTCCTGTAGTAGGTGGGGTTACAAGCAAGGTGTTAACGGCTTCACTCAGCGCTTGTAATTGGTGGAGAATATTAGTCTGCTGATTACCCTGGGCTGTCTGCAGGCTAGCCAGAGAGCCAAGGGACACCTGAATAGGCAGGACCTGGTCTCGGAGCTCCTGTACAGCAGCCGCAGCCGCACCTAGCTGTAGGCTGTGGTCGTTGGTTAACTCAATCTGGACCGCCAACGCTGTTCTGACCCTGTCTGTGTCGGCTGAGGTCGTCATGGTCGGGTCGTAATGTTAGGGTTTGAACCGACCTCAATCGCACGGCACAGACAGGAAGTTCAGAGTTAGCCAAATACTAGGGCGTATTTATTTACAGAGTCACAAAAGGGTTAAAGTAACAATTATGAAACAACAAGGGAGACTGCCATCGGCAGAGTTCTCTGCGGCTCTGCAGATCCTCCTGGTGATAGCGGTGGGGAATCGGTATTTGACGTTGTAGCGGCTCTGCAGATACTCCCAGCTTTAACTCGAGGTGGAGAACGGAGAGAGAGAGAGGTATCAATAACAGTCCAACGAAACACAGAGGCAGTGTGGTTCCCTCCTCCCTTAGCTGTGTCCAGAACCAATGAACAGTAACAATCTTCAGTGTTCTCCACAACACACAAGTTAGCTGAGTTTAGTGCAAACAGAAATTATATCTTCAGTGTCTCTTCAAAACACACACTTCAACTGAGTCCAGTGCAAGCAAAAATGATAATCTTCGGTGTTCGTCACACACACAGACAGAATAATCCAGAGGGGTTTGGTTCCAACTCACCCAAGCGCAAACGCGTAAAGCGGGTAAACGAGGCGCAGCTCCAAACGGGGAACAAGGTTCTCATCAGCGGATCTCCACAGAAAGTCCTGGAGGGAAAGAAGACGAGGCACAGCAACGGGGAAAAAGCAGGCAAAAGCAGTTGTATTCCAAAACGACCCGACATCGATTGAAGGGAAGTCCCAGTATAAAAAGCCTCTGGGGCGCTAATCAAAAACTATGACAGGTGCGCGCTGGAATTGATCCTTGCTCCAAAAGCGTGTGGCGGGGAATGCACCAATCAACACAGCACCTTAAAGGTGCGGAGCGTGTGGCGGGGAATGCATCAATCAACACAGTACCTTAAAGGAGCGGAGCGTGTGGCGGGGAATGAACCAATCCTCACAATAGCTGTGTGATCATTTGGTTCAGCGGAGATGTACAATTGTGTGTCATCTGCGTAACTATGGAAACATACATTGTGCTTTCTAATTGTAACTGAGGGGTACAATTCCCTGACTGTATTGATAAGTATGGTATCATTAAACCACTACCGCTTGATGTGCTTTAACTTCTGGCCATACAGTACACGATATCTAAGTATGATGAACACTTTCCCACATATGAAATCAGGTCCATGAGCCCTGGACTTACTGAAAACCTCCTCGAGGTCGTGGTACTCGGGGGGTATGGTCGAGAGGTCCGGAGGCGGCTCACAAACGGATCTCCGGGGCGAGGGACAGGACGCCGCCTGAAGACACTGGGCATGACAGGAGGAGCTCCACCCCCTGATGGTACCGGAGGACCAGGCGATGTGGGGCTTGTGCAGCGCGAGCCAGGGCCGGCCCAGGACTACTGGGACAAGAGGGGATCTGGTGATAAAAAACTGGAGTCTCTCAACGTGGTTACCAGCAATGGTGAGCAGGACAGGACAGGTGCGTTGAGTGATGTCAGCCAGGCAGTGTTGGTCCAATGCGAACACCTCCAATGGCCTCACGAGGTCCTCTAGTGGAATGTTGGCCCGGGTAGCAAACTCGAAGTCTAGGAAACTCTCGTCAGCACCCGAGTCAATGAGTGCCTCCACCGTGGCCCGTTGGTCCGCCCAGGCCAGGGTGACGCTCATCAGACGGCTAGGTGGTGCACGGCTCTGGGAACGAGAAAAACAGCTCACCAGGATCTCCCGGGGTCCCGGGGAGCCTGGTCTTTTGGCCGGGTGGGGCAGTTGGAGATACGGTGTCCATCCCGACCGCAGTAGAGGCAAAGGCCGGACCTGAATCTTGCCTCCCGTTCAGCTTGGCTAAGATGTGAACGTCCCAGCTGCATGGGTTCCTCCCCGGGCACCGAACGGGAGGGGAAGGAACCACCAGTTGTGTTGGGAGCAGGGCGGGCCGCAGTACCGTCACGAGTACGGGGGGTCTGGGGAACCTCTGGAGGTCCCGGTCGGGTTCTCTCACGTCTTCTCTCCTGGAGGCGTCCGTCGATGCGAATGGCGAGGCTGAATAGGTCCTCGAGGGACGCGAGCTGGTCCCTGACAGCGTCGTTGAGCCCCCTCATGAAGGTGAGACGAAGCGCTTGATCGTTCCAACCGCTCTCCGTTGCCGCCAGTCTGAACTCCAGCACGTAGTCGGTGACCCCGCCACTGCCCTGCCGGAAGGTGCCCAACCGAGCTCCAGGGTCCTGGCCACGGGCTGGGTGGTGGAAAACCCTGCGGAGCTCTGCCACGAAGTCTGGGTAGGAAAAACAGAAATCAGCCCCCATTGCCCAGGATGCAGTAACCCACTGTGCTGCCCGGCCTGAGAGCAGGTTAGTCATGTAAGCCACTCGGAATCCCCTTGAAGTGAATCGGCTGGGTTGATGACGAAAAACCAACTCACATTGCATGATGAATGTGGCACAATCCTCGAAGTTACCATTGAACAACCGTGGTTCGGAGAGACGGGGCTCCCGAGGTGCGGGATCGGGAGGCGCGGGGCCTGCCACGGCTGCGGGTGATGCTCCGGCCGAGGCTCCTGTAGTAGGTGGGGTTACAAGCAAGGTGTTAACGGCTTCACTCAGCGCTTGTAATTGGTGGAGAATATTAGTCTGCTGATTACCCTGGGCTGTCTGCAGGCTAGCCAGAGAGCCAAGGGACACCTGAATAGGCAGGACCTGGTCTCGGAGCTCCTGTACAGCAGCCGCAGCCGCACCTAGCTGTAGGCTGTGGTCGTTGGTTAACTCAATCTGGACCGCCAACGCTGTTCTGACCCTGTCTGTGTCGGCTGAGGTCGTCATGGTCGGGTCGTAATGTTAGGGTTTGAACCGACCTCAATCGCACGGCACAGACAGGAAGTTCAGAGTTAGCCAAATACTAGGGCGTATTTATTTACAGAGTCACAAAAGGGTTAAAGTAACAATTATGAAACAACAAGGGAGACTGCCATCGGCAGAGTTCTCTGCGGCTCTGCAGATCCTCCTGGTGATAGCGGTGGGGAATCGGTATTTGACGTTGTAGCGGCTCTGCAGATACTCCCAGCTTTAACTCGAGGTGGAAAACGGAGAGAGAGAGAGGTATCAATAACAGTCCAATGAAACACAGAGGCAGTGTGGTTCCCTCCTCCCTTAGCTGTGTCCAGAACCAATGAACAGTAACAATCTTCAGTGTTCTCCACAACACACAAGTTAGCTGAGTTTAGTGCAAACAGAAATTATATCTTCAGTGTCTCTTCAAAACACACACTTCAACTGAGTCCAGTGCAAGCAAAAATGATAATCTTCGGTGTTCGTCACACACACAGACAGAATAATCCAGAGGGGTTTGGTTCCAACTCACCCAAGCGCAAACGCGTAAAGCGGGTAAACGAGGCGCAGCTCCAAACGGGGAACAAGGTTCTCATCAGCGGATCTCCACAGAAAGTCCTGGAGGGAAAGAAGACGAGGCACAGCAACGGGGAAAAAGCAGGCAAAAGCAGTTGTATTCCAAAACGACCCGACATCGATTGAAGGGAAGTCCCAGTATAAAAAGCCTCTGGGGCGCTAATCAAAAACTATGACAGGTGCGCGCTGGAATTGATCCTTGCTCCAAAAGCGTGTGGCGGGGAATGCACCAATCAACACAGCACCTTAAAGGTGCGGAGCGTGTGGCGGGGAATGCATCAATCAACACAGTACCTTAAAGGAGCGGAGCGTGTGGCGGGGAATGAACCAATCCTCACAATAGCTGTGTGATCATTTGGTTCAGCGGAGATGTACAATTGTGTGTCATCTGCGTAACTATGGAAACATACATTGTGCTTTCTAATTGTAACTGAGGGGTACAATTCCCTGACTGTATTGATAAGTATGGTATCATTAAACCACTACCGCTTGATGTACTTTAACTTCTGGCCATACAGTACACGATATCTAAGTATGATGAACACTTTCCCACATATGAAATCAGGTCCACACAAATATAACAGTCGAAGGTTTAATATAGCAAAAGGTATATACAACATTCACTTAATTACATTTATGATTTGAATGCACTTGTAAGGCAAATGAGTATTCGTAGGCAAATCAACACTGAATGTCCAATCTCTGGTTACGCAGGAAGCAAGTATACAACCTGGTTCTTTAGGGAACTATAGCGATGGTACTTAAGGATTATAGCGGGATACTAAAGGGGTCCTGCTGGTTGTAAGTCAGTAGGGGGGGGGGGGGGGTTTGGAGAGCCGTCAGCTGCATCCCATCTGGCCAACGATTCCTGGGGAGAATTCAGGTACAGAACACAGTGCCTGCAGGATCTTGATCCACAGATGAATACACTTGGGCCCTCTTGTAGACGGTAGCTGTAGGCTGTAGGTCCACAACGAAGGAGAAGCGAGGCGGCCTCGGTCTGGGTTGAGCGCCGTCTCACCTGGGCTCCTCTCGGGGGTAATTCCAACACTCACCGGCGTTGGCTGTTATCCGCTCCACAAATCAAAGCACCCAAAGCAAATAGATATTCCATGCCGTATAGGCTCAGCAGTCGTCCGGGTAGGTAATCCAATGTGCAGGTCCCCCTCGGTCCTCGTCTAGAACTCCTCGGATGCAAGCACCACACGTGGTCTGCCCAGCCTGGTTAAGCTTCTAGATAACACGAGGAGGCGATGGGGGTGCTACTCACTTTAGAACTCGATACCGCACGATGCACCATACCTAATAGACTATTATTAACTTAATAGAAATACGTCCCACTCGACGGTACAGTGCCAAACTATGACAATTCAGCTATGAATTTACACGAGGTCTCAATGCCTATTCTGGGGCCAAATAGGCCATACTGCACCACACGTGGGTCGTGGGTGAGGCTTCACGTCTGTTACTAGGTTGGAGGGTAAAGGACTAATGGACTAAAAGAAAGTTCTACTTTACTTGCGCCATATTTATATGCACGGTGAACAAATAGTACCATTCGTATTTCGGTAGCCGTATTCCTACGCGGAACCCGGGCTAGTTGGGACATGTTCGTCGGCACTATTGAACTTGACTCAAGGGGCCTGTCTGCTGGCGCCAGGTTCTTGTCCAATGAGAGAATGAACTATTATGGGCTGTAGTAGACTAAAGGGATATTCAGTGTATATGTACAAAGAATATACAAGGGATATCAAACGATATACAAATACTATTAAATATATATCCATAAATAAATATATATATTCGGTTTAATCTGATCCTTCACAACAGCCGCCCCCTAATTAGTCCCACCTAATTAGCTAAGCAGAGACAGATTAACCGCACTGTCTACCACTCAAGGTCCGCTGTAAGGGTCAGTCAACTCACAAAGTCGTGGGGTCATGGTCGTCATCGATAGTGTCTGGGAGTCTTGGCAGTTCTATTAGCCTCGCCACGGGTCGTGTGTAAGTCCGCCCTTGGACGAGCACTTCAGCTGCTCGGACCTTGCCATCGGCACTGGTGATCACTTTGCTTACGCGGCCAGCCGGCCACATAGCTCTGGGTAGTGACTGGTCGATAATCATGACGACTGTTCCTTCTGTCAAATTGTCTCTCTCTTTTACCCACTTCTGGCGGGTCTGTAGAGACGGTAGATAGTGGAGTAGGAAGCTATTCCAAAACTTGTCAGCCAGTACTTGGCTGTACCTCCACATTCTTCGGCCGTTCGCTTCTTCAGGCCTGTACATTGTCTGGGGTAGCGCGGGGTCCAGCTGCCCCATCAAGAGTGTGTTGGGGGTGACTGGGTCGACATCTGCTACATCACTTGAGACGTAACCGAGGGGCTTGGAGTTCAATACTCCCTCGATCTCCGTGAGGACTGTCATTAGGACTTCTTCCGCCACAGTCAGGGCCCCAAGCACGGCGTACAGGGCTGTCTTTATAGAACGTACTTCTCGTTCCCAGGTTCCACCGAAGTGGGGTGCGTTCGGGGGATTAAACTGGAAGTCAATCTGGGATGGAGCGAGGTGGGTCTTAAGTTCTGGGCCCATAGCTTGGAAGCTCTCTCTCAGCTCTCTTTCTCCGCCTTTGAAGTTTGTCCCGTGATCAGACAACAATGTAGACGGTTTTCCTTTCCGCGATGTGAATCTTCGGAAGGCCATAAGGAATGAGTCTGTGCTCATGGTTGGAAGGAGTGCGATATGTATCGCTCTGGTGGTCATGCATTTGAATACAATACCCCACCGCTTCTCGGTTCCTCTTCCTTTCTTTATATACAACGGGCCAAAACAGTCCATGCCTGTGGAGTGAAAGGGCTTGTCGCCGAGTCGGAGGCGACAGGGAGGTAGGTCAGCCATCCGGGGTATGCTGGGCTGCGCGCGCCACTTTCGGCAGTCTAGACAGGTTCGCTGGAAGCGTCGCACTGCTTCTCTCCCTTGAAGTATCCAATATCGACGTCTGATCTCCGCGAAGACTCTCTCTGCTCCTGCGTGGTGCACATCCTTGTCGTATTTCTTTATGATCAGCTCTGTGACCTTGTGTCGGCTGTTCAAGACTATCGGGTACTTAACGTCATCCGGTAGGTCGGGGGCTCTCCGCAGACGACCACCCACTCTGATGAGATTATGGGCGTCACTCTCGGGTGCCAGGTGGAGCAGTCTGCTGTCTGATGGGACGGGCTTTCCTCCCTGTAGACAGTCTAGCTCATCGGGGAACAAGTCTCTCTGGGCTCGTTGTAGTAGAAGAAGTTCTGCTTCTTCGTAGTCAGCTGCTGAAATGTCAGTGGTGGGCTGAATCTCTGGGTGGTGCCACAGGAATGTCTTTAGCTGCGCACTCTGTAGGGTGAGGCAATCATCTATGTTGGGGTCTGTGGAGGCGACTGTGCTCAATCCACAGAACATAAGTTTCTTGTTTTCAGCCTCCTCTTTACTCGCCTCCCGTGGGGTGGGCGTAGGCCACTCTTCTTCCGGGAGCTTGAGGAACTCTGGTCCGTCACTGTAGATGTTGTGACGGGTGAGGTCATCTAGGGACATTCCCCGGGTGATGACGTCAGCTGGGTTGTGTTTGGTGTCCACATACCGCCAGCTTGCTGCTTCTGTTAACTCTTGAATCTCTGTGACTCTGACTCCCACGAAGACCTTGTATCTGCATGAATCAGACTTGATCCATGTGAGTACTGTCGTAGAGTCTGACCACAAGATTGTTCTTTGCACCGGGATGGTGAGTTCACGTTGGATTAACGTGGCTAGATGCGCTCCTGCTAGGGCTGCGCAGAGCTCTAGACGCGGGATAGATTGTTGCTTTCGTGGGGCTATTCTTGAGCGAGCCAGGATGAAAGCGGTGTGTATCTCTCCTCCCTTCTCTTGGGCACGCAAGTAGGCCACAGATCCATAGGCTACTTCGGAGGCGTCGCTGAAGACGTGTAGATCCATCTTGCATGTCTCTGGCCTCACTGTGGGTGGGAAGTAGTTGCGGCGTATGTTGACGCCTGGGAGTGAGCGGAGTTCCGTCTCCCACTCTCTCCATGTGGAGGCAAGGTGTGCGGGTATTGGGTCGTCCCAGCCCTGGTCCTTGTCCCATAGTGCTCGTACAGTCATCTTTGCCCTGGTGGTGTAAGGTAGAATACATCCCAACGGGTCATATTGTCTGGCGAGTCCGTCTGGTGGTCGGTATCGCCGTCCACCTTCCCTGCTCCGTGGTCAGGGGTTTGTGTCTATAGTGGAGCGAGTCTGTTTTGAAGCGCCAGACTAGTCCTAGTGTCATTTCTTGGGCTTCTCCTGGGATGGTCGCCATCCAGGTCTCGCTACTGGCTGCCTTGTCCGCGGGGGAGAGGCTGCGCAATACTTGCGGGTCGCTGCTGGCCCACTGCCTGAGATCAAAGCCGCCTTTGATCAGGGAGGCGCGTAGCTTGAGTAGGAGAGCCTCGGCTTCTTCTTGGGTCGAAACGCTTTGTAAACAGTTGTCCACGTAGAAACTGTTCTTCACACTGTGTCGGACCTCTTCATCTGCTGCTGGGTCCTCTGCGACGTGTTTCTGCAGTGCAAATGTAGCACAGCACGGGCTGCATGTGGTTCCGAAGGGGAGGACTTCCCATTGGTAGATGGCTGGGTGCTCATCTCCGATCCTCTCTCTCCATAGGAACCGCAGTAGGGGCTTATCCTCCTCCACTAGTCTCACCTGCAGGAACATCCCTTTGATATCCCCGCTGATAGCCACCTTGTCCTGGCGGAAGCGTAGTAGAGAGGGGTAGAGAGTAGAGAGGGGCCGAGTGTGGGGCCGGGCAAGAGCTCTTTATTCAGATTCTGGGATCCGATCTGGTAGCTGCAGTTAAACACAATGCGATCCTTGCCGTTGTGGTGGACCTTGTGGTGCGGCACGTACCATGATTAGGTCGTCTGATCGGCCTCTTTAATGTCAATCTTCATTACGTGTCTCGCTGTGATTAGCTTCTCAATCTCAGCGTGGTACACACTCTCTTGAGCGGGGTCTTTGGCTAGGCGCCGCTCTGTGTTCAATAGATACCGCTCCGTAGCTTCTTTCGTGGCGTGAAAGGTGGGCATTCCCTCTCGCCTCAGGAGTGGAGTTGCGTATCTCATCACTCCGCTGACTGTGACTCTCTTTGTCCCTTGCTCGAGGAGGTTTATGGCGTAAATGTCTTCTTTAGAACGAATGTCTTTCTTTTCGTTCTTAAAGGGCATTGTCTCTAGTGTCCATAGCCTCTCGACATGCTGCAGGAGAGTGGTGTCTTCTTCTGTCACTCTGGAGTGGAGGCAGCTAGTGGCTGCTGTTCGGTTGAGAGATTTAGCGAGGGGGCCTTGTAATGTCCATCCTAGGCAGGTCTCGACTGCTGCAGGACAGCCTCTGGGTCCTGTATGGACCCGGTCTATCGGGACTATGAGGTCTGCATGGTCGGAGCCTATCAGCAGGGTCGGGGTGGCGCCGTCTATGAGCGGGATAGGTAGTTGACACAGGTGCACATATTTATCCATCAGTTTGGCGATGGGGTAGGTGTACTGTGATAGTCCTATTTCTTGGCTGGTGAAAGCATTTGTAATCCTATACCGTCTCTCTGGCTGCCCGCTTGCTGCGATAGTGAAGGAGACATTCTCGCCTTTTATCGTCTTTAAATCTCTTCTTATTGTCCGAATCGTCATCTGGTTCTCGCTCCCCCGCAGTCCCAGCTGGGCCGCAGCGGATGCGAGGAGAAGGGTCTTCTCTGACCCGTCATCAAGGACGGCGTAAGTGTCCATGACTTTATCTTGGTGGCTCAATGTTACACGGACTACCTTTAAGAGCACCTGGGCGCCGCTGCTGCTGGCGGGGTCAATGTACATGACACTTGCCTTTGTGCTGCTCGATGGTGCAGGTGCAGGCTTTCTTCTGTTACTGTCGTGTAGGACATCTAGGTGGGCTCCGTCACACCGACTGCACCTCTTCTTTAGGCGGCACTCGGCTGCCATGTGACTGCGCGCACATCGGTAACAGCGCCTGTTGGACTTTATCCATTGACTCACTTCTTCTGCATTCATCTTCTTGAACAGGTCACATTGTGACAGCCAGTGTTCCTTCTCGCAGTACGGGCACACCATCTTCCACTTCTCTTTTCTCGAGGGGGTACTGTGGTTCTTACTGCTCGGTACTGATTCTGATTGGTGCATGACAGTCACTGATCCTCTTCCATCGTTTACTCTCCTAGGTCCCTCTCTGGAGCTTGGTGTGCTCCGCACGAATGTGTCCAAGCGTAGGCTGCTGACTTCTCTCGTCAGGAAGTCGGCTAAATCGAGGAGGGATGGTTCGGGACCGTTAGGATCACGGTGGTCTCTTTGCCGCCTAAAGCGCTCTTGTCTGGCGGGCGGCAGCTTCTCTAAAATCCTCTTGACGTTAGAGTTGGCGTATAGCTCGTGCATACCCTTTTCTCGTTGCGCTCCCAGCATCCCTACCAGGGACTGCACTTTTATAGACAGGTCGTCTAGTGAGCGATTGTCTGTTGCTGGGGGTAGGCGGTCAATATGCCTTATCTCTTGGATTACGTAATCCCATATACGTCCATATCTCTGGTCCAGCGCTGCTAGAGCCGCGGTGTATGGGGTCGTAGAGGTGGCATAGGCTAGCGCTATATTGTGCGCTCGGGGTACTTTCAGGTGCTTCAGTAATATTGCATACTTGTGGCGTTCGTCAACGACATCCACCATCATTGTCTCTAAGCACATCCGGAGCTCCGTGTACTGTGCTCGATTCTCATGGGTGAAGTCTGGAAACGTCGGTGTGCCAATGTATGGCGCCGTGGATGGCTGGCACATCGGTGAGCGTTGGGAGAGAGGCCTCCTAGGCGAGTCTCCTCTTGCGCCTCTCTGTGGGCTGGTACCGGCAGGGTACCATGGCCCGCTGGTCCAGGTGCTGTTCCTCGGGGCTGGTCGTGCGTCATGCTCACCCGTGAATAGAGTCGGGGGTCTGTAGCGCAGCGCCGCGGGGGTATAGCCTGGGCTGTACTGGACCTCCTGGTCCGGTGGAGTACTGTGCTGTCGTCGGGCTTGGTTCTCCTCCTCTCCCTCTTCTTCTTCTGTCAGGTCCTCTAGATCCTGTAGTCGTTTATTTAGCCTCTCCGCAGTGTATGCTGCTCCTTCCTTGTAGCTGGGTCTCGCTTGGACCGGTCGGGGAAGGGGGTCTGCGGGGGGTATAGGCTCTCTCTGGTGGTCAAGTTCAGGGTCGCTTGGTCGGTTAGGGGATGCTGCCCTTGACTGTTGTCTCGACGAGGCCCTTGAACCCCTGGCGGAGGGAGAGGGTTTCAAGTTTCAAGTTTCTTTAATAGTTGTCATACAGAAGTACAGAATACTTTTGTACAAAATGCTTCTTACTGTTGCGCTCCAGAGACTGTGCATGACAAGATAAGTATGAAATAAAAACATAGTAAAAATTAGAAGAAAAAAAAAGAGGTCACAGTGTTCAGTTTAGACATATGTACAATGTTCGTAGACGTAGTTACCATACAATATACAATACTGTGCAGTGTACTAATATACAATACTATATAGTGCAAGGCATAAATGGACGAGGTGCAGTTTAGGTACAATTCACAGTAGGTGTACGAGTTGTAGTGCAAATCCTTTATCAATAAATATAAAGTGTAAGTGTGTTTGTGTGATCTAAAGTGTGGAGAGTGGGTGCTGCAGTGTGTTGTTTGTTTGAGTGAGTGTGTGTGTGCGTGTGGGTGTGTGTGCTGTGTGCATTTGATGGTTGTTGCATAGTGATTATTGTTCGTTTAGCGATTATTGTTCGTTTAGCAGCCTGATGGCCTGGGGATAGAAGCTCCTTCTGAGTCTTTCTGTGCTCGCCATAAGACTCCGGTATCGCTTGCCTGACGGCAGCAGTTCAAAGAGGCAGTTGTTCGGGTGGCTCGAGTCCTTAATAATTCTCTTAGCCTTCCCCTTGCACCGCTTGTTGTAAATGTTCTGGAGGGTGGGAAGCCCCCCTCTAATTGTGCGTTCGGCTGAACGTGTCACTCTTTGTAGTCTGCTACGGTCTTGTGCAGTGCTATTCCCAAACCAGGAGGTGATGTTGCCGGTCAGGATGCTCTCTATTGTACATGAGTAGAAGTTCCTAAGGATCTTCTGACTGACTTGGAACTTCCTTAGGCGCCTGAGGAAGTAGAGGCGTTGTCGTGCCTTCTTCACAACACTGTCAATGTGTGTGGTCCATGTCAAGTCCTCGGATATGTGGGCTCCGAGGTACTTGAAACTGTTCACTCTCTCAACACTTGGGTGTTGCCTTGGTGATCAGCTGCTCCATTAGCTGCGCTTGTAGTCTGTCGCGCTCGCCCTGTAGTCTGTCGCGCTCGGCTTCGCGCTGGATGAGAGCGATGTCGCGCTCTGCTTCTCTTTGGGCACCGTCAGCGGCGCGCTGGGTGTCGGACCGGTTTCTTGCCATATTCTCTTCCGTCTGAAGGCGTCTCATCTCCAGGCGTATGTGCTCTTCTTCGCTCCGTTGCTGTGTTTGGAGTCGATCGCGTTCACCCTGAAGTCGATCGCGTTCACCCTGGAGTCGATCGCGTTCGGTAGAGGCTGTCAGGCTGACGAGGAACGCCTGTGACAGCATCCTCTCCGCCTCGCTGGGGGAAGACGCTTGTAGAGGTGAGCCGCTCCTGGCTGTACTCGTTGGGGAGTCCTGGAGCTCTATCTCCTCGGCGCTCTCCTCATCTTGTTCCGTGCAGGGTTCCACCTCTGGAGGGTTGTCTTCCTCCCGGAGCTGGTCGGGGACTACTTCTTCGGTATTGGCGGGGGGTAAAGGCATGTCTGTTCCCTCCTGGTCCCCACCGTGAGCTTGGTCAGTTACATTAGAACCCACTAGGGCCTCTGTGGTCGGGGTAACCTGGTCGTTAAGGTCAGACATAATTTTACTTTCTACTTTTACCGCGTTTACCGTCTGTAGAAGGCTAGGTAGTTGACTGACAGCGTAATCCTCTAAGTACTGAGGTGTCTGTCGTCTGCGCCGCGGGCGTTCTACGTTAGGAGGACCGTTTCGTGGAGTGTTCATCATAGGCCATTTCAATATTAATAACACTATATTAATATTACACTAGTTACCCTCCGGCTCGAAGGACCAATTGTAACTGAGGGGTACAATTCCCTGACTGTATTGATAAGTATGGTATCATTAAATCACTACCGCTTGAAGTACTTTAACTTCTGGCCATACAGTACACGATATCTAAGTATGATGAACACTTTCCCACATATGAAATCAGGTCCACACAAATATAACAGTCGAAGGTTTAATATAGCAAAAGGTATATACAACATTCACTTAATTACATTTATGATTTGAATGCACTTGTAAGGCAAATGAGTATTTGTAGGCAAATCAACACTGAATGTCCAATCTCTGGTTACGCAGGAAGCAAGTATACAACCTGGTTCTTTAGGGAACTATAGCGATGGTACTTAAGGATTATAGCGGGATACTAAAGGGGTCCTGCTGGTTGTAAGTCAGTAGGGGGGGGGGGGTTTGGAGAGCCGTCAGCTGCATCCCATCTGGCCAACGATTCCTGGGGAGAATTCAGGTACAGAACACAGTGCCCGCAGGATCTTGATCCACAGATGAATACACTTGGGCCCTCTTGTAGACGGTAGCTGTAGGCTGTAGGTCCACAACGAAGGAGAAGCGAGGCGGCCTCGGTCTGGGTTGAGCGCCGTCTCACCTGGGCTCCTCTTGGGGGTAATTCCAACACTCACCGGCGTTGGCTGTTATCCGCTCCACAAATCAAAGCACCCAAAGCAAATAGATATTCCATGCCGTATAGGCTCAGCAGTCGTCCGGGTAGGTAATCCAATGTGCAGGTCCCCCTCGGTCCTCGTCTAGAACTCCTCGGATGCAAGCACCACACGTGGTCTGCCCAGCCTGGTTAAGCTTCTAGATAACACGAGGAGGCGATGGGGGTGCTACTCACTTTAGAACTCGATACCGCACGATGCACCATACCTAATAGACTATTATTAACTTAATAGAAATACGTCCCACTCGACGGTACAGTGCCAAACTATGACAATTCAGCTATGAATTTACACGAGGTCTCAATGCCTATTCTGGGGCCAAATAGGCCATACTGCACCACACGTGGGTCGTGGGTGAGGCTTCACGTCTGTTACTAGGTTGGAGGGTAAAGGACTAATGGACTAAAAGAAAGTTCTACTTTACTTGCGCCATATTTATATGCACGGTGAACAAATAGTACCATTCGTATTTCGGTAGCCGTATTCCTACGCGGAACCGGGGCTAGTTGGGACATGTTTGTCGGCACTATTGAACTTGACTCAAGGGGCCTGTCTGCTGGCGCCAGGTTCTTGTCCAATGAGAGAATGAACTATTATGGGCTGTAGTAGACTAAAGGGATATTCAGTGTATATGTACAAAGAATATACAAGGGATATCAAACGATATACAAATACTATTAAATATATATCCATAAATAAATATATATATTCGGTTTAATCTGATCCTTCACAACACTAATGATGTCTCCTCAATGTTCAATGTTCAATGCAATGTTCAATGCAAGTAAAGCACTTTAAAGGGGAGATGAAGCAGTGAACAATGTGATCCTAGTTTGTTTGTTGTGTACCTTGTGTCCTTTAATAAAATGTGAAATCCTGCTTATTTGTCTGAAAAATCAAATATAATTTCCCTGTTTTCGCCATGGGCGGCGCCATTTTGTTGCTGACGTCACGGTGTTGGTTTGGTGTATACACTGCTGGTTAGCTGCCTATAGTGAATGGGTCAGTCAGTAAATAAAATGTTGCCTACAAAACAACGGGACCGCAGTGGTTCTTTTTGTATTGCTCCTGGCTGTTCAAACTAATTTTACCGTGTGAAAGAGAGGAAAGTTGGTTAATTTCCACAAACTACCAGTGAAAAAAACACTGTTGTTGGCACGTTGGCTCAGGCTGGCTGCACTCAGGCGGTGCGACCAGCCTGTTGGACAGGGAAGGAGGATCTGCAGCGAACACTTCATTGCCTCGGATTATGTTGTTGGGGGTGGGAGGTTTGTCCAGAAGACCACTAATCAGCTGAAGCCGGACGCGGTTCCCTCGGTCTTCGACAGACAGACCGGCCCAGGCAGTTCAGCGTCGCGGAGCATTCAGCCTGCTGGCTACCTAGCTCCACTTCAACCAGCGTCGCGGAGCATTCAGCCTGCTGGCTACCTAGCTCCACTTCAACCAGCGTCGCGGAGCATTCAGCCTGCTGGCTACCTAGCTCCACTTCAACCAGCGTCGCGGAGCATTCAGCCTGCTGGCTACCTAGCTCCACTTCAACCAGCGTCGCGGAGCATTCAGCCTGCTGGCTACCTAGCTCCACTTCAACCAGCCGGGCGTCGGGAGCTCCAGCAGCTTGTCGATGTGCTAATAGCCTGGAGCTAGCTACCGTTAGCTTGCCGAGGCTCCAGCACACCGACAAGCTGCTGGAGCCAGCTACCGTTAGCTTGCCGAGGCTCCAGCACACCGACAAGCTGCTGGAGCCAGCTACCGTTAGCTTGCCGAGGCTATTAGCACACCGACAAGCTGCTGGAGCCAGCTACCGTTAGCTTGCCGAGGCTATTAGCACACCGACAAGCTGCTGGAGCCAGCTATCGTTAGCTTGCCGAGGCTATTAGCACACCGACAAGCTGCTGGAGCCAGCTACCGTTAGCTTGCCGAGGCTATTAGCACACCGACAAGCTGCTGGAGCCAGCTACCGTTAGCTTGCCGAGGCTATTAGCACACCGACAAGCTGCTGGAGCCAGCTACCGTTAGCTTGCCGAGGCTATTAGCACACCGACAAGCTGCTGGAGCTCCCGACGCTCGGCTGGTTGAAGTGGAGCTAGGTAGCCAGCAGGCTGAATGCTCCGCGACGCTGGTTGAAGTGGAGCTAGGTAGCCAGCAGGCTGAATGCTCCGCGACGCTGGTTGAAGTGGAGCTAGGTAGCCAGCAGGCTGAATGCTCCGCGACGCTGAACTGCCTGGGCCGGTCTGTCTGTCGAAGACCGAGGGAACCGCGTCCGGCTTCAGCTGATTAGTGGTCTTCTGGACAAACATCCCACCCCAACAACATAATCCGAGGCAATGAAGTGTTCGCTGCAGATCCTCCTTCCCTGTCCAACAGGCTGGTCGCGCCGCCTGAGTGCAGCCAGCCTGAGCCAACGTGCCAACAACACTGTTTTTTTCACTGGTAGTTTGTGGAAATTAACCAACTTTCCTCTCTTTCACACAGTAAAATTAGTTTGAACAGCCAGGAGCAATACAAAAAGAACCACGCGGTCCCGTTGTTTTGTAGGCAACATTTTATTTACTGACTGACCCATTCACTATAGGCAGCTAACCAGCAGTGTATACACCAAACCAACACTGTGACGTCAGCAACAAAATGGCGCCGCCCATGTTCATAAATGCTACATAAATGGACATTACAAATCGTTTTTTCTTAGAAACGCCTTATTTTTATAACGTGATTTTTTCTGTGGTTTATCTAAATACGAATTTGATGCTATGACTATGTGTTTATCGCTATGCTTCATCTCCACTTTAAACTTTAAGTATGACTAAATGCTTTCTTGACTATATATATAGTAACTGTTCCAAAATGCATAGATTTCTATGTATTTTAGGGGTTTGGGTGGCTAGCTCTTTTTAATATAAATGTCAGATTGTTTTATTTATTTCATAGATTTCTATGCATTTCAGGAGTTTGGGGGGCTGGCTCCCCAAAATAATTAAATAACATAACCCTAACCTAACCCTAAAACCGAAATAAAGTAAAAAAAAAATAGTTACAAAATCCACCCATTTTCGCCCACAAACCGCTTCATACTTTTTGGTGCCCTTCTGTGCCCTACTGAAGTGCTGGGTCTAGATACGCCCCTGCTTTCAGCGTGATTGTTTATTATTATTAATGCAAACCTCTCTGATCAATATATCACCCATACTACATAAAGCATTTACTGACGATCACGGAATTATAAATGACCCCCCCCCCCCCCCGTTCATCCGCGCATGATGAGTCATAACGTTTAGGATCATGTACAGTTGAAATTTTTTATATAGCGTGTATCGGCAACAAACGGCAGTTGATAATCTATATATGCGTTTATGCCTATAACTCACGTTCTAGGAATTACTGCAGAAAACGATAAAAACATATTTATATTCTAGACTGTATTTTCGTATGAATCTATGAATGAAAAAGTATAACGTTCCTACATCCTGAACGATAGATAATCGATGTTGAATGGGCCATAGTAATCTATTAATCTATTTTTAGTGCTGCTTATAGTTTTTAATATGCTCCCTCTGTACAGCACTTTGTGCCCCTGTGGCTGTTAAAGCGCTTTATAAATAAAGTTGGATTGGATTGGATAGTAATGTCAATTTAGCAATACAATTTAAAAAGTTATAGCCCTGCAAAGAAGGTGAACATCTCCATAGGCTTAGAGTGGTGGCAGAGAGTGGTATGAGAGGGGCAAACTGCGTGGCAGTAATGTTAGTCATTTCCTAGAAAACAATTGAAAAAAAAGTTGATAAGTCATCCTGCACACGGGGCAAATTCTGAATCCAATGACATTTACAGCACATTGTAACTAAGCTAGCACTTGGCATCTTTAACTAAATTGAACAAATGTTCAATGTTAGCTTGCTAGCTAATGTTACTAATGTTGCATAACGTTGCTAACATTAGCTTGCTAGCTAATGGGTTGACCGTAAAGCACATTCAGCGATATTGGCTACTGTAAACGCCAATCAATATCCATGACAAGTCCCTCCCTAGCTTCCTGTTTTATACTGTGTATTATACTGTCCTGTCCCACCTGTCTCACCCTCTTCTTGTTCTTTCTCTTGCTCTTGCTCTTCTTCTTCTTCTTCTTCTTCTTCTTCTTCTTCTTCTTCTTCTTCTTCTTCTTCTTCTTCTTCTTCTTCTTCTTCTTCTTCTTCTTCTTCTTCTTCTTCTTCTTCTTCTTCTTCTTCTTCTTCTTCTTCTTCTTCTTCTTCTTCTTCTTCTTCTTCTTCTTCTTCTTCTTCTTCTTCTTCTCTCACCTGGTTCAGCTCATCACTTCCTGTTGGATCTGGTGGTGTCTCAACTGGACAAAAGTGCTGAGCTGGAAGTGACTCTGAAGACTGAGAACCTGGGAACAGAACAGAGACTCAGGCTGTAAGTAACTCACAGATAAAATGAGATCAGATGAGATGAGATCAAATTAGATTAGATGAGACTAAATGAGATTAGATGAGATGGTAAATGGCTGCTTTTTTATATAGCGCTTTTATCCAAAGCGCTTTACAATTTGTTACTCACATTTTACCCTTTCACTCACATTCACACACCGACGGTGGAGGCAACCATGCAAGGTGCCAACCTGCTCGCGTGTATCCTTTTTACAACGCATCTGCGTTTCCGGCGCTCTGATTGGCCAGGTCATGTGACATGTGCGCCCAATAGCGTGTTTGCCCAATTCCGCGTCAAACAGCCTGCAAACTACCTGGCGTTCTATCGCCATGCTCTAAGACAAACTCTAACCTTAACCAACTTCAAAATTAGTGCCTAAGCTTAACTGGCGAAAGAACTTGCCATCACGCTCTAAGACAAACTCTAACCTTAACCAACTTCGAAGAGTGCCTAAGCTTAACCAGTGTAGAAACTTGCCGTCCCACGATTGGCGCTCATGTCACATGACCTGGCCAATCAGAGCGCAAAACGGGAACCCGGAAACGGCGATGCGTTGTAAAAAGGCTTCAAGCAACCTGCTCATTGGGAGCAATTAGGGGTTAAGTGTCTTGCTCAAGGACACATCGACATGCTGCCCGGGAGGAGCGGGAATCGAACCGGGCACCTCCGGATTGCCAGATGACTGCTCTACCTCCTGAGCCACTGAGATGAGATTCAAATAAATTAGATTAAATTCAAACCTTTATTTATTCTCGAAAGGACAATTGAGGTCACCCTCATTTTCATGTCGTCGAGACTTACAGACATTTCAATGCATCAATCTTTTACAATATGTACATAGTGATACAATACACAATACATTGTTTATATAGTAATAAACATAGATGAAGTGCATTAAAAGGAAGAACACCATATCACTTGTAAAATGCACTAATATAAGTAAGTTAAAAACAGTTACAGCCTGTGCAGGCAGGCCAGCAAGTAAGCCTCCAAACGTCCCCTGCGAGAGCTGAAGAGACTTCCATGTATTAGGGGCACTATAATGACTTTTTCAAGTTTGGTCTGTATATAAATGAGACTAAATTAGATTAGATGAGATGAGACTAAATTAGATTAGATGAGACTACATTAGATGAGATGAGACTACATTAGATGAGATGAGACTAAATGAGATCAGATGAGACTAAATGGGGCATCTGGGTAGTATGTAGAGGTAAAAACACTTTTCTACCTGCAGACGCCCGGGTTCAATTCCTAGTTGGCAGTGTTCACGGGTGTGAAGCCAGTGGGGTATGAGTCCTGGTCGCTGTATTAGCGACTCAGGATTAGGGATTTGGGGGGAGATGGCGTGAACCTCTCCCAGTGAATCTCCCAGTGAAACTGGGTAGTTGTGTGGTCGTTCGTAGCTGAAGAGGTAAATTTGTTCCGAGAGGAGTTGGCAGTTTCTATTCTGAGCAGATTATGTATTGTACATGTTGTACATGTTGTACATGCAGGAGACTCAGCCAGTTCTCAGTACAATGTTAGATCTATGCAAAATGCCTGTGTATGCAGAAATGTGTGTGTGTGTGTGTGTGTGTGTGTGTGTGTGTGTGTGTGTGTGTGTGTGTGTGTGTGTGTGTGTGTGTGTGTGTGTGTGTGTGTGTGTGTGTGTGTGTGTGTGTGTGTGTGTGTGTGTGTGTGTGTGTGTGTGTGTGTGTGTGTGTGTGTGTGTGTGTGTGTGTGTGTGTGTGTGTGTGTGTGTGTGTGTGTGTGTGTGTGTGTGTGTGTGTGTGTGTGTGTGTGTGTGTGTGTGTGTGTGTGTGTGTGTGTGTGTGTGTGTGTGTGTGTGTGTGTGTGTGTGTGTGTGTGTGTGTGTGCGTGCGTGCGTGCGTGCGTGCGTGCGTGCGTGCGTGCGTGCGTGCGTGCGTGCGTGCGTGCGTGCTTGCGTGCGTGCGTGCTGCATGTATCTCATCTTGAGACAGTAAACACATACTGTACTGTATGTAAGTAGGTAAACCTTTATGGAGCATCTTTCAATACAGTCAAGGAATACTTGAAAAGGAGCAGAGCTTCTGCACACATGATCCTTGCAAACCTTTTAATATGTTGTCAAGCTTTCAGTCTTACATGACCTACATTACCTACATATCATAAGTCAGGACATACTGTGTACTCAAGGCAAATATATAGACAGGTATGTAAGCACCACCTCTTCTAGAGCACCTCTCAATCAGTAGAGGCTGTGCATGGAATGTCTGTGTAGTTCTGTCTTACAACATAGCAACCATTGTTTTGTACAGTACATGGAAATGGAAGAGACAACAGTCGCTATGTACAAAACAACAGTTGTCATGTGTTGATAATATATACGTGGGGCGACAGTGGCTCAGGAGGTAGAGCAGTCGTCTGGCAATCCGGAGGTTCCCGGTTCGATTCCCGCTCCTCCCGGGCAGCGTGTCGATGTGTCCTTGAGCAAGACACTGAACCCCTAATTGCTCCAGATGAGCAGGTTGGCACCTTGCATGGCATAGTCCAGAACACCAAACCCCTACTCGTTTCTCTAGCTGTTGCCAAGAAAACTATCCTCTTAACTCTTATGCCCCCCTAACGATTTTGCAGAGTTGTCACCTTAGTGCATGAAAAGATTGCATCACGTTCAAGGTCATAAAAAACTTAATTTGTAATATTTCGTTCCAATTCTTTTTTTATGAATACCACTATGAACCTAACTCAACATATCTATCAAAGATTCCAAATATTTCCGTTTGTAGGGTTATGGTTAGGGTTAGGGTTAGGGTTAGGGTTAGGGTTGGGGTTAGGGTTAGGGTTAGGGTTAGGGTTAGGGTTGGGGTTAGGGTTAGGTTAGGGGACTGTTGAGCAAGTGTTGGGGTGGGCACGGGCACAGGGATGAGATTTTACCTTCTCCTAATCTTTCTGTCTGGGTAACCCTAACCCTAACACTAACCCTAACACTAACCCTAACCCTAACCCCCTAATGGCAAGAAATAAACCACTATGGACGGTTTGAAAGCTAATATTGTTAACTTTTGTGTTAGAGGGTTTCAAAATCGAATCTTTTCAAATTCTGTGAATATATGGAAAAGAAGCAAACGGACACAATTTCATGACATAATAATCAACACAGCCATCGTTGTACACAGAAACACACAAAAATATAGGCAAAAAACACAAAATAGTCGCTAAGGGGGCAGAAGGGTTAAACTGGAAGACAAGAAAAAATGTGAATACTGGGCAATGGTTGGGCCTTCTCTCAAAATACATATCACAGGAAACAATCTCAACCGTGGATCACATCGAAGTCTCACAATTTAATAACATCTGGGAATTGCTTGTGGATAATCTAGGCTCCTAATCATAGGAGATTGACCTGTGAGCCATCCACTCCATAACCCACCCTTCTCTCAATCCCCCTCCTCACCTGCTACTTTACTTACTCCCCTCTCTGCCCCCCCCCCCTTTCCCTTGTCATGTGTATTCGTTGTTGTCCTTCATTGTCCTTAGTTGTAATTTGTTTGTCAATGTCTAGTCTGAGTTCCCCCCCCCTCCGAGAGGGCAATGAAATATATTTTTTAAATATTTTTCTTATTTTACCACACTTTTTATAAAATGTTGTACTGTAAATAGTTAAAACGTATAATAAATAATAAAGTTGTACAGACAGATACATTAAACAAATAGCACACGGTGTCATGAATAACATACGGCAAAGAGTACATATTTACACGAATAAATACTAACAAAAATAATAGTTGGTTTCAGGTTGGTTGTCAGTTTGGCCATGGGTAGGTAGGGAATTTTTTTTTTTTTTTTTTTTTTTTTATATTCTTTCCCACGGCAACTATGGATAGGGAATTTCTTTATTTAATTAACCCTTTCACTGCCACACGACAGAAGGTTAGCCCTTTACTATCACACAACCGACGGCGATGCTCCATCATTAGCATCATTAGCTCCGCGGATGCTAAAAAAAAAAAAAAAAAAAAAAACGGATTTTTTTTTTTTTAATATATAATTTTTTTTTTAAACTCATAAAATATATTGGGTCGCACCTAAATCGGCAGGGTCGGTCGGCAACCTGAAACCAACCATTATTTTTGTTAGGCCTAAGCCGTCATAAAGTATGTGTACCAAGTCCCAAGAAGAATCTTTAATTTACAGCATAGTCCCTTGTGTCAACATCCTCATTTAAATCCAATGGATGTAGATCAAGATGAGCTCCCTCTGGCACAGCTGTTTGTCAATGTCCCCTCCTCTTGGAAGCTCACTGTTTTCAATGCCCTGGAAGTGTAAACAGCCAATCTGATTCTCGTGTGTGTGTGTGTGTGTGTGTGTGTGTGTGTGTGTGTGTGTGTGTGTGTGTGTGTGTGTTTCCAGTCAGACAGGCAACACAGTGTACAGGAGAGTGGTGGCTCACCCTATGGCTCTGTGTGAGATAGACTCGATTCTGCTGAAAAACACAGGGGTGCGGTTCTACCGGCAGGGAGACGTCCACATAGTGTCTGTCTGCCTCTCGGAGTTCCCCTCCGTCAGGTATGTAACGTTACGGACCCTTTTGTCTCTGATTATACCCCTGAAACGACAGCGAATGTATAATAAAATGCAGTAAAAAACAATGACATTGGGATCACAAGACAGGGAGAATATATACAAATAAAATAAAATTATAATAATAAAATGATATTGCCACAAGACATTTCTTCCCCCAATCCCACCCCCCACCCCAGGACCCCAGGACATCTCGGGACCGAACACCCCGATCTCGCTTTGCTGCTAGTTCATGGACTTTACTCTCCCAGCTGCCGATGCCCACAGACTAATGTTAGATTCCCTGACTCCAATTACCCGAGCTGTGGAGATCTCTAAATAAATTACATCTAAGAATGTTAAGGCCCAATTAATTATTGTAAGCTTGTCAGGTTGTTTCCATCTTACAGCTATCCGTTTTTGGCTGCTGTAAATCCATCCAAAATTAGTATTTTTTGCTGTATAGGAGCCGGAAGCTGGGAGACATCATTCAGGAGTAGCATTGTTGTGGATAGTGGTATTGTCAAAGAACATTATGTCCTGAACGTCAGCAAAACAAAGGAGATGATTGTGGACTTTAGGAGGTCGGGGGTCAGGGACTATAGCCCCCTCAGCATCGACGGGGCACCGGTTGAGAGAGTGAACAGTTTTAAGTACCTCGGAGCCCACATATCCGAGGACTTGACATGGACCACACACATTATAATATAATAAATGCAGGACCTGCTCAGAGGTCTTTAATTGGCATGCAATTATCCTCAACACACACACACACACCGGAACACACACGCATGCATTGTCTCTGTAGGATCGCCGATGCGATTAGTCTCTGCGATTAACCCATCCCGTCGTCCTTCCCCCGGGAGCAGACAGGCGTCAACGTGAGCCGCGCCAGGGGACCAATCCAAGTGCTCCTGTCCGTCTTCGTCAAGGACACCACAGCGTTTGCGATCTGTTGTTGTGCATATTTTTCCATTGGGTTTATCTTATCGGGGGGGAAACCCTTGCGAGCACGGGGAGAACATGCAAACTCCACACAGAAAGGCCTGGGAGATACCCCACCTGGGTACCTGGCATCATGGAAACCTGGTGCCCAAGCGGGAATCGAACCCTGGACCTTCTTGCTGTGAGGCGACAGTGTTAACCACTACACCACCATTGACAGTGTTGTGAAGAAGGCACGACAACGCCTCTACTTCCTCAGGCGCCTAAGGAAGTTCCAAGTCAGTCAGAAGATCCTTAAGAACTTCTACTCATGTACAATAGAGAGCATCCTGACTGGCAATATCACCTCCTGGTTTGGGAATAGCACCGCACAAGACCGAAGCAGACTACAGAGAGTGGCACGCTCAGCCGAACGCACAATTGGAGGGGGGCTTCCCACTCTCCAGAACATTTACAACAAGCGGTGCAGGGGTAAGGCTAAGAGAATTATCAAGGACTCCAGCCACCCAAACAACTGCCTCTTTGAACTGCTGCGGTCAGGCAAGCGATACCGGAGTCTCATGGCAAGCACAGAAAGACTCAGAAGAAGCTTCTATCCCCAGGCCATCAGGTTGCTCAACTAACAATAACACTATGCAACTGTAGTAGCCGGTTCAACGCTGAACCTGCATACTACTTCGACCGTGCCTTGAGTGGGAGTCGAACCCCGGGCGTCCGCACCGGGGCCAGCATCGCAAACCGCTGCGCCAAGAAAGGAATTCCCTTCTAAGCGCTCAGTTTGGATGCCTCTGGGGAGTGAGTTTTACTTCTATGTGCCGTAGTCACACTATCGCGGCACATATCCGTTACATTCACCCCCCCTAAACTCACACCACCCAAGGCATCCGGGTCTACGGCACCACTGTAGCCGGTTCAACGCTGAACCTGCATACTACTTCGACCGTGCCTTGAGTGGGAGTCGAACCCTGGGCGTCCTCACCGGGGCCAGCATCGCAAACCGCTGCGCCAAGAAAGGAATTCCCTTCTAAGCGCTCAGTTTGGATGCCTCTGGGGAGTGAGTTTTACTTCTATGTGCCGTAGTCACACTATCGTGGCACATATCCGTTACACAACAACCATCAAATGCACTCACAACTAGGGATGGGAATCGAAAACCGGTTCCCGTGTGGCTCCCGTGACTTTCGATTCCCTTATCGCTGCCAGGTTTTTTCTACAGTTGCGCAATAACGTTAGCGTTAGCATGTAGCCATGGCAGACTCTATTTGATTCCTTACGGGCTCGAAAAATTGCCTGGGTTTTGGTAATATGCTCCCGAAATGCTCCCGCTGTTTGGCTACTTCTATGTGCAGTGAAAACTACTTGAATGCTTTAGAACCTAGTCATTGATTTAGTTCAGGGTGAGCTCAAATTAGCCGCAGAGGTAACGTGAGCTAACGCTATTTAATCAAGCTCTCAGAGAGAGAGAAACAGCTGACAGCGGATAGTACAGGTACAAATACAGTAAAACAGCGGGTGGGGGCTGTTGTGTAAACCTTGTACTCTTTAGTTCACATATAATAAGACTGAGAGTCTCCGTTGACTGTTGTTTACTAGTCGGTAAGCCAGGAAGTTCCCGTGGTGCAGCATACAATTGTGTCCGTGTAGCAACACAAGCCAATACAGGACGGGGCCCGGGGAGGTGTGTGTGTGTGTGTGTGTGTGTGTGTGTGTGTGTGTGTGTGTGTGTGTGTGTGTGTGTGTGTGTGTGTGTGTGTGTGTGTGTGTGTGTGTGTGTGTGTGTGTGACAGAAGTCAGAGGAATAACGACCTGTTATTCAATAGATTAAAGTAGTTTAAGAATAAAAAAAAAAAACATTTTAAGAGATTCTCAAATACATTATTTTATTTAAGTGTAGGCTATAGTTAATGTTTTATTTTTTACAGTTTTTGTATTTTTCTGACATGGGGGCTCAACAATAAATGACAATCAGAAATGTCAAGTTGCATGTTGTTATTCTAACCAGCTTAGTTCTGTTGCATTTCCAATTTATTTATTTAATGGTAAATGGTAAATGGCTGCTTTTTTATATAGCGCTTTTATCCAAAGCGCTTTACAATTTGTTACTCACATTTTACCCATTCACTCACACACCGACGGCGGAGGCAACCATGCAAGGTGCCAACCTGCTCATCGGGAGCAATTATGGGTTAAGTGTCTTGCTCAAGGACACATCGACATGCTGCCCGGGAGGAGCGGGAATTGAACCGGGAACCTCTGGATTACTAAATTATAAATTGATCAGGTATCGATAAGGGAAGCGATAAAGAATCGAATCGATAAGCAGAATCGATAATGGAATCGTATCGATAAAATCCTATCAATTCCCATCCCTACTCACAACACACACATCCACACGCACACACTCACTTTAAACAAACAACACACTGCAGCACCCACTCTCCACACTTTAGAACACCTAAACACACTTTATATTTATTGGTAAAGGATTTGCACTACAACCCATACCTCAGTACACCTTACTGTAAATTGTACCTAAATTGTACCTCATCCCATCTCTGCTTTGCACTACATAGTATTGTATATTAGTATTGCATAGTATATTGTATATTGTATGGTAACTCAGTTACTTCTATTCTGCATCGAACATTGTACATATGTATATACTGAACACTGTGTCTACGTACGTGACTTCTATTTTTACTTCTATTTTTACATGCTATACTATTTTATTTCATACTTATCTCTTGTCTAGCACAGTCTCTGGAGCGTAACAGAAAGAAGCATTTTGTATAAAAGTATTCTGTACTTCTGTATGACAACTATTAAAGAAACTTGAAACTTGAAACTTGAGAGTTTAGAGGTTATGGCCTTCCAAAATCGAGCGAACGGTGGAAGTCTCTTGCCGAAAATTGATTTTGTTCGAATCTGGGCGCAGACAACGGGAGCTGATATCATTATAATTTCTGAGACTTGGTTAAACAAATCTATTTGCGATAACGACATTTCCATTGATGGCTATAATTTAAGTCGTACTGATCGTCCTAAACGTGGTGGTGGCATAGCTGTCTATGTTAAATCCAAATACCACACCAAAGTGTTAGTAACGAAATCTATACCTAAGCAGTTCGAAATAATCGCCTTACAAATTGAATTATCAAAGGGTTGCAATGTCACGGTTGTCGGCTGTTACAGACCTAATTCTGCTGTAAAGGAAACGTTAGCCGCAATATCTGACATTATTTCCCAATTAACGGACAATGAAATAGTCATTGTTGGTGATTTCAATTGGGACTGGTTATCTCCGGCGTCAGATGAATTTAAAGCATATTGCAATTCAATGAATTTTACGCAATTAATACTCTCCCCAACTCGCCCAAATCTGAAATGTCCTGAAAAATCTACACTTATTGACTTGTTCTTAACAAATAATCCTCATAAGTATACATCGATAGGCATGTTTCCTAATGACGTGAGTGACCATTGTGTTATTGCGGGTGTTAGGGATACAAAGATATCGAAGTCAAAACCTCGCTACATTATTAAACGTGATACAAAGCACTTTTTTGAACAGGGATTTTGGCAGGATATGTACCTAAATGATTGGAGCAGGGTCTCTTTAATACCTGACGTTGAATTAGCATGGAATCTCTTCCTGGATATGTTTTTGCCAATTGTAGACAGACACGCCCCCTTTAGGAAGTATAGAGTTAGGGGCAGGGATAACCCCTGGTTTTCGAAAGATTTATCCAACCTCATACGAGAAAGAAATCTCATCTGGGCCAAGGCAAGGAAGGCAAACTCTGAAGCTCTCTGGACCACTTTTAGATGTTTAAGAAATAAATGTACTTCCTTAGTAAAGAAGGCCAAATCAAGTTTTTATCTCACTCTCACAACAGAAAACCTAAATAACCCACAGAAATTTTGGCAGACAATCAAATCCTTATCCCCAAATAGCACAGCTGGTCTTCCACCCTGTATTGTATCTGGTATATCTACTGTGTATGAGAAAACTGAGATGCTCAACTGCTTTAACAAACACTTTGTCTCTTCTGGGTTTCTCTTTGATCAAGTAACAAACAATACCACAACACAGGTCCCACTTGAAACTGAGCCCCCATCACATAATACATTTGATTTTCAGCCCTTCTCTATTGGTGAAGTGCATAAAGCCCTTAAGAATTTGAATCCTAAAAAACGAGCTGGGCCAGACAAACTGGATCCCTATTATTTAAAGCTTTCTGCTGATTTTATTGCAGAACCTCTAACTTATATTTTTAACTTAACCTTGACTTGTAATGAAATACCCAAGATTTGGAAAAAGGCTCATGTTCTACCCCTGTTAAAAGGTGGTGAGCCTTCAAACCCCAACAACTACAGGCCAATTTCTAATTTGTCAGCTTTAGCCAAGATACTGGAAACTCTGGTAAGTAATCAGCTGAAGGAGTTCTTATATAACAATGCTATTTTATCTTGTGATCAATCTGGTTTTAGGAAATGTCACAGTACCGTTACAGCAGCTACAAAGGTAGTAAATGACATAATTGGGGCTTTAGATAGGAAACAACATTGTGCTTCCCTTTTTATTGATTTTTCAAAGGCATTTGATACAGTGGACCATAATATAATGAAGCATAGGCTAATTAATGTAGGACTGTCTGACTCTGCTGTTGGCTGGTTCTGTAATTATCTTGCTGACAGGACTCAATGTGTTCAGGCTGATGGTTTTTATTCTGATGTTTTATCTGTCCACAAGGGGGTGCCACAAGGTTCTGTTCTAGGACCATTGTTATTTACAATCTATATCAATAATCTAGGCAAAAATGTTCCAAATGCAAACTTTCATTTTTATGCTGATGACACTGTCATTTACTGTTGTGCTAATACGTTGACAAAAGCTCTGGAAAGTTTGCAAAATACGTTTAAAGAAATAGAATCCCAACTTCAGCAACTAAAGCTTGTTTTAAATCCGGAAAAAACAAAAATGATGATTTTTACTAAATCCAAAACAAAAATGCCTTGTCTTGCCTCTATACACACATCGCAAGGCATTCCTATTCAGATTGTGTCGACTTTTAAATACCTTGGCTTTTTACTTGATGACAGCTTGTCTTTTAAACCACACGTTGAAAGCCTGGTCAAGAGGCTAAAAGTGAGGTTGGGTTTCTTTTTCAGAAACAAATCGTGCTTTTCTTTTAATGCAAAGAAGCAACTAGTTGCTGCCACTTTTTTACCAGTATTAGATTATGGTGATGTTTTATACATGAATGCCTGTTCCACCTCACTACACATGTTGGACACTGCTTACCATGGTGTATTAAGATTTATTTCTGGATATAGATCACTTACCCATCATTGCACTCTGTATGCTAAAGTTAACTGGCCGTCCTTGACTGCCCGTAGACTGCTTCATTGGTACACCTTCATTTATAAAGCAATTATTGGTCAGCTCCCTTTTTACCTCGGTTCATACCTCACCATCACATCAAACCCATTTTACAGCTTACGATCCCAGGACTATTTATATGCCTCAGTACCCAGAACCCGCACAGAGTTTGGGAAAAGGGCCTTCATGTTCTCTGCTCCCTCTGCCTGGAATGGACTTCAAAAAACTTTGAAACTGCAGGCCCTCACTACCATATCTGATTTTAAAGTTCAAATTAAGGGCATTTTAAAGAATGAGATGGGAGAATGTCGATGCTTCACTGCATAATGTGCTGTTATATTTTATATTTATTAACTTGACCTTCTCTCCCCAGCAACCTCCTGCAAAGCCTCACCTTCCCTCCTCTTTCTACCTTTTTACCCTACCCTCCAATCTCCCCCAATCCCATTCAATCTGATTTGCTGCAGCTCAAATGTATCCCCTTGCCCCACTTTGCCTTTTATGTATTTTTGTATGTTTGTTTTTTGTTTTTGCTGCCATTTTGGCCAGGTCTTGCTCGAAAAAGAGATCTTTGATCTCAAGTGACTACCTGGTAAAATAAAGGTAAAATTAAAAATTCCCAAAACATGTGGAGGAAGGTGCAGTGGCTCCCAGGGCACACATCGTGCACCGATAGTCAGCCAGAAGACTCGTCATACAGTTTCCTAGGGGTGAGATATGTTCTATGAATATAGTTGAAGTAAATTTGCTGATGATTGGGGTTACGGGAGGCTAGAGTAATGTTAGTCCAGACTTCTCCCCAATCGAACTCAGGATCTAGTTCTGGAATATCTTCCCACCAAATTGTATCTAAGGGGAGGTTCTTATTATGTGGACTCGAGTAAGAGTATATGAAAGTCTGAAACTAAGCCCCTTGAGGTTGTTCTGTCTGCGATGACTCTAAAAAAGGGTTGATGTAGTGGCTGACCCCACGGGACCCCATGCGCCCTGAGTGCCGCCCTTAGTTGTAAATAAAAGAAAAAGAAGGTAAGGGGAAGGTCATAGAATTCCCTCTCAAGTCCTGAAATGTGTGAATGCCGGTTTTATCATAAACATCCCCCAGAGTGTGGATTCCTTTCCTCTCCCATTGACAGTTGTTAATGGGTTTATGCCCAATAAGTAATTGTTGGCTATGAAATATTGGCCACGTCTGAACCACATGGGAGATGATAGGACCAAATTGTAGTTGGCATTTTTTTAGTGTTGGAATAGATTATCAACTTAGCTTGGCCTAATGGTAGAAATGGTCGACAACCACGCCGTTTAGCAAGAGTCTTCGGTAGATTCTGGGGGCCGCCACACGCCGTCCAGAAATCCCTCTGCCTCAGTCACCGACCCGGGCCTCCTCCTCATCCCCTGCTTGGTAGAGTAGAGTCGGCCTGTAGCCCAGCTGCCACAGCTCCGACATGGCTTCCATGTAGTCTTTGCGTTGAGCCACAACCTCCGGTGGACAGTCCTCACAGAAAGCGACGCGATGGCCTCCGCATAGTAGCTTGCCCTCTTTAGCTCTGTACGTCCTCACTCCATGACACCGGAAGCCCCCGCGATGTCTGAGTTTTTATTATATATATTTTTTTTTAATAAATCTTATCAAATTTGCTGTGAACATTCATGGCCCCTAGAGGAAAAGAACGCTATTGATTATGGTGACCCCATGACCTTTCTACAGGTCAAACCCTCAATATGAGCATATCTCTTGACTAGTTTGTTGTACAGTCACGAAAATTATACCCAGAGATGAAGTCCACCAAAACCTGCTGTTTGGCATCTAGGGACAAACATCTTTAAATGTGTAATTTAGATAATGGTAATTTATTATTTAGTCATTTAGTTCAGCGGTTCTCAACAGGGGTGCCGCTGGGAGAACTGTGTGAATGGGCATATTGGGCATAAACCCATTAACAATTTGAGATTAAAAAAAAATAATAAATAAATAAAAAATATTTAATTATTTTTGGATTACAGAAAATTATCACTAAAGTGCTATCTGTTGCAGCTGCACTGTTTTTCATTAAAATACCATATTTGGATAAGTTTGACCATTTCTCAAAATCTGAAAATCATTATTTAATAAAACAGAAAAGGATCACCAAGTTACTCTGGATAAAAAAAAAATTTACAGACAACATTGAGACAAAGCTTCCTGACACATCTCCATCCAAACTCTTGGAAGAACTCATTGAAATCTCATCTGATACCACCTGGAGAGCTAGTTTCAGAGTGTGGTGCTGAGTACCAAGTATATCATGATGCAGCAGTTGTTGATACCATTCAGCATCACATATCTGTGTGAAGCTGGCTTTTCATCCATGACAGCTCTGAAAACAAAATATAGGGCCAAGTTGAGCCTTGAGGATGACATGCGTGTTGCCTTGTCAAAGATCTCCCCACGTATTGACCGTATTATTAACCAGCAGCAGCAGACCTCGCATTGAGCTAGAAATGTCCACTGAGTGAACGAGTGCTTATTTTCTGTATTTATTTATATTTTTTGAGAAATGGTAACTTGGTGATCCTTTTCTGTATTTAAAAAAAATACATGATTTTCTGTTTTTGAGAAATGGTCAAACTTATCCAAATATGCTATTTTTATGGAGAACAGTGCAGCTGCAACATATAGCACTTTAGTGATCCTTTTCTGTATTTAAAAAAAAATACACATGATTTTCAGTTTTTGAGAAATGGTCACACTTATCCAAATATGATATTTTTATGGAAAAGTGTGCAGCTGCAACAGATAGCACTTTAGTGATAATTTTCTGTAATTCTATTTAAAGAAATATGCTATTTGATTTACTACTACAAGCAGTGTAATGTCAACAGTACTAAGCCATTTAGACCTGAAACACCTGTTAATAATGCATTATATAGCCTGCATATACACACAAATGTGTTTCCCGGTTTCTTAAATAAACATTATTTTGAAAGCAAGCACTTTTGTCATCATTGTAGCAAAAAAGACAGGACCGGAAAAGTCTTTATCGTATGTAGGGGTGCCCTGGAATATTTTATTGAACACAGGGATGCCTTCACTGCCTTGGCAGCAGAAAGGTTGAGAACCCCTGATTTAGTTAACAGGCTAAACCATGTGATTGATTGATTGATTGAAAAGTTTATTAACAGATTGCAGAATGGGTACAGTACAGTACAGCTCAATACATACAATTGTTAAGAGGATGCAGACCTGAGAAAGACTTTCGTCTTGTTTCCATCAGGGTCCCCCATTTTCAATTCATCATATGACACACATGACATACAGATAGACAGTACTGCTACATCTATACATTTATGACATACCAGATTTTCAAATACAGTACTGTTTGTGATACTAAAAAAATCCAGAAGAAGAGTATATACATTTGACATAGAAACTGTGCATTGGGGGAGGTTGGGTAGGTGGGGTGGGGCTGTACATTGGAGGTGGGGGGGGGGGGGGGGGGGGGGGGGGGGGGGGGGTTGGGTAGGGGGGGGGGACACTGTACATTGGAATACTGACATACATTTGACATGGAAACTGTACATTGGAGGAGGTTGGGTAGGTGGGGTGGGGTTGGGTGGGGCTGTACATTGGAATAGCCATGCTTGGTCTTTATTGTACAACTGGGTTAGGACATTTGTAGGGGCCAGTTTTGAATTGCAGTCTCCCGTAGGTGTTCTTTGAGAGTGTTTTTGAAGGTGGGTAGTGATTTACATTCCTTTACAGCTTTGGGTAGGGCGTTCCACATTGTTGTGGCATAATTGCGAAACGTGTTTAGTCCCTTGTTTGAGCCGAATCTGGGTTTTACATGATTTGTGGAGCTCCCTCTGGTGTTGTGATCGTGGTATTCACTGACATTTGGGAAGTATTTTGACATGTACATGGGTACCTTGGTCGTGTAGTGTATCTTGTAGACCAGGCCCATTGCAAGTTGCTGTACTCTGTCGTCTACTCTAAGCCATCCTAGGTTGGCAAAGTGTGCAGGGGTGAGGTGGGTTCTAGGAGTCAGGTCAAGCAGTAGTCTGACTAGTTTGTTTTGAGATGTTTGTAATTTGGTTTTTAGTGCCTTTGAGGTGCTTTGGTACCATGAGGTGCAAGCATAGTCGTTAGTACCCTTGAATGAGTGCTCCTGCCAGAGTCTTCAGGGTATTCTTGTTTACCAGGGAGGAGATCCGGTACAAGAATCGAGTTCGTTGATTGACTTTTTTTATTACATTGGATGCCATTTTGTCACAGGAAAGATTAGCCTCTAGGATGGAACCCAGGTAGGTAATTTCATCTTTCCTTGTGACAATATTGTCACCCACTGTAACTGAGAAGCCGTCTGTTTTGCTGAGTTTGTTATTTGAACCGAAGAGAATGGACTCTGTTTTGCCCATGTGTAATGATAGTTTGTTGTCGGCGAGCCATATGCAGATTTTGCCTAGTTCCGAGCTGAGGGTTTTTTCAACCTGTAACTTGTTCTTGTCAGAGACCAGCAGGGCTGAGTCGTCCGCAAACAGGAACAAGTTGCAGTCACAAGCTGACGACATGTCATTTGCATAAATTAGGAACAGTAGTGGTCCTAGTATGCTTCCTTGTGGAACACCACAGTTCACTGTGAGGGGGGGGGATAGGGTACCGTTTACCTCCACCATCTGTTCTCTCCCCTCCAGGTAAGATTGTATCCAACTCACTGATAAACTATCAAAACCAATTGCTTTTAGCTTGTCAATCAGAATGGTGTGATTGACAGTGTCGAAGGCCTCTTGCTTGATGTGGTCGTTCAAATAGAGAAGGCATGTGTCAGTGGAGTGGGATGTTCTGAAGCCAGATTGGAATTCGTAGATTAGATTTTTATCCGTAAGGTACTTTTCGACCTGTTCGTATACTATTTTTTCCCATGACTTTCGAGATGGATGTAAGGATAGAAACAGGGCGGTAGTTGCCTGGGTCTAATTTGCTGCCCTTTTTGTGCAGGGGTGTTACTCTCGCTATTTTGAAGTCCTTGGGGACGTGTCCCTGTTTTATGGAGAGGTTTATTATGTGTGTGATGACTGGGGTGATGGCGGCTTCTGAGTCTCTGAGGAATTTGGAGGGGATGTTGTCGTGGCCAGTGGCCTTGTTCGGTTGGAGGGCGCTCAGTTTATTGAGTACCTCATCTGTAGTTACCATTTCCAGTTTGAAATCGTCTTTGTGGACGCCTAGGTTCTTGTAGTATGCTACTATGTGTTCTACCCCATACTGCCCTGAGTGGGAGGGTAGTTTGTTTACCAGTGTTGTGGCTATGTTTGTGAAGAAAGTGTTTAAGTAATTGGCTACATCCAGTTTGTCTGTGATGAGCGTGTTGTCCGTCTTTATGTTTATGTTTGAGAACCTGGTTTTAAGTTTTTTACTGCAGCCTAGTTGATTATTGAGTAATTTCCAAAGTTCACGTGGTTTATTTTTGTTGTCTGTTTCTTTCTAGTTTGAGTTCAGTCACGTGGGCTTGGAGTTCACTGCTCGTGCTTTTGGTAAGCTTTGACTGACTTTTATGAAATTCAGAGCATTTTTTGTCTCTGGCTTTCATAGCGGTCAGTATTTCAGTGTGCATCCACGGCTCAGCGCGATTTTTTACCCTGGTGGTTCTTAGGGGGGCCATGTTGTTTAGTATTGTTGAGAATTTGGTTTTGAAGCCAAGCCAGGTTTCTTCAACCAGTGTACCATTGAGTTCATCTGACCAGTCCAGGCTCTTCAGTTCAAGGTTAAAGGCCTCGCTAGAGTACGTTTTGAGGTCTCTAGATGTGACCATTTTGTGACAGCCAGCCTTTTGCTTTGGCTTTTTGCGGGAACAGAATATCATATAATGATCACTTAACCCGCATGCTATCACCCCTTTATTGGAGATCATGGACTTGTCGGAGGTCAGGATGAGGTCAATGGTAGTCTGGGTTGATTCACACACCCTTGTGGGTTGGGTGATTAGCTGGCTGAAACCGTGCAGATCAGAAAATCTACTGAAGGCCTTGAAGACGGGTGCTGCTTTACGTAGCATATCCGTGTTCCAGTCCCCAAAGATGTGACTGCCAGATCCAACTGAATTGTTACTTGTGTTACTTGTGAACGCTTGAATTTGCACCAACCATTGCAAATATATCTGTCCTACACAGTGTATACACCTTTGACAGTGTTTATTAAACATGACCTTTTATTTGTACATGGACATAATGGAGAGAGAGAGACGTCTCTAAGGTGTATGTTATTGTGTATTCGTTTGTATTCCTGTGCGCTCATATCAACAGTATGTTTGCATAAGTGTCTGTTTGTGGGTTCAAATTGGTCTTGCAGTCGTTGTCATATCTTGCCTCTCTGTAGAATGGCAAGCTAACAAAGTATTTATACACGATAGTAGATAAAGAATAAATGGAGCAGTGACTTACATAATGTGAGTAACGAGGTGTACAGAGATATGGGTAATGACGTAGATATATGTTTGGGGATGACAGAGAGATATGAGTGAAAGCTATGTGTATGGGATTGTGATTGTGCTTGTGTGTGTGGGTGTGTGTGTGTGTGTGTGTGTGTGTGTGTGTGTGTGTGTGTGTGTGTGTGTGTGTGTGTGTGTGTGTGTGTGTGTGTGTGTGTGTGTGTGTGTGTGTGTGTGTGTAGTGTGATAAAAAAGAGAGAGAGAGAGAGAGAGAGAGAGAGAGAGAGAGAGAGAGAGAGAGAGAGAGAGAGAGAGAGAGAGAGAGAGATTTGAGTGGAATGTGTGATAGAAAGAGAGGGGGCATAGTGTATGAATGAAGGCAGTGGCTCGGGCGCCGCCCCCCCTCAGGCCCTACCCTGGTTATAATTATGAGAGAACAAGAAAAATAAGTTTTTAGTTTTTAGTTTTATAGCCCTATAAATAATATAAACATGTTTAAAATTAATAATATTTACTCATTTTAAGTATGTTTGTGTTTCCAATGCACAATATAACGTTATTATCGCAATTAAAAAACACTCGTTTTCCAGAGCAGGAAGTGACATCACGTTTTTTTAATTTTTTTTTATTTTTTCGTATTTCTCGGCCCGGGCTATACGCGATAGCGCTCTGAGTGCGCGTCACAGTTTGATCGCTGTATCCGTCACAGCCAATCAGTGCATAACGCGTTGTGCGTTGAAATATGACTATTATGTTGGAATCCGGGCGCGATTTGAAGCGGTCTAGCCAGTAGCGTCAAGAATATCTGTAGCCGCATTTCGCGGAGACGCTCTCTGATTGGCCGACGCCAGTATTTTTTTCCGTAGCAGAATTTCACAGAGACGATCTCTGATTGGCCGAATCCAATTTCTAATGTTCCAATTCTAGGTTATTCCTAGGTTGGTCGGTGGAGATAGTTGTGTTGTTGTGAGAATGATGCAGGCAGCTGTTTGTCTTAGACGAGCGTGCCGTGACTGCAAGTTCTTTAGACTGTTAAGCTTAGGCACTCTTTCAAAGTTGGTTAAGGTTAGAGTTTGTCTTAGAGCATGGCGATAGAACGCCAGGTAGTTTGCAGGCTGTTCGAGGCGGAAATGGACAAAGACACAGCTCTTCACTCACACAGCTTGTTGGCTAACAACAAGCTATATGGATGCGGAGGGACAACAATGGATGGACATCAACACAGGCTGGATGGACAATGCCATGGAGTGGATATACTTTATCAACAAGCCAACAACAAGGTAGATTAGCGATCTTAACTCTAGTTTAATACATGATACGTTGTCTACTGATGCCGCATAACGTTGTAACGTTACAGCTTTCAGCTAACGTTAGCTACTGCTAGCTGTTAGCTCCGTTATCTTAGCTGGCCACTTTTATAATTACTTCATGGAAACGGAGTAACGTTAACGTTTAAACGTTATGTCGAGGTCATACAATACTACAGTCGACATAAGGTTAACGTTTTACCCCGTTTCCATGAAGTGTTTAAATAGCAGCAATCTTGTTGAAAATGTAACTTTACTAAAATGCTCTCTCTCTCTCTCTCTCTCTCTCTCTCTCTCTCTCGCTCTCTCTCTCTCTCTCTCTCTAATTTCGCCGCATGTGGGGCATAACCACTCAGACAATGAATGGTAACTTGTTTAAAATAACGAGCTTTACAAATGTGTTTATTATTGAATGGATCTGACATCATCTGAGAGAGAGAGAGAGAGAGAGAGAGAGCGAGAGAGAGAGAGAGCGAGAGAGAGAGAGAGAGAGCTGTGCTTGTTTGTGTTGGGCTATTGGAAACGTCGTTGCATTTGACTGACTGATCATATATTGATCGATGGCAATGGTGATAATATTCGCCAATGCGTGCCTTGTACATGTTTGCAAAATGTTTGGTATAGCGCCCCTAGTGGCGAAGTACCCACCGGCCGCCACTGAATGAAGGCTATAGTGTATGCGATTGTGCATGTGTGTGATATAGAAAGAGAGAGAGAGGAAGAGAGATATGAGTGGTGTGTGTGATAGAAAGAGTCAGAGAGAGATTGTGTGTGTGTGTGTGTGTGTGTGTTTGTGTGTGTGTGTTAGAAAGAGAGAGAGCGAGAGAGAGAGAGCGAGAGCGAGAGCGAGAGCGAGAGAGAGAGAGAGAGAGAGAGAGAGAGAGAGAGAGAGAGAGAGAGAGAGAGAGAGAGAGAGAGAGAGAGAGTGTGTCTGTAAATGTTCCTGTCAATTATCATTTATTTTAACTTGCTTGGGCTGCACAGCATCGGGACAATTCATTATCTGGTAATAGTTGGTAAGCGGATTATCTGGTAATCATCTGGTAATCGTCTGGTAATGACGATTGATAAAAACTAAATTGAGTTCCAAATAGTTTAACCTTTCTTGCAGCCAACTCCTAGCAGCTTAAAGGAAACACACACATGCTGTCGGTGGCTAACAGTATGTCCATGAACGGCTGTCCCTAATTCAAGCTACTGAGGAGTAAAATGTTTTTAGTTTTATGAGAATAGCGCCACCATGAGGCAATATGACTGGCCAATGTCACAGGCCACATTCTATAGACCTCTCACAGGTGATGCCCCCGAGTCTCCATGATCTCCTGCAACTATAGGAAAACGGATGGACTATTAAAACCTGTTAAGCTGTAGCCCTATTTTCAGAAATTTCGCCTAAAAGTATGCCCAAGTAAATGGAAGATTGCTCCACTTATACCACGGTCGATTAGCATGTTCTTGGTATCTAGGAACATCTATGGACCTCGGGGAATGTATTCCCAGTGTCAGAAATATTGTGTCTGCTACTAGGCTTGAGTAAATTGTGATGAAACAAAGGAGAATAGAAATTATGATTTTCTTTTGCATCTTTGCCGGTGAATAACACCAT
Source organism: Notolepis coatsorum (assembly GCF_963971535.1). NCBI lineage: Eukaryota > Metazoa > Chordata > Actinopteri > Aulopiformes > Paralepididae > Notolepis > Notolepis coatsorum. The sequence goes on along the minus strand of NC_140169.1, from coordinate 193,249,363 downwards.
GCTAACATTGAGGTTCGCTCACTGAGCTCATTCAGCACCTTCTTGAGATCAAGTGAACATAAGATCTAAGCAAATGAATAAAGGGAAGATGATTAAACAATTATTTATAGGTACAGTACTGAATTATAATCCATTTGAATTATACATTCAAAATTTAATTATGAACTATAAATTACCTTATATTATGGCCAAGTCATACATCTATGGATAGGGGGAAAGCTCCTATTTCCAATGACACTGTTAAATCTGGATTTAGTCATTTCCTTGCGTTTTTTATGATAAAAGAGAGATAGAATTCGCATTATTCCGATAAATTTTTATTTTCTGAAATTTTTTAAAACATCGGTAAACAAACGTAGTGCTGAAAAATATACACTTTGATTGCTGTTTTGATATGATTAGGGTCTTTACTCTTGGCTACATTTGAAAAAGAAACAACATTAATTAATACGGTCTGTATTGATCGATTTATGATAAAACAGCAGGGTCCCCCTTTTAGGGGACCTTACAGACGAAGTGGTTTTAATAGATCTCTCCTAGCTTCATCTGCAACTATAGGAAAATGGATGGACTATTAATTGATCTCTCCTAGCTTCATCTCTGGTTCATGCAGGCTGTGGCTCCAGTGAACAAGGCCTTCTATACATTTCTCTCTCTGATAAGGCTCTGATAAGCCTATTCACCAAGCCTATTCTTCCTCTAGAAGTCATGAATAATTTACACAGCAAATTAGAAAATAATTGAATGAAAGGTATTTGAGATACACTAATTAGAATATTGAAAGTTTGGCCTGATGGTGGCACTAGAGGAAAGGTCATGGGGTCATGAATGTGCACTGCAAACTTGAAAGGATTGGAATGAAAGCTCTTCGAGTTATCGCGTTCACAATAAAAAATGTAACGTTTGGACTGATGGTGTCGCTAGAGGCAAGGTCGTGGGGTCACCAAAATCAATAGGGTTCCTCCTCTAGGGGTCAAGTGTGCACCGCAAACTTGAAAGGATTGGAATGAAAGCTATTTGAGTTATGGCGTTCACGCAAAAAGTCTGCAGCGGTCTGGGATATAATTATGTCTGAACACAATAAAACACAGGTCTCATTGCCTACAGTCATATACACATTCATAGCATGTATGTCCTGTGTTTCTGTTCCAGCCGGGAGGAGCCACTGTGTGTAAAGAATATCGACATCAGACGAGGAGCACCGTGGACTCATGACTTTGTGCAAGTGTGTAGCTGAGAGAAGAGACCTACTGAATAAACACCGTATGAAGACCGCCCTTCCCACACACACACACACACACACACACACACACACACACACACACACACACACACACACACACACACACACACACACACACACACACACACACACACACACACACACACACACACACACACACACACACACACACGAACACGCACACACACGCACACACACACACACACACTTGTGTAACTTGTGAAATATGTGCCAGGTGGTGATTACTTTTTCTGTGTGGGTGTGTTTATGTATTTGCTCACACTTAGTATTATTGCTGTATATCATTCTGGCGCTCGGTATTACTGAATTCAGATCATCTGTTGATGCAAAGCAATAAAATATCAAAGTTAAGATGTTCTCTGTGGTCGTGTTTTTCAAATATTGAATAAATGTGAAACTAATGTGAGATGTACTACAGTACTAATGTGAGATGTACTGCAGTACTAACATACAGTAAGAGATGACAGATGCTGAGTAGAGGCAATGTCCGCTACTGTATAATTCACATATCTCAAACCCTGCCCTCTTTTCTTGATCCACCAATCACAAAGGTTGCGATTGGAGGATCAAGAGCAGAGGGCGGGGCTTAAGATTGGCCAATTAGCTCTGAGTATGACCTTTTGACGAACTCATAGACATCTGTCGTAGCACAGATGGCAGAGGAAGAGAATTAGCACACAGGAAGAATTTGTGCATTTTCACAAAGAGCTTTATGGAGAAATATTGGCCCCATGAAAATACATTTTCAAACGCTGTTCTTTCTTTAAATTGTAGTCCCATTTTTGGGGGGGGAAAGCAACTAAATCAAAGCACACTCACTTCACAGTATTAAGGTGTGAATCGCTTGCTGACTTCAAAATGCAGCAGTACACAAGCATCTTAAGCATATGGATAATGCAGAAGTGTGTGTCTGCCTGTTGGATTGGAATATTTGTTTTAAAGGTAGAATTTGTAATGTCGTCAAACAGCAACCTCTAGGCAAAAGATGACAACATGGTACTGCACTTTGTTTGCCATTTTTGTTTTTGTCCGATGTGTGGATTGGATTTCAGTGTGTATATGGGAGTGGTTAATATTGCTGGCCACACCTCAGGCTCTACCAAGAGAGGTCTGGAGAAATTCACAGTATATAATAAGTTACCAAACTCCAGCCCACATGTCAGACCCAGACCAAAGGTAAACAAAGCACAATAGCAAGCAGGGTTCTTGCCTAGAGGTCGCTGTTTGATGGCATTACAGATCATACCTTTAAATCAGCATGAAGATAAACAGGTGAATTCCTAGCAGGCAGACAACATTGCTAACACACACATGTACTGTACCTAAGGGAAATCATGATCCATTTACATACACAAATAACATAAACATGCCTTTACAAAACTAACTGAAAGTAAATTAGATAAAAGAAAATGTCCTGCTGCCCCCTTGCAGTAATACCAAGGTGCTTGCATGTTGTAGCTTACTGAAAATAAAGTGAAAGTAAAAGTGAAAAGAAACATGGGTTTACAACACGTACTGTGTGTCATCATTGAAACACACAAAGTCTAAATCCTATGATATTATGAACATCATATTATCCACATCTAAAAGGGTGGGTTAAATCATCATCAACAACAACAACAACAACAACAACAACAACAACAACAACAACAACAACAACAACAACAACAACAATTGTACATTGACATATACATGTAAATGACCTGGTCTGGACTAGTTAATCCTTCATTAGGTGTCAGACTTGAGTTAAGGTTGAGAGTGTGAAGGAACAGCAAGAAGGAGACAATACTGGCAAGGCCACTGCATGTTTTATGTCGTCAAGTCTCACCGTTTCCCTTAATTCTACAGAGAGGTCATCTCCTTCTTGCTAGGTCATAGGTCATTACCTCCTTGCTCTTCCCCCAAGTGTAAGAGAAGAAGGATATACTGCTAGGGTGTATAGGTGTAGGTGTCTGTGTGGATGGGCCTGTTGTAATGTATCCAATCCAAAGACTGTGGTTCTGGCATGTACTCTGGGAGAGACCATTCTCACAGCTTGGGGGTGTCCGTAGGGGCCAGCGGAGCCCTGCCCCTCTGGAATCGAAGTGGAAGACTCCCATTGTTACTGGCTGTGGAATAATAAAAAAAAACATTTTGAATTAGGAGCTCTACTAGAATACTTGGTATGCCAACAAACAAAAGGAAAACATGTTGCATATTGCCCCACCGCCCCAAAGAAAATAGTTCACAGTTAAGGTGTTGGGGATGAAATTCTCTGAACCACAGACCCACATAAAATACAGTTGCAGTAGAATACAGAAATACAGTAGAATGCCTCCCTCCTCACTTCACATGCTGCTGAGATTCTGCTCCTCTACCAGGAGGAATTGTTTGGAAAATCCTGCAGTACTAAATGCAAATTCTATGCTGAACACCTCACATCTTAACCCGGTGCCAAGACAGACTGGAGACAACTGACCTAACGTTATCTCAAACGTTGTGATTGGAGGATCAAGAAGGCGGGGCTTGAGATAGGTCAATATTGACCTATATTGACTCAACTCTCACGCAGGTCATATCTATGTCTGTAGCAGCTCTCTTGTCCCGCCCTGCCCACTGTCGCTCCTCAGCCAATCATAGCCACCCCAAGTCTGAAGGTCAGCTATGGTAGAAATGGCGGGGCCCACCTCCCCATAGCTGGAATTTACCCCCCACACTCTCTACCCCCCCCCCCCCCCTCCCGCTTCCCTCAATGAAATATGATCCTCCCTTTGGACGAGGGGTGTTTTTGGGGACGGGAGGATAAGAGGAGGCAGATAGACACGTGGTCTGTGGGACAGCAGAGTAGTGGGCATGCACGATTTATAGCATGGCACTGGATACTTGGATGCCTCTAAAGTTTCCAAGCTCTAATCCTCATCATTAGGCACGCTGTGGAAAAGCCCTCCACACAGCCCCTAACCAGAGGACCTCCATCTGTCTGCAACCACCAGGAGCCCAGGTTCATCAGTAGTTAGGATACACCTTTCACCTTATATTATACAAAATATTTCAGGACTCCCTGGAAGAAGAGATCTTGTATCTCAATGGGACATTCCTGGATAAATAAAGGATAAATAAAATAAAAAAGCACTAAATGGAACAGGACCAAGCCACATTGGCAATTCTCTTGTCAACTATGTGACCCCAAGAACATTATGATCATCTACTACTGGTTTATTGAAGGTTCCCAACAGCAGCCAAAAGAAAATTGAGGATGCAGCCTTTTGCGAATTATGCACCAAAGCTATGGAACACCCTACCCTGCCTATGGACATTAGGGAGGCTAGATCACTAAATATTTTCAAAAGTAAGCTAAAGACACACCTCTTCACCTTAGCCTTTTAATACACTCTGTCACTTAGACTCATTACATCCACACTGTTTATTGTACTGTAAATGAGAGCTATTTTATTGCACTACTTTATTCTGTCTATTTTATGCAAATGTTATGCATATGTCTATTGTATGTCCATGTATGTCTATTTTACTGATGTGAAGCACTTAAAGTGGAGATGAAGCAGTGAGCAATGTGATCCTAGTTTGTTTGTTGTGTACCTTGTGTAAGACAGGGTTCTATAATCAAATGTGAAATCTATCTTATTTGTCTGAAAAATATAATATAATATCCCTGTTTTCAACATGGGCGCCGCCATTTTGTTGCTGACGTCATGGCTGACGTCATACCGTGGCTTGGGTGTATACACTCTGGTTAGCTGCCTATATTGAATGGGTCAGTCAGCAAATAAAATGTTGCCTACAAAACAACGGGACCGCGGTGGTTCTGTTTGTATTGCTCCTGGCTGTTCAAACTAATTTTACCATGTGAGAGAGAGGAAAGTTGGTTAATTTCCACAAACTACCAGTGAAAAAAACAGTGTTGTTGACATGTTGGCTCGGGCTGCCTGCACCCAGACGGCGCGACCAGCCTGTTGGACAGGGAAGGAGGATCTGCAGCGAACACTTCATTGCCTCGGATTATGTTGTTGGGGTGGGATGTTTGTCCAGAAGACCACTAATCAGCTGAAGCCGGACGCGGTTCCCTCGGTCTTCGACAGACAGACCGGCGTTAGCTCTCGGGAGCGATCGCTAGCTAGTTGGCACCAGCCGGGGCCAGGCGTTAGCTCTCGCTAGCTAGCGTTAGCAATTGGGTTGTCATGACAAAAACTGGCTCCAGTTAACCTAATTTATACCGTAATGAATCATTAAAAAATATTCCGTTAACTGGAATATGTTGTTTCTTTACACATATGTTGGATTATGTAATTGGGTTGTCATGACAAAACAATAAAAATCGCTACTTTACATCAGGGTGAACGCTGAACCGAGTCAAGCCGCGGGCGGCGCACTGAAGCCGGTGAATGAACAACCGCATTGCCCCGCTGGCTCCAGTTAACCTAATTTATACCGTAATGAATCATTAAAAAATATTCCGTTAACTGGAATATGTTGTTTCTTTACACATATGTTGGATTATGTAATTGGGTTGTCATGACAAAACAATAAAAATCGCTACTTTACATCAGGGTGAACGCTGAACCGAGTCAAGCCGCGGGCGGCGCACTGAAGCCGGTGAATGAACAACCGCATTGCCAGCATTCAGCCTGCTGGCTACCTAGACCCACTTCAACCAGCGTCGCGGAGCATTCAGCCTGCTGGCTACCTAGACCCACTTCAACCAGCGTCGCGGAGCATTCAGCCTGCTGGCTACACAAGCTGTGTAGCCAGCAGGCTGAATGCTCCGCGACGCTCCGGTTGCTAACGCTAGCTAGCGAGAGCTAACGCCGGGCCCCGAGAGCTAACGCCGGTCTGTCTGTCGAAGACCGAGGGAACCGCGTCCGGCTTCAGCTGATTAGTGGTCTTCTGGACAAACATCCCACCCCAACAACATAATCCGAGGCAATGAAGTGTTCGCTGCAGATCCTCCTTCCCTGTCCAACAGGCTGGTCGCGCCGTCTGGGTGCAGGCAGCCCGAGCCAACATGTCAACAACACTGTTTTTTTCACTGGTAGTTTGTGGAAATTAACCAACTTTCCTCTCTCTCACATGGTAAAATTAGTTTGAACAGCCAGGAGCAATACAAACAGAACCACCGCGGTCCCGTTGTTTTGTAGGCAACATTTTATTTGCTGACTGACCCATTCAATATAGGCAGCTAACCAGAGTGTATACACCCAAGCCACGGTATGACGTCAGCAACAAAATGGCCGCGCCCATAATGCTAAATGCTTCAGAAATGTACACAACAAATCGTTTTTTCTTAGAAACTGCTTATTTTTATAACGTGACTTCTTCTGTGGCTTATCTAAATACTAATGTGATGCTATGAATATGTATTTATCGCACTGCTTCATTTCCACTTTAAGGTTGCAATTCCTGTATGAAAGGTGCTATACAAATAAAGTTAATTATTATTATTATTATTATTATTATTATTATTATTATTATTATTATTATTATTATTATTATTATTATTATTATTATTATCTGTGGAAGTCCCTGATTGTTCAAGCGGGATAGGAGTCGGACTCAATAACTAACCCAATTAACCACTAACTAAGCTAGCTGACTAGGCTAGAAGGCAGAGACAGACACGGATTAGGCCAGGATGATATTTTAATCTTCATTTAGAAAATATGGAAGGGAAATAGATCTATAATCCAGAGGCCCGTTTGTATCTAAGTAGGCTGGTTGGCATTCCAGATAAATCCGATGAGACGGTTCTCCACAAGCAAGCCATTTGAAATTCAAGCCGAACCTACACGATGTCAATGTAACTTTACCCTGTAAAGCAGCAAGAGCTTTTCATCTTTTCCAGAGTGCACAAGAACCCATGAAATAAACCCAATGGAAATATTTCATAGTATTTTTTGTGGCTTTCAATCTTCTTCACCACAAGGAAAAACCTGATTCAAACCCAGGTTAGTAAATGGAGTGGACACCACAAGCACATACATTGTAAAAAATAAAATTAAAAAAAAAAGCACACACAGCCCCGCCCGCCCTCCATGCTCCACGCAGTGTACTTACATGTAGCTTAAGAAGTGGCCCAGTGTGTTAGCTCCAGCACCCTGCCCCTCTACCTCAAGTAATACCTCTCACTCCCATAATCCATTAAGGAGCCTGCCACATCACCAAAGTCCTCGAGGACCAGGCTGGTGGAGTCCTCACCAGAGGGGAGCTCCATGTCCGAGTGCCAGGGCTGGTGGTGCTCGTACTGGGGGGCCTGGGGTAAGACCTTGGGATCAGGGGGAGGAGTCTCCCTTGTCTGGGGAGGCCGGGAAGACGTCTGGTCGGCTGGTGCTGGGTCTCCCGTCTCCCCCGGGCTTCCGTGTTCCCTGGCGGCGCCGCTGCCGCTGCCGCGCTCGCTGCCCGGCGGAGAGGGGGCCAGCACGTGATAGAGGCTGGGCAGGCGGATGTCCAGGCGCACTCCGCTCTTGATGAAGAGCTTGTCGTTGAGGGCATAGAGCTTCTCGGCGATGTCGTAGCCCAGCATGACGGAGAAGATGCGGGCGACGTAGCGCTCCTTCGACAGCAGCATGTACAGACGACGTCGGCGCCAAGAGATGTAGCGGGAATCTTCTTCCGCTGTTAGGGTCACCTGGCCATAATGACAGTATTAGGGGTCAAAGGTGAGATGAGTGGTTATGAATAGGGCTGGTCATTCTATGTAGACCCACTGGTCGTCCCCACTGACAGCAGCCAAGTATGCATTGTGAGAGTCCAACAGACCATGTCTTTACTCAACAGAATAGATGTGCAGTTCCTGTGAGCAAAGTTCTCATTCTAGTGCAAAGGAGAAGCAGTTTAAAGGCAACTCAATAGCCATCCTGTGTTTCATGTGACGATTTTAATTAATTTGAGATAATCCTTAAAAGAGACATTCACACATGGAACAGGAGCTCATCACCACAACAATATGTTGACTTAACTAATGTTTCAGCCCTGATCTGGACCTTTGTCAGAGTATCTGAGAAGTTGTACCCAGAGGTCAAGAGGGTCTGGAACATTAGTTAAATCAAAAAAAATTGCTGAGCAAGAGCAGTGGGCAGACTCTGCTTTTTCAAGACTGACAAATCCTTAATTTGAATGAAGCAACACAGGGCAGCATTACTAATAAACTTAACAATTGACTGCCACAACGTCAGACAACTTCCTACTTTATTTCCTGTCACACCCCCATACGACTTCCTACCTCATTTCCTGTCCCACCCCCATACGACGTCCTACCTCATTTCCTGTCACACCCCCATACGACTTCCTACCTCATTTCCTGTCACACCCCATACAACTTCCTACCTCATTTCCTGTCACACCACCGTATGACTTCCTACAGTACCTCATTTCCTGCCACAATGCCAAAGGACTTCCTGCTTCATTTCCTATCCTTTTAACCTGTCCATTGCACTTTGATAATGAAACGCTGAAAATACACTAGAATGTAGGGCCAGGCAATATGGAAGACATCCAGATATCCAGATATCTGGTCACGTGCAACATCACACATTCATCACACTGCACTGCACTGTAACATGAAGTGTTATCAAACCGAAACCACATTTTGAAATGATATTGCCTCAGATGTTTCAGATCACATATTCGTGAGAATTTTTAGTCAATATGTGCTTGTCATCATTAATATAGACATAAGAATTATGTACCGCAATGTTGAGATATTTCATCATGGCGTGGTCAAGTTTGAGGAGGATAAATGATTGTTTTGAACGATCACCAGTCATATTTTTTTTTCTTCTAATACCAGGTGTGCAATACGCATTTTCCCAGGCGGTGGCGCCTCTTGTAAGAGGTGGTCATCGTGGAGCCAGGGCTTGTCCGGCTGCACGTCCGCTAATTTAATATAATGATACTAGTGAAAAATGTTTAACTCTGTCAAAATAAACGAGCTGCATAGGCATAATAAACTGTAAGCGACATATACATGTTTGCACTGTCTTTTTTCTATTATAAAGTGCCGTTCGAGACTCGGGTGCATAACACATAACAGATCAGTAATTTGATTGTAATGCAGGTGCTCGCATTATAAATCGAATGTATTATTATTATTATAACACATGAACAGATCAGTAGGGTGGGCATTTGATTTCCGGCACCTTGGCGGGTGTATTAGAAATCGAATGTATTATTATTATTATAACATATGAACAGATCAGTAGGGTGGGTATTTGATTTGTAGCACCTCGGCGGGTGTATTAGAAATCGAATGTATTATTATTATTATAACATATGAACAGATCAGTACGGTGGGCATTTGATTTGTAGCACCTCGGCGGGTGTATTATAAATCGAATGTATTATTATTATTAAAACACAACTCACCATAATGCAGCCCTGCCCATTGTTTCGGATCCTCCAAAATCCCAACTTTGGAACATGTCCTTGTCAAATGTCCACTCTCGTTGAATGCAACTACTACTTTATCTTCTGCGACTTGAACACAGTTGCGTCATTACCGCGTGTTGCCATGTGAACACGCGAGAGTCACCTGTTGCGATAAACCCATATTTTAAGTATGGTATTTCCCCGTTGCAAAGAAGCTATCAAAGACCTTTTTTTTTTTTTTTACACATTTTTGCAAGCGTTCGCTCGCAACTACGTTGCTTGCAGTCGACTGACCTGTGATGGCAGGTAGTGCCATCACCAGGTATAATGTTCGGGCGGAACTCTTGTTCCTAACAATAGTTCCGTGGGTGAATTATGTACAATTAACAATCACTACATGTACTACATGTACGCTATTATTATGCAAAGACGAGTACTGTAGCGAGTCACAGTGCTGGCCGCGCGGTCGCCGCGGTCGAGTGCATGTATTATCTTTGAACGGTAAAAACGTGGGGGGGACAATAAGTGCATTCTGAAATCATGCAGGGGACTTTTCCCGGGGACCCCCCCCTAAGTTACGCCCCTGCCAGTCCTACACTGATAGAGTCCTGTACCTGGAAGTTCCCTTCTTCAGTGGGTCTGAGAGACTCCCACTCAGGAGAGTCCAGGAACTGGTGGCGATGGATGTAATGTAGAAACTGTCCCTCCAGAGACACATTGATCCTGAGAGAGGACAAGGACAGAGACAGAGGACGATGAGGATAAAGAGACAGAGGATGACAAGAAGGGGAAAGAGACAGAGGACGACAAGAAGGAGAAAGAGACAGAGGACGACAAGAAGGAGAAAGAGACAGAGGACGACAAGAAGGAGAAAGAGACAGAGGACGATGAGGATAAAGAGACAGATGAGGATAAAGAGACAGAGGACGACAAGAAGGGGAAAGAGACAGAGGACGACAAGAAGGAGAAAGAGACAGAGGACGACAAGAAGGAGAAAGAGACAGATGAGGATAAAGAGACAGAGGACGATGAGGATAAAGAGACAGAGGACAACAAGAAGGAGAAAGAGGCAGAGGACGATGAGGATAAAGAGACAGATGAGGATAAAGAGACCGAAGACGATGAGGATAAAGAGACAGAGGACGATGAGGATAAAGAGACAGAGGATGATGAGGATAAAGAGACAGAGGATGACAAGAAGGAGAAAGAGACAGAGGACGATGAGGATAAAGAGACAGAGGACGATGAGGATAAAGAGACAGAAGACGACAAGAAGGGGAAAGAGACAGATGAGGATAAAGAGACAGATGAGGATGAGGATAAAGAGACAGATGAGGATAAAGAGACAGATGAGGATAAAGAGACAGAGGAGTGTTATGTACTAGAGGCCTGGTCACTCCTGTGTCACCAGGGCAGGCAGGTGAGGGCTGCCAATTAGCCAATTAGTGCTGATTGGTTACCTGCTGGGGAGCTTCAAAGGCAGACCCAGAAACACACATGCACGGTCTGTGCCTAGTGAAAGAGCTGTCAGGTTCTTACAGTCCTTGTCCGTTGGGTTACCAGTACATTAGCTTATAGTTATATTAGTAGTTCCTTGGTTTAGTAGCAATTTTGAGTTAGAGCACAGGGTTTTGGTGTTGATTACACATAGGTTGCGTACCCATGAGCCAGGGTCGTAACAATTGGGCGCTCGTCCGGGATCTTTTACCCCTAGCACTTTGTTTGGTGATTTTTTTTTGTGTTGCACGGGGTGTCATCATATTATGGTTTGGGTGGTGTTCGTTACACATGGTGTAACGTGGGGGCTGAGCCATTTTCATCAAACAGGTGAGTATGCCGTATTTGTTTGTAATTTGATGTGACTACTTATGCTGTTAAAATATATAGTTTAGTAGGCACCACATGTAGATAGGGATATTATTTTCTGGTTGTTGGTTAGCGTCCGGTGCACCGCATACTCCTGGGGCGGTCAATGAAATGATTGTATATGATCTTTGACTGGTAGCACCTAACACCCTGCGTGTATGACACGTCTATTTAGGGTGGGTGTGTTTTTTTTTATTTTTTTTTGTTTGTTTGTGCAACCTGGAAAGGTGCGCTCCGTAGAGCTCACATTTCCACCGCGTCCCTTTATGGTTGTTATTATTGGCATTAGCATTCTTCATGGTTCTTCAGTGGTTCTTTAGTGGTTTTTCAGTGGTTCTTTGGTGGTTCTTCGTGGTTTGTTAGTGGTTCTTAGTGACTGTAGGGTAAAGTGAGTAGCTTGTGGTGACTGGTACAGTAACGATGGCTACCATTAAGGATTTTGTTGAGAACCCCTCTGACGAGATGTTGGGAAGGTTTTCCAAAGAGCAGCTTCTGAAGCTTGCTGTGCACTACAATGTGGAGCTTACTGCCAGTGAGAAGCGTTAAAAACGACTGCCTTGGGGACTTTGAGGGCTATACTCATTGAGGAGCAGGTGATTGTGGCAACGGTGGATGAGCTTCTTTTGTCTGAGGTGTCTCCACAACTCTCTGGCGTGGCGGAAGGTGTTGCCATCGATTGGGGGCCTAGGGAGTTGGCATTTAGGGAAAAGCAGCTACAACAAGAGCGTGAGTTTAAGGAAAAACAGCTACAACAAGAGGAGAGGAGAGATGAGAGAGAGCGGGAGCTTAAGGAAAAACAGCTACAACAAGAGGAGAGGAGAGAGGAGAGAGAGCACGATCGTGCAATGAAGGAGCTTGCATTTAAGCATGCTGCCTTGCAGGCGGGTTCTCTGCATCCAGAGTCACGTTCCGGGTTTGATGTAGGCAGGAATATTAGGATGGTGCCACCATTCTTTGAGAAAGACGTGGAAAGATATTTTCCCCTTTTTGAACGGGTGGCAACCACATTGAAGTGGCCTGATACCGCCTGGACACTGCTGCTGCAATGTGTTTTGGTTGGTAGGGCACAAGAAGCCTACACTGCTCTGTCCCTTGAACAAAGCGCTGATTATGAGCTGGTTAAAGCTTCCATATTGAGGGCTTATGAGTTGGTCCCTGAGGCCTATCGTCAGCGTTTTAGAGGTTATCGTAGGCAGGAGGGGCAGTCTTATGTTGAATTTGGAAAAGAGAAGGAGAACCTGTTTGACCGGTGGTGCACCTCGCAAAAAGCAGAGTCAAGGGAGCAGCTCAGACAGTTGGTTCTCCTAGAGGAATTTAAGAGGTGTGTTCCTGACAACTAAGGGGTCACAGTTGTTTTTGTTTTGTTTATGGGTTGTTGTGTAGTGGTTGCCTCTTGGGCAACCAGTTTGGTGGGGGAGGTGTTATGTACTAGAGGCCTGGTCACTCCTGTGTCACCAGGGCAGGCAGGTGAGGGCTGCCAATTAGCCAATTAGTGCTGATTGGTTACCTGCTGGGGAGCTTCAAAGGCAGACCCAGAAACACACATGCACGGTCTGTGCCTAGTGAAAGAGCTGTCAGGTTCTTACAGTCCTTGTCCGTTGGGTTACCAGTACATTAGCTTATAGTTATATTAGTAGTTCCTTGGTTTAGTAGCAATTTTGAGTTAGAGCACAGGGTTTTGGTGTTGATTACACATAGGTTGCGTACCCATGAGCCAGGGTCGTAACAAGGAGGATGAGGATAAAGAGACATATGAGGATAAAGAGACAGAGGACGATGAGGATAAAGAGACAGAGACAGATGAGGATAAAGAGACAGATGAGGATGAGGATAAAGAGACAGATGAGGATAAAGAGACAGATGAGGATAAAGAGACAGATGAGGATAAAGAGACAGATGAGGACGAGGATAAAGAGACAGAGGAGGATGAGGATAAAGAGACAGAGGAGGATGAGGATAAAGAGACAGAGGACGATGAGGATAAAGAGACAGAGGACAACAAGAATGGAAAAGAGACAGAGGACGACAAGGATAAAAAGACAGAGGAGGATGAAGATAAAGAGACAGAGGACGACAAGAAGGAGAAAGAGACAGAGGACGATGAGGATAAAGAGACAGGTGAGGATGAGGATAAAGAGACAGAGGAGGATGAGGATAAAGAGACAGAGGAGGATGAGGATAAAGAGACAGAGGACGATGAGGATAAAGAGACAGAGGACAACAAGAATGGAAAAGAGACAGAGGACGACAAGGATAAAAAGACAGAAAAGGATGAAGATAAAGAGACAGAGGACGATGAGGATAAAGAGACAGAGGACAACAAGAATGGAAAAGAGACAGAGGACGACAAGGATAAAAAGACAGAAAAGGATGAAGATAAAGAGACAGAGGACGACAAGAAGGAGAAAGAGACAGAGGACGATGAGGATAAAGAGACAGGTGAGGATGAGGATAAAGAGACAGAGGAGGATGAGGATAAAGAGACAGAGGGGGATGAGGATAAAGAGACAGAGGAGGATGAGGATAAAGAGACAGAGGACGATGAGGATAAAAAGACAGAGGACAACAAGAATGGAAAAGAGACAGAGGACGACAAGGATAAAAAGACAGAGGAGGATGAAGATAAAGAGACAGAGGACGACAAGGATAAAAAGACAGAGGAAGACGAGGATAAAGAGACAGAGGACGATGAGGATAAAGAGACAGAGGAAGACAAAGATAAAGAGACAGAGGAAGATGAAGATAAAGAGACGGAGGAAGACGAAGATAAAGAGACAGAGGGAGAAAGATAAATAAATTATAATGAGAAGGGAGAGAGCTGGAGGTCACATTTAACCATCATAACATAAGACACATACGACACTAAACGGTGTTGGCCTCTCCTTGATTCAAGTAGAAATATATATATATATTACTAAATTATAGGGATGTCCGATATTATCAGCCGACCGATATTATCGGCCGATATCGGCAGTAAAATGTGATATCGGAAAATATCGGTATCGGTTTAAAAACAAAAAAAAACAATAACAATATTTGTTATATATATATCCAGTGAAATTATTAGTTACCTGAAATTATTCAGTTTTTTGGACGGGGAAACCCTGCATATATCGGTATCGGTTGATATCGGTTGATATCGGTATCGGAAATTAAGAGTTGGACAATATCGGAATATCGGTATCGGTAAAAAAGCCAATATCGAGCATCCCTACTAAATTACAATACAATACAACTGTATTAATCGCTAATGGGGGAAATTAGTTTGAGGGCAGCCATGTTTCAAAACAAGCATCACAAACATGAAGGATTATAATAAGCACAGCCTGTCTTAGATCATCACATTAGAACAAGTAGAACAGATACTACCATGTCTTCATATCGTGACGGAATAACGTTTTAGTCTGTATTCACTCAAAGCGATCAACTTTCATTTAAGAAATGAAAGAGGGGCCAGTTTGTGGTGTAAACACTCCTGTCCTGAGAGACGCCTGAATAAGATACAGGATATACTCTTACCAGGTGTCATTCAAGAGAGACTACACACTGGGTGTCATTG